>NW_008795475.1:77688-80273 GCF_000699145.1 Aptenodytes forsteri
CTAACGGCAGCTTCGGTTTCCCACGCCGATGAGCGGAGAGGGGCCACCCGCTCCAGGCGGGATGCTTGGGGGCAAAACAGTTGTGAGCCGACAGCCAGAAATTGAAAAAAATCAATTCCAACAACATCAATTTAAGGCCTTTAAATGCCGAGCGCAAATACAGCCGGGCGCTCTTGTCCATCCCTACCATTGAGCTTCACATTCGATGTTTAATTTGGGCCCGTGCTGTTGCTCGGAGGGAAAGCGCAGCGATTAGGTTAGGGCCTTGGAGCGAGGGATGCGCTATCTTGTGATGCAGGATTAACACAGCTAATAAAAGCAGACATTCCTGAGCTCAAAACACTAAAAAAATAGGAAAAGAGCCCCTGGCCCTGCTATCTTCAGCGAGGGATCAGCACAAGCGCGTCCCCCAGGAAGGGCTCAGCCTGGCAGCAGCGAGAGGCGGTGCAGGATCTGGCCATGCCTGGGAGGTGCCCTGGCTCTGCCACCGCAGCGAGTCTCTCGCTCAGCCTGGCACAGCCACTTCCCACCCCGGGTATCGATGCCAAGAGGCAGCTCAGAAGGGCAGCCCAAAGAGGGGCGAAATGCAACCTAGCCCCCGTTTCTTTGATCCTCCAGCTCCCTCCTCCCAACGGGGCAGGATAAAAGCAAAATCTGCCAATGTTTAAGCCAAAAAACAACTCTCGCATGAAGCTGCTTTGCCTCCTGCTTCCGTGCGCCAGTGGGAACATGTTTGCTCCCTGCTCTGGGGGTGCTCTGACGGCTGTTTTGCAGGCTGGGCATTGCTGTGTTTGAGAGCATCTTCCCCTGAGCTCAGCTCAGCCGAGGACCGGAGGCTTTGGGAAAGGCTGCAGACGTTCAAGTGGGATTTTTGCAACCTCTGAAAACCATGAGAAATGTTGGGGGGATCAGAAGCCACCTCTCCCAGCTGCTCCGGCCAAAACTCACCCGGCTCTGCCAGTCCAGCAGCGAGAGGCAGCAACTCTGCTCCCTCCCCTCCGCCTTAACGAGCGCCACAGAAACACCGATGATAAACATATTAGCTCAAATTAAACCGGATCAATGACAGGCTGTCAAACTGGCAGCTCCCCAACACATCTTGAATTCTTCTCCTGTTTAAAGGACGCGTGCCACGTTTCTTGCCATGCCCCGGGGTGCAGGCAGCAGGTACCTTATCCCCAGTCTCCATCCTGCAGCGTAAGGGATGACGAAGCAGAGGTGAAGTGCAGAGCTTTGGGGTGCAGAGCCCCAAGCCACCCCCTTTACCAAGGGGTTATCGTGGGGTTCACTGCCTGCATTTCTGCTTTTTTTTAAGGCCAGAGACAGAATCTGGCCCTGGCTTTAAAGACACACATGACTATATCACACCGAGCAGCTGTTCGGCTTGCTGGGAGCTGCTGGGCAACTCTGTTTTTTCAGGTTTTCTTTTTTTAATTCCTTGTGATTTGATTGAGAGAGACGTTTGTAGGAACTTTCCCTCTCTGGATGCGGCTTTTCTCATGGTGTCTCCCGGGGCTGGAGCTGGGTAAACCAGTGCCCGCCGGGATGATCTGCTCCAGGCAGGACAGCCTCCTGCCTGCAAGGCAGCACATGCCCAGCCAGGGCGAGAGCAGGCAGCACCACATCGGCAGCCGAGACCAAGCCACGAAACTAAGCAGCAAGTGGGAGCTCTTTGGAAGGCCCAGGCTCGGTCCTCACCAGGCCACCGAACGTCCCCAACCCCATCCCCAGGGTCCAGCCTCTCCGGCTGGCGCAGCGAATGCTCTTTGCTCCGAAAAGCTGGGCTCGCGCTCTGGGTGCTGCCAGGCTGCGGATCCACGCGCCGATCCACTCACGATCTATTTTGCAGGCGCTCTGCCTGCATCTGTTATCCTCTCTCCTCCTGTTTGCTCTTTTCTCCTTCCCAAAACCTCATCTCAGGGTAAGGCTGGGCACGAATTGAAAGAGCAGCTGCTCTTCTGCAATCGCTCCCTTGCACGAACGCCGTGGGAATTAGAGCACCTTTTGTCAGGTTTTAGCTCAATCCGCTTTGCAAGTGGATTAAGAAACTGGCACAAAAGTACTCTGGATCTGGAGTAGGAAGAGGCAGGCTGCTATTCCAGAACGGCGATAGGAACCACGTATGCTGCGATTGCTGCCTGCTCCATTTCCCCGAGAAACACAACCCCGGTAACATTTGCATTTAAACCAACCCTGGGATTTTTGACAGGAGAATCCGCCTAGCCCTAAAACCAAGGATGCTGAGAGAAGGGGGCAGGCAGGGCCCTGGGATGGTGAGGAGCGAGAACCTCCAGGACTGGGGGGAAAACAGGAACGATATGAGATGGGGGAAGACCCTTCCTGATGCCTGGCAATGTTCAGACCCGCTCAGGTCTGCCAGGGAAAGGCTACGCGGGGCTGCGAGCAGCGGCCCCAGCCCTGACGGTGGGGAGACTGCAGGTGCCAGACCCTCCGGAGCGCCGGGGCCGAGGGCAGAGCGGAGACGAGTGGTGGAGGATGGAGCCGGGCAGGTTCAGGCTGGACCTCCCGGTGCAGCTCTCCGCCTGCTTGAGGCCATTTAAACCCCCGGTGCCAATCCGGCACCG
>NW_008795475.1:80568-80781 GCF_000699145.1 Aptenodytes forsteri
CCCACCCCGCGGGGGGGGGAACCAGCCCTGCCTGCCACTGCCCTCTCCGCCAAGCCCCCCGCCCCCCCCCCCCCCCAAACCCCCCCAGCCGGGGCTGAGCCCCCTCTCCCCGGGAACCAGCCGGTGTCTGCGGGGAGCGGAGGGGCCTTGCAGCCCCGGGCGGTGGGCACCGGCCGGGCAGACCCCAGGCAGCCGGGTTCGGGGTGCCGGGGG
>NW_008795475.1:80952-121590 GCF_000699145.1 Aptenodytes forsteri
CCGCCCTGCCTGGGCTCCCCCAGCCCCACGCCAGCCTGCTTGCCTCCCCCCACCCCGTGTCGCCCTGCCTGCCTGCCCTGGGACAGGGTCCAGGTGCCCCCTTCACTGTGAGCTCCCCGCTCTGCGCTGGAGGCTTACCCCATGGAGGTGATTATGGACCAACATGGCCATTCCCCCCCCCCATCCAACAGGGAAACTGGGACAAACAGGGCACAAACAGCACCGTAACACCGGGAACGAGCACAGCCCCCAGCCCAGCCAGGGCTCCGGCGTTCGCGCTCCCACAGTGGGCTCCGTTGTCCCTTGCAGCAGTGCCAAGCTCACCGGCAGCCACAGCAGGGCCGGGAAGATGCCAAGCTCACAGGGCAATAACATGGCGCGCCCCATCAGCACCCCCATCCCACGTGGAGACAGTGCTCACCATTAGCCATTCCTCCCTGGAGCTCTCTTCTTGCCCCTCTCCGCTCCCGCTAAAGCCTCCCACAAGTTCAGGTGACTTGGTTAATTAGGCTTTGAGGATGAGAGAGGCCAATTCCCTCGTTAGGGCTGACTTCCTTCCAGGGCAAAATTGTTGCTCTTCTCTATTCATCGCTGCTTGGTCCAGGCTGGCATTAGCCCTGCTGGTCGCAGGGCTTAGGGGACGTGGGCTGCTGAAGCGGAGTGTCCTGTGCCCTTGATCTGTTGCGTGACAGCCGATGAGCATCACCTGAGCGATTCGGTTACATTTTCTGCATCTGACAGCGGTTTTCAAGCCGGGTTTGGCAGCGTGTCCTCCATTTTACAGATGGGGAAACTGAGGGAAGAAATCAGGGGTAAGGAGCAGGGCACAGCACTGAGTCCCAGGCTGATTTAATGCCATGGGCTCCCTGATTAGATGTTCTTGCCTGAATTGGCTCCATTTGCGCAGGATGTTGCCAGGAGAAATGCCTTCAGCTCTCCTGGCTTGGGTGCCTTATCGGTTCCACTTGCAACTTCCATCCCTTGCTGCAGCCCAGCACTTCTGCTGATGGAGATTTCTGGCTGCCTCCTACTGCTCGTTTGCTCCGGGATGTGGATTTATAATTTCATTGCAGGCACAAGCATCTCAGGCTTTCCCATTTGAGTTTCATCCCCAGCCTCATCCCTGGATCTGCAGTTAAAACCAGGAGATATACATGGGTGTGAAGGAATTTCATTGCTGTTTTAAACAATAACAATTTATCTGCTTAATAAAAGATGAAAAATCCAAGCATGAGCAATGCAACTGGTTTAGTTGGAGATGTATTTTTAAGAGGCCGGCGTGGGGGGGGAGGGCGTGCCAGAGCAATCTACGTTTCATTTCAATTCCCAGGATGAAAAGGTGATTCTGGCTAATTTGAACCTAGTCATTAAGCCGCTGTTTCAAAAACACAGAGTCAATTAAACAGTGTCCCCCCCGCCCTCGCTCTGCAGGCCTGCCTTGTTATTAATCAAGGGACAGGGGGAATTGCTTCATCCATACAGCTCGTGCTCCTGTTGCTGGGAGCCAAGTGCTGATCTGATTTTGTCTGATGGAAGATGCTTTCCTGCCTGCTGGTCAGAGTTGATTTTGGGGGAGGCAGAGTGCTGGCAATGCAGCGGGGGAGCTGGGAGAGTCCCCTCCCCAAGCCTCTCACCAGAAAAACAAATTATTTACATCTCACCGTGTCCCCTTCATACCATTATTTTACTTTGGGGGAAACCAAGGCACAGAGAAGTGATTTGCCCAGGATAAGGGAAAAGGCAGGTTGTGGCTAAAGCCTGTGACGTGGGTTTTAGCTCAGCCCCGCTCCCCCTCCGGGTGCGCCCCGGTTGCCACCATTAGCTTTGATGTCCCTTTAGCATCACTTTGGGCTTTGACGAAAGAACAGGACAAAGATGTGGAGAAAAGGTGCCAGGCTGAGGTTAACAGCTCTGCTTCCCCGAGCCGGAGCCCCGCAGTCCCGTGCTGGACATTGGAGAAGCCCATGGGGCCACGTTCCTGGGTCTTGCTCTCCAATTAATTCAAATTGGCTTCAATATGAGCATTAATCAAAAAGGACCTTACGCCAGGAGACAGGTTGGGCCAGGGGCCCCCTGTCCTCTGCATACCCAAAGCCTGCTCCCTGCCAGGGGGCCGTGGCATTTGGGGTGCTGAGATGGGACCTGGTCCCCTCCTCAGGTCCCCTGGACTTTACCCCCAGCTGTCACCCCGTCCCAAGAGCCTGGCCCTACGCAAAATAATTCCCTCCTCAAATGAGGATGGGGACCCATAAACCACATCGCTCCAAACTCTGCCTCTTGCTCAGGGAGTCCCCGTTGGGACGGGGGACGCAGCAGGGCCACCTGGGTCACAGCTGTCCCCTGTAAACAGAGGGGAACACAAATGTCACCTCCTCCCGTCGAGGTATCCCTGTCCCCAGCTCGGGGGGGAAAAGCACAGAAATGGCAGGGCCCTGGGGCTGGGGTTGTCGGCATGCAATGCTTCGGGGAGGGTGCCTTTGGAGGTGCTGTTCTGAGCGAGCCAGCGCTGGGAGCGTCTTGACAAGTTATACTGCTTTCTGGGGCATTTTCACACAGACTCAGCAAAATGAAATAAAAAAAAAAAAAAAAAAGGCGAGAGAGAAATAAAAAAATCACAGCTGCTCTGGCACACGCTCAAAATCCCAAAGAGTTTTTGGCTAAACGTGCCAAGGAAAAAAAAAAAGAATCCAATAAACAGAGAGGTAAACTCCCTTTTGCCCCCAGTTTGCCCTCCCCCTGGCGGAGCACGGGAGCTTTCCCTGCTGAACCGCCAGGGCCTCTCCCTGCCTGCCGGGGGGCCCGTGCCAGCCCCCAGCGCCGCCAGACGCGCTCGTCCCCTGCCAGCTCAAATGCAGCACTCCGGCACTGCCAGCTCTGGTGACAGCCAGTGATTTTTTTTTCCCCCGTTAAGGATGCAGCAGTGGGAGCCATGTGATGACTACAGACTCTTGGTGGCCATTAATTTTGACTAATGGAAACCTCGATTAACTCCTAGAAGGAGCCAGCTGGATGGCTCACGATCCACACAGTGGATCCAGAAGGAGACAGTGTTTGACCCTGCAGAAATCGGGTGGCTTGGGGAGCTCACCAAGTGCCCCTTTGGCACTGGACTGATGCTGTAAGGGCTCAGGGATGCCAGGGAGCCAGTCCTGGGGGTACCATCCCCAGGGCATGGCTGGAGGGCAGCCCAGACAACCCCAGCCCCAAATGCCCCAGAACCAGAGCCAGCCAAACCCCAGGCGCTGGAGACAGCACTGTCCCCAGGACTCGTCCCCCAGGGGAGGACACTGCTGGAGCCGAGCCCTGCCCTGGGACATGCCACGGTGCCTCCTTCCTGGGTGCCTGACGGCTCCTGGGGCACATGGAGGGGGTTATTCCCCCCTGGAGAGGACTCTGGTCGGAGGCTTTGCAGAGACCCGAATACGAGTGGAGAGTGACACCGCATGGCCGGAGGCAGCAAGGCCCTGGGTGCCCTGGGGACACCACCCCACGTTGTCCTCTCCTCCTGCTGGAAGGGCAGGAGGAGCCCCGCTCCATCCGCAAGTTCCCAGCCTGGAGCGACCCCCTCCCAGGGACTTGCCAGGGTGGGACCCCGCACTGCCTGGCTGCAAGGTCCCACGGGCTCGCTCTGCCCGGGTCCCCCATCGGCACCCCAAAAGGCAGCCTTCCCCCACCCATGTCACTCAGGCACGACGCCAGCGTGCAGACAGAGGGGCACGGCCCGCTGACCCTGCTCCTGGGGTCTGTGACCCTGCTCTGTGACCTCCTCTGCACAGAGCCGGCGTTGTTCCCCCTACAAAGCCCATTTTCTCCAGCTCACTCTGCCCTGACCCCGATGTTTCCGTGTCTGTGGTTTTGATCTGCTTCAGAGCATGAACCCCTGAGGGAAGACATCTCACCCTTGTATTTACCTACAAAGCACCGGACATATGTACCTGCTCCGCAAACACAGCCTGAGCCGATGACTAATCCTAGTTACTTTTAATAAATATTTGGTAACTACAATGAAAGTTTCTTTGGCCAAGCACCTGCTGTTCTGAGCTGTCCCCAGCAGAAACACCATCAGGCGAAAGGTTTTAATCTGAGCAGGAAGGAGAGGGACCTTTTTCCCCTCCGACTGCCAGGGCTTTGAGTGACAGTGGAGAGGAGATGGTGAGAGCCAGAGCTTGGCTCCTCACCCACCCTTGCTCCCGGCTGCCTTTAGCAACCCCTAAGTGAGCCCCTTTTGCCACGTCTGGGTCAAGGTGTCACTTCTGGCAGTGAAGTCAGCCCAAGGCGACAAACTCCCACAGAAAGTGGATTTCCCCCAACCCCTGTTTTAAGGTCCGTGGCCCAGTTTTGCAGGGCGACCGAACACCAGTGCCAATTGGCTTCAGCAGGAGCTTTGCACGCTCAACGGCCCTCAAAACCAGCACACCTATTTCCCTGTCCAAAGAAGGATAAAGCAAATTATCTCCGGTTCCCCAGCACAGGCTGCATTTCTCCCCCTGCCACCCGGCATGATGGGGCTCAGCCCGCTCCAGGTCCCCTTTGCAAGGCCATCACTTCTGCAGCCGCTTTGCTGGGGGGCACGAGAGCTTGCACAGCACCCAGGTCCCAGCACCTGCCTGTGCTCGCGGAGCTGATCACTGCCCAGCGTGGAAGCACATGTGCTCTGGGTGCGAGCTCTGGGTGTTCACCTTTCAGGGCTGCTCGCCCCCAGTACTCGGCTCTCGGCACCGCTGCAGCCAGCAGCTGAATGCAGAGCCCACGGCCGATGATTTATTCCCCTCGGCAGGTGGGGCCGGCACTGCCCAGCTCATTTTCTCATCCTGGCAGCTGAGGGGTTTCTGTTTGCCCTGCTAATCCAGCAAGGTGCTCTAGGTACTGGGATACATTAATAGAGGAATCACTGGCAGCAGATGTGCCCCGGTTCCTCTTTCCCACTGTGACCCTCAGCTCCAGAGCGGGTTTTCTGCTGCTGCTCAGCCCAGCCCAGCCAGGCAGGATTGCAGAGCCATCTGCGTCCCCAAGGGCCCCCAGCCACCGGCGGGGCTGGGAGCAGCCCGGTGTGGTGGGGGCGGTGCAGTGACACTGTGGGGTTGGTGGGGTCCCTGGGGTGGGGAAGCCTAAGGAATTCCCTCGTGCCGGGATCCCCGCCTGACCCAAAAGCAGCGGGGAGCAGGAAATTTCAGGCTCTAAATCCAGCTCTGAGTGCAGCCGGCCACAGCGGCAGCGCATCCCCAGGGCTGCCTGTAGCTCAGGGCGTTTGGGGAGACTGTGGCTGGGCTGCAAGCCGGGCACGGCTGCTGCGAATGCTTCCCCCAACCCACCTGGCTCTGCTGACAAACCCAAACCACACACTTCTGTAGCACCAGGGCCCTCAGGGTTCCGCCAAGGGCTGGGCACACATGGAAGTCAGCACCGCAGTCACTCTGCACCAGAGTGAACGGGCAGTGCACGGCCCTTCCCAAAGCATTGGCCACGGCCCTGTAATGGCAGTGCAGGCAGCCGTGCGGGCTCTCCGCTCGGAGGTGGCAGATGCTGTCCTTGCTCAAGGAGCAAATCCGGCAGCTGCCCATGCAGTGATTTTCTTCCCATTCCTTGTCCGGTTTACGGCCCCGTGTGCTGCTGCATGTCCACCCAGCCCACTCGTGCGGGGGCCAGGCCAGCTGATGGCCCCCACGCCACGAAGCCTCCGCTCTGGTCCATGCAGGCTGGCTGAGCCACCCAGGGCTCCACTCGTGAGTGGGCGCAGGACAGGGTGGAGGCAACCTGGCAGCACCGGTGCGATCACTGCCAGTAGAACCGGCTGAGACATGGGCTGGGGTGTGCCCGGGCACCATTGTGGGGCAGCGTGGCCCTCCTGCTGCAGATGGGTAGGAGAAGGGGTGATGAGCAGTGTCAGCACAGCAGTTTTTTGCAAGATGCCGCCTGTTTCACCTCGTCTCTTTGTGGCAGAGGCACCAGTGGCTGCTGGAAGGGTCCAAGGTCACCTCTCCATCCCTGAACAAGTGCAGGGGTTCATGCCGGAGCCATGCCCGGCGGGATCCCAGCGCTCCCCACTGTCAGAGAGCTGGGGGCGGCAGCTCCGCTGCCTGCTTGCTCCCTCCCCGCTAGGAAATTGCTCCTGATGAAATTCAGCCCACATTTCCCTTCACTCAGCTGCATCCTGCGAAACGTGTTCCCCGCCCCCGTCTCCCTCGCCCTCCCTCCGCACGCACGTCCTGCCTGCCTTTATCTGAGAGTGGTATTGAATCCCTCCCGGCAGCTCCAAGCTCATTTCCAAATATCATTAGAGCTGCTTTGCAGGCGATTAGGATTCCAGGCACTGCGGTGCCGCGGACGGCAAACACGCCATTTGCACCCGCTAGACGGAAACTGTCCCTGGTGCCTTCTCTGCCCCGTGCCCCTGCGACCCCGGCGTCTGTCTTCACGCTTAATGCAGATAGACCAGATTCTCCTCTCCTTAATTCATCAGCTCAAGCCATGGCCGTGTCTGCTTACAGCTCTGGGATGGGGCCGTTGCAGATGAATCGCGGCAGTCTTGTCCCCAGCCAGTCTGAACAGAATTGCACAAGTGGAGCACACAGCACGGTGGCAATAAAAACCCGAAAGTCGTGCCCGTCTCCGCTGCGGGATGGCCCTCGCCAGGCTCTCGTGCAGGGATGCTGCAGGTACGCAGCGTGCTCGCTGAACTTGGGTGCTGGCAGCGCAGGCAGGGGGAAGCTCACCCGCCGGGGTGGGGACCCGCTGCTGGGGCCATCGGCTGGGAGGCGTCCTCCTCACCCATTTCTAACGGCTCACTCTCAATTAGGCAGCATTTCTGATCCACTGGTCACTCCGCAAGACACCGTCTTGGGAGAAAAGCTGCATGTTGGTGTAAATTGCTCAGGGACACGTCCCCAGCCACCGCCAGGCTTTTCCCCTTGTTTGGAAGGAGCTAACTCAAAGTGCCAAACATGCGGAGGAGACCACCCGCACCCCAGCTTGGGCTCGGTGACCTCCTCCCTCCCAGCGGGCAGCTGCCCGGTCCCTCTCCTGCTCTGCCGTGTCCAGCGGTAGCTGGCAGGTGACAGTGGTGACAACGCACTTCTCTGGCCCTTCTCTTACCGGAGGCTTTCAAGGTTTTCATCACTCTGCTCTGCCCTGTCTCTGCTCACCCGGGATGCCCGGAGGGACATGCCCTTTTTAGTCCCTTTCATGGTTCAAGGTCATGCTGCAACGAGGTGCCAATCCCCAGCAACTTTCTCCGTCTTCCCTGTTCCCACGTGTACCGTGTCCAGAATATGAACTCAAATGATGAGGGAAGAAACTCCCCTGTCCCCATCTTCTACAGCTCTGCTGAGTCCAGCACACAGGGTCCTGCTTTTTTTGGCTGCCTACATTTTCTCCACGTCCTCCGAGTGGGATGGGAGCCGTTACATTGAAAGACAAGACAAATTATGCTGGTGTGCAGTGACGGTAGAGCTGATTCATAAGCCAGGTGGGTCTACAAGGTCTAATTTGGGATGGAAGATAGATGATGACTTCTTTAGTAACCAGGAAGACTTGGGAAACTAACTTTTCTTTGACAAGCACATTATTACCTACCAGCTTAACACCATTGCTCTGCCCATCCAAGCGCTGGGCTTCTGCAGGACAGAGAGGCTGTCATGGTTAGGAAATAGGTTTTAAAGAGGAAATGTTTTAATACGAAATAGCTTAAAATTTGCCAAGAGAATCATCCCCCATCCACGTGTCAGCCTCCAGGGGCATTGGCCAACACCAGTTTGAAGATGGCAGTTTCTCCCCTGGTGAATCCAGCTGTTTCCAGATGGTGAGAGTCTCTTCTGGCCCATGCATGAAGCTCCACAGCACCGGCCGCGTTTTGCATGCCAGAACAACCCTCATTCCCCTCTCCCACCGTGGGGACCAGAAGCGGGTGTCAGGGTGGTCCGGCTGCCCCGATGCCAAGCGATGCTTCGGGTCTGAACATGGCTCCAGGGCTTGAAGTGACTTCTCCAGCTCGACACTGTGGGAACTGGCTTCGCTGCAAAAGGCTGCCTGCAGCCGGGCCGGTAATTACAGCGCCGCTGGCAGCCTCGTCCAGACGTGAGTGCCTCGGAGGCTGGAGGAGAAAGACTCTCCTTCGGCTGTTGATAACTCAGCGCTGGGGTCTGTGTAACCGGGGCTGCTCTCACACACCCGTTGGGGCTCCTGGGGGGGGGCTGCGGGGTGGGGGACCAGCACGGAGTGGGGCTGCGGGAGCATTTTGGGGGGACCAGCACAGTGGGGCTGCGGGAGCATTTTGGGGAGCATCAGTGCTGGAGGTAAGAACTGACGCTGTACCTGGCACCCGGCCAGCGTTATTAGTGTCTCGCTTTTGCGGGCAACAAATCCACCCACGTCCTCGATGGAAAGAAAAACTGTTTGGAAACAAGACCTCTACCTGGCACTCGGATCCAGAGACATTCGTCACCCCACGCCTACCTGCCCGAAGGCGCCTCACTCTGCAGCACCCAGCTCCCGGCACACTGCACCACGGCATCAGCAGGAGAGGGGCAGCTGTGCCACAGTTCCACCATGACCATCCCCATCGTCCTGTCCCCCTTCCCTGCTCGTCATGCCAGTGACAGCTCTCTGCACCTTGCAGCACTTAATATGCGAGAGGGGGTGAAGATCGCTGCACCCTGCCTTGCGCAATGAATTATTAATCCAGCATTAGACAGGTTGGACTGTTAAATCTTCCCCACCAGCCATCCCTGGCTGTCCCCCAGCACACAGGGACACCAGGATCAGGTTGTCCAGGCTCTGCTGGGGGAACTGGCCAGAGACCGAGTGACCTGGGCCAAGTGCGGTCCAGCCTGTCCGGAGACTGTGTCCCTTCCCCTGCTCCACCACTGAATCACGGGGAATTCAAGGTTGCTCTCAGCCCTTGCCCTGCACCAGTCTTCTCCGCTCTGCCCCAGGGTAAATCCTGGACTAAACCTTGGGGTCCTCCTGCCACATGCTGGGGCTCCTGGGAAAGACCTGAGTGGAGGGCAGGGGTGCTGCGGGAGAAGGGGGTGCTCCCGGGGGCGCAGCACTGCACGGGTGCTTGGTGCTGCTCCGGGAGCGCATTGCAGCACCTGGGGCTGTTGCACAGAGCACATGGGCCCCGAGCCCAGTTCCCAGCTTGGGGGCAATTGTGTGGGGCAGGTACCAATGCCGGGGCTGCCTGGCGTGATTCAGCAGGGCAGAGACTGGCTCAGCTCCTGTGGGGCAGCGCTCTCCTCTCCCTGCAGCACCGACAGCCAAGTCCTCGGGGCAGACCATGCTAGGCCATGCTAGCACCCAGCCTCACCTGTGTTTTCGACCACCGAGCGCTCAAGCATCCTGCAGAAGAAGGGAGGAGGAAGGGCAGCTCGAGGTTGCAGGCTGGCACGGCTCGCTCCACCTCACCTCTCCGATGACAGCTCCGGCCACCCCTGTGCACCCCGAGCAGCTCTAGCCCTCCTGTCGCTCCGCATTTGTGTCCCCGCTGCCGGCGGGCTGTTCGCTGGCAGCTGCTGTCGGCGCCAGCCGCCCTGCCCGCGCTGCCGAGCCAGCCTCCTTGTCGGGGGGATAATTAGGGCTTCAGGCAAAGGGAAGCTATTGCCGACTTTTGCATTTTCCCAAGCCGCCAGCTCCATTAGTGTCTTCTAAGCAGATTAAGCTTGGATCCCAGGCAGGGCAGCCCTGTGCCCGGCTCACCATGCTGCTGGGAGGCAGAAAAGGAGGCTGGGGGGTTTCTCTGAGTCTGGGAAGCAGGAAGAAATTTTTTACGCTGAGGGTGGTGAAGCACTGGCACAGGTCGCCCAGAGAGGTGGTGGATGCCCCATCCCTGGAAACATTCCAGGTCAGGTTGGACGGGGCTCGGAGCAACCCGGTCTAGTTGAAGATGTCCCTGCCCACGGCAGGGGGGTTGGACTAGATGGCCCTTAGAGGTCCCTTCCAACCCAAACCGTTCTATGAGTCTGTGATTAGTGAGGACCTGATCCTTCACTCAGAAAGACCCAGGTACAAAAATGCTGATGCTGGAGCTGTGTATTGAGGGCCACGGCACCCACCCAGGGGGCTGTGAAGGGACGTGCTTTGTGGGGAGCAGCATCTCCACTCAGATCACACGAGCCTGAGGGACGCATCCATGTTGGCTGATGACTGGTGACGCTGAGCCAAGCTGCCCCTTCTCCACCTCACAGGGCCCGTCCCACCTCCAGGCTCTGCTCCACCTCGGCGGCTCCCCGTGGGCAACACTGCCTCGCTCAGCTCTCTGCCCTGTTCTTTCTCATAACGAATCTCACAGAGGCTTCACCCAGTCAAGCCCCCGCATTCACTGGAAGCCCCCAAACATCTCTCATCAGTGCAAATGAGGGGAAGAGAGTGGGATGAAGCAGGAGCAGAGGTGCATTACAGCTTAAGCAAACACCCAAGGAAGCATTGGCTCATTGCTCTCCACATCCGACAAAGACTACTAAAGCTTTATTAAACTTTAGGAGTAACAATAATCCATCACACCGCTGCCATCATTAATCCTTGGTAATTGTTTCTATAATTAAAAGCCCCATTGTGTCTTGTCTCTCTAATATGATTTATCAGATAGGGACCACTCTTGCATGAATGATGCATGGCTGTTGGGAGGACATCTGCCTCTGGGCTGCTTGCATTTAAGAGAAACGCATGGTACCTGCCGCCTTCAGCGCTCGCTGTTCCCTCACTGTCCCCACCCCTCACGTGCACCTCAGGCTATTCAACCTTGGGATGAAATCCCCATCCTCCAGACACCCCTTTGCTGCCTGGACATCAGGAAGGTGATCGTTTCAATCCTTTGTGCAAAGCTCCCGGCCTCTGATCCACAAGTGAGCTACAGCCAAGGACAAAACTAGCTCATGAGTGAAAACAGCAAAAGAGAAGCCACCTACTTCCCCGGAGGTGCGGGAGGGCTGGGTTTCATGCCAGCAGATCACGCTCCTGCCTCTGATGTGAGCTGCATTAAAAACTTAAAACAAGGTAGGAGGACCTACTCTTTGCTGGTGATAAACTAGGTGGTGTTAGACTCCCTGTCTCTATTAGAGACCCTGGAGCCGATGAGGGGACTGGCTGGAACATGCAGTAGAAGATGCAATCCAGAGTGGTTCCTTGGTTGCACAGAGCTGTTCTGGGCATGAAGCTTCCTTGGCTGTAGGCTCCTCCTGAGAAAGCGTTTTTGGTGATAAGGCCAAACAAGCAGCTCAGACACCTGCTAAGAAGGTTGGAAGAGTCATTGAGGTCCCAGCAGACTGCCCACCTCCTCCGTGCTCTGCAAGAACGCCAGCCTGGGGCACGTACCTGGAGCCCCCGGGAGCACCGATTGCAGCAAGTGGGGCACAGCCAGCCAGGATGAGACGAGCAGAGCAGAAAGTCCACTGGGGACAAACCAGCGACCTGCAGCCTTGCCTGCCTCTTCACATTGCAGACTTGCAGGCACCATGCCCAGATCTCCCCTCCCCAGGGGGGCTGAGATATGGGGACACATCAGGAGGATGAGTCACCCGCTGCAGGCAGAGAAGCACCCACAGCTACCGATGAGGTCCCTGGGGAGAAGGGGGTGTCAGAGCAAGGAGGGGATGGGTGGTGATCTACACTCCAGCCCTGTTGGTGCCCTGAACTGCTGCAGGCAGAGAAGCACCCACAGCTACCGATGAGGTCCCTGGGGAGAAGGGGGTGTCAGAGCAGGGAGGGGGTGGGTGGTGACACTCCAGCCCTGTTGGTGCCCTGAACTGAAGCTGCAGGTGCCTCTTCCCGTGCAGACAGATCCAGGGCACTCCAGCCAAGAAACTCAGCGCAATCCTTGGCCCCTTCGGGCTCCTCTGCACCCCGTACCTGGAGCCACCTCTAGAGCACAGGCACCAGCAGATCAGCCTCTTGGCAAGGACCTCATCCTTCCTTAACTGTCCTTGGCTCTCAGCCTTCCCCGTCGCCGAAGCTGCAGGTGCCTCTTCCCGTGCAGACAGATCCAGGGCACTCCAGCCAAGAAACTCAGCGCAATCCTTGGCCCCTTCGGGCTCCTCTGCACCCCGTACCTGGAGCCACCTCTAGAGCACAGGCACCAGCAGATCAGCCTCTTGGCAAGGACCTCATCCTTCCTTAACTGTCCTTGGCTCTCAGCCTTCCCCGTCGCCTCCCGTTTTTCTAAGCTAATATCTTGCAGCATCTTAAATGAAATATGAATAAATACAGCAAGTTTTGGAGAGAGCACGGATGAAGCTAATCGGACCTGAAAATTACTCTCCTTTCTTGTATGAGTCACACCTAATGTATGTGCATATTAATGCTTGCAGCACACGCTCCTTCCCATCTTTGTTTTCAAGAGCTTTCACTGGGGGTTTAACTAGAAAGACACACACACCCCACAGCTGCCGTGGGAGAGGTGCAGCTCATTTCCCAGCTCAGCTGAACATGGCCATTAGCATGGGGGCTCCGGCCCGCTGGATCTCACGACTTTTTCCATCGCTTTGCTCACGGTGTGACATGCAATAAGTCTCTGGGCCTCAACTCTCCATCTCCCAGCTGGATGTCAGCCCAGCCGTGGCATCTGGTGTAGCACCGGTTTCTCCATGCCACCCAGCTGTGACCAACAGCTTGGCTCTGGTTCAAAAGACTATAACAAGGGCAGCAACACAAATATTGGCTCAAGGCCTTTGGAAAACTTCGACATTCAGAGCACACATGAGCCAAAAATATCTGGCCTGGAAACTGTGCACCTCCTAGGTGATGGCTCCGTTTCTAGCAGCATCAGTAATAGCCAGGAACACTCTGTTGCTGATAACCTGCTCCCAGTTACACGCTTGGAAGCAGTCCTCTTTGCAACAAGAGGGCTGCGTGCCCAGCTCAGGGCCAAAACAGTGGTTAGTTGGTCCAATGCATCCTTGGACTCTCGGATCCAGATAAACTGCCGGGAGCAGTGGTCAGCCCTGATGAAAAGCCCTCACTGGCAATGGCAAAAGCCCCGAAGGGCACCTTGAGGCAGACTGGCTGGGTCTCACCACGTACATCCCTGAGCAAAGCAGAGCCCACCAACAGCCCCTGCCTCCAAACCACTGCATGTGGCTAGGACCACACCGTGTCCTCAGAAAAGGCACAAATTAATTCCCCAGTTGCCCAGGACCACATGCCTTATCCTGCAACGATGATGCCCAGAGCTGTGTGAGATAAGCAGATATGGGGACAGTTATTTGTCTCTTGACCATGCAGATGTGCAGCTGCAACACCAGCTGTAAAACCTGCCAGTTTTAGGGCAGCTACAGTGCTTCGACACTGGCTGCCTGCATCGTGGAGCAGAGCCAGGTCCTCAACACAGGCCCTTGGCACCGCCTGGAGCTTGTACTGAGTTCCCCAGGGACACATCAAAATCTCCCTCTTTCCAGCCGCTGTTGCGGCATGGAGAAGATAAAGCTGGGATTATCGCTGCGAGCTGCCAGGAGTCGCAGGCAGGAGTCTCACGTGGATGACAGCACCGAGCAAGCACCTGCCTGCACCGCTGGGGGTTTGCATCTCCTGTGGAGGCAGTGGGAGGCTGAGCAGGACGGGCAGGAGCATGGGCAGAGGGAACCCCTGAATAACCCCTCTGCCTGTGAGGAAGGAGGGTCCCGGGCCACGAGTGCTCCTGATGCTTTCTGGGAACTGCAGTACCAGCTGCCTGCTCCTCTCACTGGCCGGGATACTGGTTTTGCTGGGGCAAAGCTGGGACCACGCCAGGCACAGCACTGCAGCCCAGCATCTCCCGGGGTTCACAAGCTCACACTTTGCTCTTCACGCAGCAGGGTCCCTTAGAGAGCAGCCCTGCACAAAAGCTGTTGCAAACTCAACCCTTGGGGCTGGAAGGAAGAAGAAATGCTGGACCGTTTCCTCGCAGAGGTTCACGGAGCAGAGGAGCCGTGGTAACGTCAGCAGCTCTCCCAGAGCAGGATTTCCTGCAGCTGAAGCAGCTGGGGAAACACCTCAGGCCAAGCACTGCGATGTCCCAAAGCCCAGCACCCATCCTGCCGTCCCTGACGGACAGATGTGCTCCGACAGCTGCCCAAGCAGAGACGGATGAGTCACAGCAGCCCCTGGCTGCAACCCCCAGCCCTGTCCCTGCTCCCGGGGGTCCCGCTCCCATAGGAGGGTGAGCCATCCCTGGGCTGGCACCGGGGGGTGGGCTGGAAAAGGCAGGGGACTGGGTTCAGGTGGTGCTCAGTGCCTACCCCTCACTGCTGGAGTGCTGTGAATAACCAGTTCTGGGGGGAACCAGGAGACTGAACGGGAAAGAGAAGCGAAACACTGTGGTTTCACGTTTTCCCAAAATAGAGGAAAAAAATCTGTAACAAAAATTATGACCCATAAAAATGATTTTGCTGGAAATGAATGTTTTGAGTCCCTGGCAGTTGTATGCATGTGATAAGAAAGAAATGCCTCCCGTAATTTTAAAAGTTACAGTTACCATTTAACCTCATTATTTCCAGCATGTCAGGGCAGAGGCGCTGCAGCGGAGCACGTCCCCCCTCCGCAGCCCCCAGGTGCACGAGGAACCCGGCGGTTGCCCCTAAAGGACAAACAGGAACAATTTTTCTCTGGTCCTTGCAGGAAAGAGCAAAATGCTCCTTCCAGCCCCGGAGCAAGGTTGGGATAGGGTTTCTGAGCCTCCCGATTACCAGCTTTGGACAGCAACGGCGTTTGTTACGAAGCTGCTCCGCGGGAGGCGATTGCCGCTCTGCCCGTCAGCCCCATTACCAACGGCTCACCCCTCCGCTGAGCACAGCCTGGCAAATCCATTTCTCCATCCTAATTAGGCTCCGTCCAGGGCACAGAGCCAGCAGCCCGAGGAGGAGGAGAGGATGCTAATGAGCACCAGACCCAGGGGAGCGCCCGCCGCCCCCTTTCCCTGCCTGTCCTGGCCGTGGGGCTGCTCCTGCACCACCCCAGCCCCCCGCACTCCCCAGGTAACCCACCCGTGGCTCCTAATTGGATTTGCTCATGCAAATTACAATCATTTTTGCCTCAATTAAGCCATTTGTTTCCCACGCAACTCCCTCATCATAGGTCTAGCACGGAGCCCTTTGCAGGCTGCTTGGTCCACACGTCCTTTGGGGACCCCGACCGTCAGGGTCACCTTCACTTACCTCTTCAGGCTCCCTCAGGGGCCATGCTTGTCTCTTCATCCCCCTACCACTGCATTAACCCCTCAATTGCTCTCCCTCTCTCCATTCCCCCTCCTTCCCATCCTCTCTCTCACAGCACCTGGCTTGCTCTTCAGTAGCCCTTGCCAAGGAAATAGGACTGGCCCTGGTGTTACCCACAAAGCCACCAAGACTAAATGGACCCCAGGGCTGGGGAAGGTGCAGACCTCAGCTTCAGTGCCCACAGCCTGCGCGGTTCCCACCATCCCAACTCCTCTGGTCTGCAGGAGAAGGCAGGGAAACATGGCCTGAAAAAAGCAGCAACTGGAAATTTCCAGGTTGTGCAGGGGTGGAGGGAGGGAACCTGCTCTTCAACGCAGCCCTCCACTACAGCCTCAGCACCCTGCTTCTCACCATGGCCACCCCCTCTGCCCAGCTCCTGGCACCCAGGGCAAGGGTGAGGAGGGACCACACAAAAGCTGGGCTTGGACGACGCACAGCACTGTGCCCAAGCACAGGAGAGACTCAGCCGGGCACATCCCACATCCCCTCTTGGGCCTTTTCCCAGAACAGAGGATGCCAAGAAGGACTCAGAGCATCTCCATCCGACCGGAGTTCAATAACCTGCTCCATCAGGCTGCTCCTCACCTCGCCCAGCCCCAAACCCAGCTGCCCTGCATGGCCTGGGGCATGTCCCCGTGCTTCACCGCCCCACACCAGGGGCAAAAGCGCCACAGGGAAGAATAGAGACAATGGAGAGGAAGGGAAGAGATGCTCAAAGGTGCTTAGCAGACTCTTGCCTTTTGGCAGAAGGACAGACTCTCCCATCCCTCCCATACCCTGCTCCCAATCCCCCCACTCCACCCAGCTGTAAAGAGGGCCCAAGTCCTCAAAAAGCATCAGATTCTATAATATCGCATCCCGGTGAACAGGCTGGCTGCAGCACCACTGATCCTCCCCAAACAGCCTTCTGGCCACCAACGTGTATTTCTGGTACAACGCGTATTTCTTCTGTACAAGCCTTATCCTTCCGCAACTAGATGAAGCCCGTGTGCAAGCAGGTATTTAGGGCAGCTCATTCACATCCCTGCAGAACCCGTTACCCCCCAGCAGCGGTGACACCCGTCAGGCCACCAGCAGCTACTGCTGTGTTCAGGCACCTCCCAAGCGATCGGCCACCTCTCTCCGGGCTGAGCCTTCACACACTAGCAGCAGCGTGACCATCGGCTCCCTCCTTTTCACCCTGCCTCCCTGACAATACAAACATGCACCACCTACCTACTTGGGCTGGATTCAAGGCGATGACCTTGGGGTAAAGCAGCTCTGCAGCTAGTTCTCAGTCCACCAAGCCATTTGCTTCTTCCATGCTTGTCTGAGATCTCTTCTTCCTAAATCGGGGCTTAAGACTCTGGGAAGCTTTGGGCATGCCCCTCCTTGCAGACAGGTTTGCACAGGATTAATCTGCAGGTGAGCTCAAAGAGTCAGATTTAGTGCTAGTTGCTTTCTCACTACATTTTAAGGCATAATCACTCTGCAGCCTGGCACCCAGACAATGAACAAAGCCTCCTCTTTATCTCCACATCCAGTGCTACTAAAGCTCAGGAGCAAGCAGGAAAAGCCTGCACAGATTTCAGAAAAAACCCTTACCTAGCTACATGCCACTAAAAGGTGTTTTATTAATCTTTGCTTTGAAAACTCTGGCTGCAGAGAATGGGAGGGCTATCAAACACAAATGAGGAGCAACTGAATTAATGCGGAGCCCAATATAATATCCAGGAGTTGCAATATCAGCTCCTTTATCAATCTTAAGAACAATCTGGCTATTATTCAGCAGTAATGAAACCAGTGCTATTGCAGCTGCAGATAATGCCAGGTAAGAGGCATACATGCATTTAAAGAGACACTGCCATGGGGAAGGATGTTGAGCAGCTTTAGAACTACTTGAGCTTCGTGACTCAGGACTGTTCTGCACATTGAAGGTGCACAAATAACTGGTCTAACCTGGGAGAAAAAACGTCTCTGCCCAGTCCAAGACATGCCCCACTGAACCAGAGGTATGAGCAGCCAGTGCCAGGTCTCTGGCCAGATCTGTGCAGGGAAGGCCAGCTTTAGAGTGCCAGGGAGGGGTTTAAGGGCTGCAGCTTGAGGAGAGGTGCCCTGACCCAGCTACTAGTTTAAAGTGCAAACATTTCTTCCTTTAAATGGTTCACTGCTGGCCAGAGCAGGCCTTTGCACAATCACTGTAGCCCAGCAGGAAAAGCTGCACAGAGCACAACGTGCCCCAGAGCTGCTTTTGACAGAAGAAACCATCTTTAATTAGAAAGACATTAGCATCCCTGATCCCAGCAGGGTCTGAGAGCAAGGACACCTCCATCCTCATTACCACCCTGCTTTTGAACTCCCTGGGATTTAAGTCCCACTCTTTCTTGAAGCCCATATGAAATGGGAGACAAGAGAACAAAACCTCAGGGCATCAACACCTCCCTCCCTTCAGAGCTGGGAAGGATTTCTACTTCTTTAGAGGCTTTGCCCGTGGCAGGGGTCAAGCACAGACATCACTAAGCTGATAGGCAGAAGTGGCTCTCAACTGCCATGCTGCCTGGCCCATCCAGGTTAGACCTACCCGAGAGTTCAGCTTGTTCAGCAGAACATCCCTGCTGCAGGATGCCACAGTTATTTTTAACAGTTGAAGCATTGTTAGTCCAAGTTGATACACACACAAACAGAGCTCAAGGTAGTCATGCCATCAGACACAGCCTCCAGGCAGGCCCCAAGCAAGAAAGCCAAACACCCCGAGCTGTTCTCATTTTTAGACTCACATTGGGAGGATTTACTGCTCTTTGCAGCTTCAGGTACTGTAACTTATTCCAAACAGATCAAGTGTTGGCCAATTTTAAGTCACTCTAGACCTCTGTGTTGCATTCAGGCATTTTCTGATCCTAGCCTGCCTTTCCAGACCCTCAATCACCCTTTGCTCAACTCTCGTACTGAACCAAGGTCCTCTGTAGGATCTGTGTGGAGGGAGAACGCTCTATGCGGAAACACCCAGGTATAGAGAAGCCAGAAGGCAGACTGGAGACCTATAAGTGCTCACTGAGCAACATGGGCTCCACGTGAATTTGGTTTTTTTAATCCCAAGGGCAGATACTCGCTACATCCTGTATTTCTGGAGATGTTGTACATGTGGAGAGAGATTCTGCTGAGGGACCCATCCTGCACCTCTGCAGCCAGCCAGCCCAGGGACATCTGGGGACCAGTCAGTGTGGCCATACTCAGGTGCTGCCACACAGAAACCCTGCTCCACTCAGCCTGAGCCTGCAGCACCACTCCCTGCACCCCTCTCCTTCCCATCACACATTTCAGCATTCCCAAAGTCATCACACTCCCAGGAGCCACGAAGAGCCTCTCCACAGGAGGGATCAGAGGGGAAGGTCTCGCTGGCAGCCCCATACCCTGGACTCCCAGCAGCAGTATGTCCGTGCCATCTGGTGCACAGGTAGAACCTACCAGCTCCAGGTACTGAAAGCCAATTGCATCCCAGTTCACATGAAAAAATAGGGTAATTTTATTATAAAGTTCAACAAAATATCAACATAGCATTTAACTGGACAGCTTACTCAAGGACACAGCCACCCCAGAGAACCAGGCGCTTTGCAGCCACAGCAGAAGTCCAGGTCCATGGGTCAGGGTTCCTGCTTATCCTAGAAAACACAAGAGGTTTTACCCATAACACTGGCCAGCCAGCATTGACGCCGGGGACGGGGTGAGCTGCTGAGTACAAACCAACCCACCCTGCACCTCTCCTCACCCTCCATTTCCCTGCAAGCCAGGCAGCTCTGCACCAGCTTCAAGGGAATTGGGAGGGTATCCACCAGTGCTTTGGCAACAGATGGGTCTAGAGCAGTGAAGGACCCCATGTGAAGTTGCTAGCGATGAAGGTTCTCCCACAAATCCTCCCTATTTTAAAGCACAAGATATCTGGGCCAGTGAGTCATGAAGGGCTCATGGTGACCTGCTGGTAGTGGCTCTGGCTTAGAGGTGGCTGCTCTGGGTGCCAGCACAAGATGCTCAACTGGCATTGACTACCTGGCAGTGACAGGTAGCCCTGTCACTCAGGGGTGAAGATGCCCACGGCACTGCGCACACCCAGCATCATCTCAACGACATATGCAGACTGAGGTTGTCTCTTTGCACAGGGAGAAGAACTAGAGCTAGGAAAGGGTTGTAGGGGCTCACTTGGCAGCAAAGGGAATGGATACCTATGTCACAAAGGCTCAGAGCCTGGGGACATCCCTCGCAGGCTGAAATACCTCTGAGCTTGTGACACCTCCCCTGCTCCACACTAAAGGAGGATGGGTGCGATTATGGCCCAGCACAAAGGAGTCCTTACCCCATACTGTGACAAACTGCTGCTGTCATCACAGTCTGCATCAGCCTCCTGCTCGCTGCCATCCCCCCTGCTCACATCAGCTTCTGGCTTCTGTGCATCGCCATCACCACTAGCAACATCTGGGGCATCTTCCCCACTGCTGGACCCAGCTGGATCCTCTGGTCCCAGCTCCGTGCTTGCAGCCAGCAGCTCTAGGGTATCGCTAACCCCAGCGGGTTGTATGTCCTCCACCTGCAGAGACAGGGGCATGGTCAGACTGCAGCTCCGTGGAAGGGCAGCACAAGACTCATGGGTGATCTCATGAAATTCAGAGTAGTCTGAGTAACCCCAGACACCTCTCCTTCTGTAGCCAAGGGAAGAAGGACTGAAGTACATCCTTCCAGCCCAGTATTTGCAAGTGTACCCAGGACCGAGTCTGCAGCCACCATGGGGCAGGCCCACTCACCTGGGCATCTGATGACTCCTTCAGTATAATGGTCCCATCCTGCTCTTCAAGCTCCAGGTCTGCCTCAGTGTCATTTTGGGACTTGTACTCCTCGCTATCTGTTTCCACATCTGAAGGCTGGGGAGGAAAGAGGCAGTCTGAGGAAGGGCACACCAGTCCCATTCCTGACAGCACCGGGAACCACAGCCAAAACAGCCAAGGGTGACCGAGATGCTGCTTTGCAGGGACATCAACCAAAGGGAAACTTCAGTGTTATGGGAGAAGCGGAGCACCCACACCTTTTGGACACTGTTGACATGATGTTCAAGTGCTCTTTGGACAGCCTGAAGCCCTCAAAGGGTGTACAATAAAGGAAATATCTTTACAGCTCCCTGCACAGGCTCCTCTGCAGACCTGTGCAGTGACACTCCCTGTCCACCAGGAACACAGAGGCTAAACACAATCATCTCCAAATTGCTCAGCCCCCAAGGAACAAATCTGCACAGCAGCCAGAACATCATACCTCATATGTAATGTCTTCAGAGTCATCCTCTGGCAGGTCCCTCTCCAGTACCACCAACCAGGACTCCTGTTCCTCCAGAGCTACATCATCCCGCTTCCTCTTGTTTGCTTTGTTAGATGGGTTGATCAGAGCTTCTCGGATCTCTGCAGGGATTCATAGGAGGCACAATCACAACCCATACAGGATGAACACATACATCTGTGTGCTTCCCAGCTTTCTACCCAGTGCAGGAGCTCCAGACCTAGCATGTTTTGATGTCACGCTGTGTGCTTCTTAGCTGCAAAGCCTTCAGGTGTTCCAGGAAGCCACAGCTCTTACCCTTGGGCATGTTGCTCTGGCCCCAGTCTGCTGGCAGGTAGCCTAAGATGCTCTGGATCCTGGTGGGGACAATGGAGAGGAGGAGGCTTGTTAGTCTCCCCCGGCGCTTCTTGGCAAGTCGTCTAGGCCTGGTGGGAGACTGGGTGGGGTAGACTTTGCTGATAATGGTCTCCACAGGGACCAAGAATCCAATCCAGACTGATGCTTTCTGAAGGATCTTCAGCTGCAAACAAGAGAGAGCTACATTAGGTCACATGAGAACTTCCAGCTATTTAAAGTCCTCGGTGAAACCCTTAAACCCTGTTCTGCCCTGGTGTGGTGCCGAGATTGGGACCAGCTTCAGCCAGGTAAAACAGGACCAGTTAGGTTGTACCTTGTTCCCAAAGACCTCCCGTCTCTCCTGGCCCAGAGAAGGAGAGAAGCACGAATGCTGCAACAACCATTAGCAGAAGGGGAACAAGGCAAGACCAAACCAGGCAGAGGGCAAAAGTTGGGATGGGGAGAAAAAGGAGCACAAGCACACACTGAGTGCAGGGCAGAAGGAAGAGACAGAGCAGAGAGGATGACCTGGCAGAGAAACCAAAGGAACTGCCAGTCTCAAGGTTTTATCACCCCATCCCCTTGGACTCAAACTCCTCCAGCAGCAGAAACATCACCTACCAGGTACTTGACAAAACTCAGCTGAAGGATCTGGCACAGCAACCTGCTAGAGAAGGAGTAGAGCTCCTCGCAGCTAACCAGCCTCCCCTAGACAGAGAGAGAAAGGTCAGACATCCTCCATGCCAGCTCCGACAGCGCCCCCAGCAAAAACAACCCCTTTAGCACCTGGAGGATCTCTGCCTGCTCTGGGCTGGTGTGTGGCCTTAGTTGCTGCTCCATGAAGCCCAAGAGCCCAGGCTGGACAGACACCTGGCTTAGCCCAGCCTGCAGCCCTCAAGCTACTTGTAGCTGCCGGCCCAGCTGCTCCTCATTGCGCTGACAAGCTGCCGGCCTCACTAATCAGTGGGGCAGCCCAATGCCCTCCCAGGGGCATTCCCCTGGTACGAGCACCGGTCCTGGTGCCTTGCTCAAGGGCCGATGGCTCTCAGTTAGGGGGTTATTTTCTCTCCATAATTGGGGTGCCTGTCCCCTCCTGGGGGTTGCATCTTGCCAAGCCAAGACTCTGATTTGGGATATCTGCCCTCATTCTGGGTTGGTGCAAATAGCTGAAGGCAGAGGGTGATGAAATGCCAGAAAACTTGCCCCACCGAGCCCCCCAGTGGGACCCATGCAAGAAGCTGGACCCCAGGGGAGGGGAGGCCCCCTCAGCATCCCTCTTGGTCCATGCTCTCCCCTTGCTCCCACACTGGGGGGAAGCTGGGGCTGGGATTTATTTTAGTCAATAAAGATGAAAGGAAGGGAGTAAGCCTGGTTCTTTGAAACCACAGCCTGATTCAATCAGCCAGCAGTTCTGTACACACATGAACACACATGCACGCACACTCCCCTTCATAAAATGGGCTTAGCTGAGTCCCCAGAAGCACCTTCCAGAAGCTGCTTCACAGCAGATCCTCTCAGCCCTTGCTCTGGGCACTGTCGTGGTTCAGCCCCAGCCGGCAACTAAGCACCACCCAGCCACTCGCTCACTCCCCCCCGCTGGGATGGGGGAGAGAATCGGAAGGGTAAAAGTGAGAAAACTCGTGGGTTGCCTTGCCTCGCCGTGGCCTCATGCCCGGGGGCTGCCTGGGACCGTTCCCACCCCCAGTCCCACCCCCAGCGGGGACCGGAGCACAGGGATGCTGCGAGAAACAAGCCAGCACACAGCCCTAGCGACAGCAGAGATGGGAGGAGGGAGTTGGGGGCCCCAATGGTTGAAATTACTGATTTCTCTGGGTAATTGCATGGGCCGAGGCGGAGATTTTCCTGACAGGAGTTTTGCTAGACAGAACTGAAGTGTTTGTCTCCCACACTCAGCTCCGGCTGCCCCTTCCGCTCAGCTCCACCTGATGCCCACGGACAGTGACTCATCCTGCACAGGCCACCGCTCGCTGCACTCACTGTTGCTCCCAGCGCGCGGCTCCCTCCCACCCCAGGCACGGCAGCCCTGGCTCATGCTGCTCATCCAGCTCTTCTTCTCCTCGGGGCCCACCCGACTCCCATCTCATGGGTGATGGGAGCTGGCTGGCGCAGGTGGCCCTGCACGTGAGCAGGAGGGCAGGAGCAGAGGTTGGGGACAAGTGCCTCCTCGCCTGTCCCCCCTCCGTCTGTCTCCCCTGTGCCCGGGTGGGTGACGAATTGCTGCTGATCCGGAGGGAGCCGGTGCAGGGACCTGGCAGCCGTCGTCACAGCGTGTCACTGCGCAGAGAGCAATCAGGGCTGGCTGCAGAGCATAAACACACAGCGCTGCTCCAGGGAGCCCCGTCTGTCCCACCATGTCGCTCTGGGAGGGGATGCTCTGTCCCTGCGTGCTCCAGGGCAAAAGCTCCAGGGACATCTTCTTCCACATGGTGACCCCCGACCACGTCCCGCAGTTTACTGTCCCCTCTCTGGACATCCACAAGAAGCACAGGCACTCAGGCAAGGGGAAGGGGCAGCCAGCGGGGACAGCTTGGAGGAGCGGCTGGGACCCAGCAATGGAGGACGAGCACAATGTGCCCAGCTCTAGCTCGTCCGGCTCTAACGCCGGGCTCGCTGCCACTGCGCAGGCTATCCCAGACCCCACTGCTCGGGCAGCTCTGTCCTTGCCTCATCTCTCCAAGGTCACCACCCTGTATGGCTTTGTCACCCTGGGGCAAAGCCCACAGGTCACCAGTGAAGAGGCGTTTTTTCACTCAGGCTCAGGTTACCCTCGAGGTCCTGCTGCTGAGATATGTCCCAGTTCCCAGGAGGAGCTGGGATGCTGCAGACGCCTGGGGATGCCTGTTGCTGGGGGATGCATCTGCTCCCGGATGGGTGGAGGCCTGAGGGACCGCAAGCAGCCGAGTCCCCATGCCACTGGTCACAAGGACAGTGGAGGCAGCCAGGCCTCCAGGACTCCAGCAGGGCTTCCCCTGCCCAGGAGATGTGCCAGCCCGCTCAGAGAAATCCAGATAATGGATATGCTGGAAAGCAAAGAGGCAGAGAAGAGAGAGAGGAGGCTCCTGGAGGTGGGCTATCAGAGGAGCGTGGGCTATCAGAGGAGCAGCTCCAGCCTGGAGCTCCCCGCTGGGACACCCAGGAAGAATGTGCTCCAGAGGATCCTCAGGAGGCACCTTGCCCACCCTCGGCAGCTCAAGCCTACGAATTTCACTCTCCATTGATCCTGCAAAGCAGCTCTGAGAAACAGAGGTTCCCTAAAGACTTGCGGAAGAGGGACTCAGACGCAGAAATGCCGCAGACTGCCAGGCAGCCAGGCTGAAACACGAGGGCGTCAGATATGTCACTGTACCTGGAGGAAAAGCGTTGAAATGGCATTGCCCTTGGCTGGGGCATCAGAGGTGCTCTGCAGCAGGAGGCCCCGCAGGGCCAGGGGCTTTGCCGGCCGGGACAGGACACGCGCGAGGCAGGAGGGGCAGCAGCAGCGGCGAAGCTGCGCGGGGCTGGCTGGGGAGCAGAGGGGGCTGCAGGTTTGTAACCGTGCGGAGTCTGAATAAAAGTGAAAACATTTCAACTGACCAGTGCACCTCTCCTTTTTTTCTTGCCTGTCCCAGCAGTTAGGTATCAATAGGATATTTTGGCGCACCCCAGCACTCCCTCCCATTGTACCCCCAGCCTCAGCAGCTCCTGCCGCTTATCTCCAGGTTCTCAATGGGCTGAAACTGCTGAAATACAGAGCAGGAGACTGTCCGAGCCCCCCAAGACATGAGCTGCAGCAGGCTAGGAGAGAAGAGTGATGATCACATCCACTTTACAGCCCGTTTCCAACTTTGTGGCTGTAGGGTGGGACGTTTGCACGTGTTGAGGTCCCTCTCCCAGCCAGGACCTCTGCTTTCCCGAAATAGTTAACTCCACACCAGTCCACAGGGTATAGTTGCCAACCGCTCTTAACCAGCTGCGATAAAGCGAGTTTCACATTATTGGCCATGCTCTCATAAATTGCTTTTTGCTTTTATTGAGAAGCAGAACCTGCAATGCCAGAATTGAA
This sequence comes from Aptenodytes forsteri, assembly GCF_000699145.1. Lineage (NCBI taxonomy): Eukaryota > Metazoa > Chordata > Aves > Sphenisciformes > Spheniscidae > Aptenodytes > Aptenodytes forsteri. The sequence goes on from NW_008795475.1 coordinate 105,826, forward strand.
GTGTTTATGGTCAGCAGTGTTTTGGGGCTAATGGAGCAGAGCCTCCTGGGTCAGCAGTGCTGGGCTGCTGCCACATTCACTTCAGGGCTCTTAATTCTCAGTGAGGATCCCTGAGAGGTGGAACTGGGAGGGCTGGTCCCGGTCCAGGCGGCAGCTGGAGTGCAGCCAGCTGGGGGGTACTGGGAGTCAGCTGAGGTCCCTGCGATGAGACCGTACGGAGCAGGCAGCCATCAGGTTTCACATCAGGGCCATTAAACAAGGAGTCAATAAACTCAGTTTGAATCCCATCCCTGCCGGGCTGGCTCTGTGACCTGGGCCAGGTCCTGCTCTAACTTGGTGGCTTCGTTTCCCTCACCTCTTCAGTCTAGTTCAAAGATAAGCCCTTTGCTGGAACTGCCGCTTACAAGGGAGCTTTGCCCAGTGTGTCTGAGCACCACGCAGCAACAAGGATGAGCAAGAAGCAAGATGCGGGGCCCCAGAGTCCCTGCTCTCCTCCAGATGATGCTGCGTGAAAGCATCAGTACCCAGAGGACTTCAGCGTTGGCGTGAAAGGGGGGTGGGAGCTTTTCATAGCGCATATCCCAAACTTCTCTGGGCATATACGTGCCCTCCTGCATGGCTCGTGGCATGGATATTAAAGACTCTTTCTCCAGCACAGGAGAATGTGGCAGCCAGGGCTGCTAGAAAGGGAGCCGGGATCAGTTATGTGACAGAAAATCCACTCAACAGTTACTATAAGGAGCGCTGGCACTATGGAGCGAGTCAGGGACTAAGGCTTCTGAAAGTTTAAATTGATCTCCAGCTCCTGAGGGCATCGTCTCTGTTCAGCACTTAGGGCTGAGAGGGCAGATTGAGTTACCAGAGATTAATAAATGAGTGGTTATCAGTTGCTTGAGTTGTGATATCTGAACATGTGCATGCTCCAAGCTGGCAGGCAAATGTGAATTAAGGCATGCTCCTGTAAACCTCTCTCCTTTTGATGCTTAAGCTACTACATTGTAGTGGCTCTGTCTAACTGCCTCATCATCTTCCATCGAAAGCATGGGGACAAATCCTCGATGGCAGCTCACTGAAATTATGAGCCTGCTGTATTTAGCAACTAAACCTGGAGATTGGGAGCTAGGACTCCTGGGTTTTATTCCCTGCTCGGTGACCTTCCTGAGCTCCTGGGAACCTTTTTGTGCCCCTTACCTTGTCTACAAAATGGGAAGAACTCTGCTCTGCTTCACAGGTGGATCGCAGGGCTTCATTCATCCTTGTTCACAAGACATCTCTGGTGCCCTTGGCAGGATTTCCCAAGGGAAGAAATATTATGATATGTTATTACAGCCTGCCATGGTTCAAGACTCATTTCCTCTGGATGTGCCAGCGTGGGGATTATCAGCCTGGACAAAATCACAAATTAAAGTTTGTTTTACATGGTTGCGGTGGGGATTGCTACCCGGCAGGCGCGGAGCCGGGGCTAAGCTAGGAAGGAAACATCAATTCCCTGCAACACAGCAAAGGTGCTCTGCGGTGAAACTGTGCCTCTCTGCCATGTTTCTGCTGGCTGCCAGGTTACAGCTCAAGGCATCTCTCCAGCCTGTGAAGTGAGAAGGACAATATCTCCCACCGGAGCTACGTGCCTCTGAGATTTACAGGATGCCCTTTCCCTGCAAACCCCCGCCAGGCAGTGAGGACGTTACAATGGGAGACATCCCTGATGTGGCAAGATAAATCAGTCGTTACCAGCAACTGATTATTCTGCCTGTGCCTGGTACATTTTCTAAATTCTGCTTTTGTCTGACTCAGAATTTTGTTCCAGCCTCCTGCAGGTACAGACAGCAGAAAAGCTCGGGGCTAATTATCCACTCTTAATCCCACGTACAGCGGTTTTAGCAGCAATAACCATGCTTGGCTGTAAGTGGGTGGAATCAGAAAAGTAACCAGTTCAAATCTCCTGAGCACGAGGGGCCGGATCAGGGACAGTTCTCTAAATCCTCTGCAGCTGGCAGCTTCCCCGGGACCCTCCCGCAGGTCTCCACTGCCACAGCCGGAGAGCCAGGGGCTGCCGCCCCACCATGCCTTGGCCTCCCCCAGCTCCATCCCCAGCTGGGACTCTCTCCTGTGATGCCGAGATCCATTTTTACCTCCACGCTGACCCTTCTGAAAGGTCAGATGCTCCAGATGCTGCAGAGGCCAGTTTATTTGAAAGAAAACCAGCCAAACCGGGCAGATACCGGGCATTTCCCAATGCCTCATTCCTGCAAACTCTGTATCAAGAAAAATAAACAGACCTTCCCTTTGATCGCAGTGGATCTAGTATATCTGTCAAGGTCTCTCTGATAGCGTTATCATCTCCCCTGTTCTCCAGCATTTCCACTGCAACCTATGGAAATCAGGATATATCCCTTTTCTTTTCAAACAAGCCCATCTTCCCCCTGGCCAGGCTGCTACGATTGCCGGTCGCGTCGGCACTGCAGCCTGGCGCCCTCCCGTTAGGCTCTGCCGGGGCAGAGCAGAGCCCCCCCCAAGGGGATGCCAATCTCTCGCTGTCGACAACCTCGGGTGCAACAAATGTCACCTATTGCATGACGAGGGCCCTTCGCCACGCTGGGCACAGAGAGGTGTTGGTCTCACGGACACCGGGCCCTAAGCAGCAGCAGGAGTCAGATGGGAGCAACGAACATTTCTCTATGTGATTTTTATGCGATGGAGCACTTGGCCTTCCCGAGATCAATACCGAGCTGCTGTCTTTGCCAAGAATTTTATAGTCAGTGTCCATGCCTGCTGGGTGAGATAAACCCCTTCATGTGCTCATTAGCTGCATGGCTCCTCTCCCAGCTAATTGGTGCTGGAAAGGTCAAGCTCTAGCTATGAGACAGTCTGCCGCAGTTAGGAGTCCCAGCTTGGGAAGCAGGGAGACATGCGGGGCCGGAGACCGGGATGTTCTTCCACCGACTCTGGTGGAGTTGGGGATGCAGTTTCCCATCCGGTTTTTCATGTGAGGGGAACCATGTGCATCTCCCTGCCCAGACGGAGCCCGGCTCTCCCGCCCTCCACCCTGCTGACTGACTCCTCCTGAAACACCCTCTGCTGCCCTCCAGCAGTGTGCGTGCTCTTGCCACCCCGCTCCACACCTCAGGTGCCTGGCTGGTCTGCGGGCTTCACCAGTGCCTGGATGCTGCGAGAATAACAGCTTCTCCAGTGGTTTAGATTTCACCTCCTCAGCTGGCAGGCTGTTTGTGACCAGATAGCGACTGCCTCTGATTTAGCTGTTATTCTCATTCGTTCCGTGAATGGGTTTGTTTGCTTGTTTCCATTACTGCAAACATCTGACAGCCAAGCTGTGCTCGTTAGCTGCACGGGGCACAGGGAAAAGGCTCAGCGCTCCTGCTGGGCAGAGCCGTGTGAGCCTCTGCAAGGCACATGGCAGCAGCTGCTCTCTGCTCAGCTGCGCTTGAATGGAGAAACCACTTTTCCCCCTACCCTGGCTCAGCAGGAGGACCTCTGTCCCCAGTCGCAGTCTGCAGAGGCACAGCTGTGTGAGTGCATCCAGGTCCTTGCTTTTCCCTTCAGATGCTCCCAGAGAGCCAACTGTGGTGAGATTGATCCACTTGGGAGGAGGTGAAATACTAGCCGCGTTCCCCTCCTTGGGGTTTGCTTTAAACCCCAGCGTGATCATCTGTTGCTCTTCACGAAGAGTTGAGAGTCGTATCTGAGTGACTTTCAAGCAGCTCCTCTTGCTTTGAATATATTCAAATATCTCTAGAGATGGGATTTATAGTGTGTAGCTGGGAGGGTCTGCGAGAGCAGCCGGTGCACAGGGGATGTGATGTTATCTCTGGACATCTCTGCTCTATTGCTAGAGCCAGGCTTAATGGAAAAGCAAAGGCAAAGCAGTTTCTGTGCTGTGAAAACAAGGAGGAAAATTCCTTGCTGAGCCCATCCCAAAGCAGCAGCTGGGACGTGGTGATTGGAAAGCAGGAGCTGCTGGGACAGGGTTAACAATAGAGCCAGGCAGGGCAACGGAGAGGGCCAGGCTGCTGCAGACCTGAACCTGCCTGACAGGACAGGACTGGCAGCGTCACCTGGGGAAGAGGTGGGCTGGGACCCGGCACACACCTGCACGCCTCTGGGGAGCGTGTAGGTGTGTTGGTGACTGCGCACAGGGATTGGCAGGAGAATTTGCCCCATAGAGTGATGTTCCCCATGAATTTCCACCTGTGGCTGTGTAATTCCTCCTGCAGCCACCCTGGAGAAGCGGGCAGGTTGTTTTCCCGGTGTGGTGGCCTCGGCAAGGCAAGGAGGGGTGGGGGCAGCCTCAGGGCTTTGCTTCCAGACCCCGTGATGCGAGGGTTGTTCCCAGGACGCAAGGAGCGCGGGCTACCCGCAATGCCCGTGAAGGCGAGGGGCAGAGCACGGCGATGCTGCAGCCCTACGGCTGTGCCTGGGGCTCCTCCGTGCACATGTAGCATAGCCCGGCACATCACCCTGGCGCTGCGGACCACCTTCAGCAAGCCCAGGAGGCCCAGGGCCAGTGGTGGTTCACCTCAAGCAACCTCCTTCCCCTGCATCTTCCCATTGTTTGCTGTCACTTCTTCCCATGCTGATGGCACCTGCCAGGGCAGGGACAGTTGTGCCGAGACGGAGCAACAGAGACAGAACATGACATGCTGTGAGAGGCACCACAGCCGTCATGCTGCCGAAGCCCAGCGGGGGTGAGGCATTGGGGGGATCCCCCCCAGGGCATCTGTACTGAACCCCAGGCCTGTTAAAGGGAATGCCAAATTCCCTGAGCCAGAGATTTTCACTTGGTGCAGTCATAGCCCTGGGGGCTGAAGGGTGGCTGGAGAGCTGTGGCAACAAGACCAACGGGCAGGAAAGCATTGTGGGTGTATTCATAAGGAGTTGCTCATTATTTTTTTCCACTTGCAGCTTGTCTGACGAGGGTTTGCTTGGACTCGCGCCTGGATAATGTCACTCACCCATGGTTTAGTGTAGCTTTTAGGCCACATACCGCGGATACTTGGCTCAGCCTCCTCTTCAGTGCCAGCAGCGGGAAGACAGTAGGCAAGGTGGTGAAAAGCTCAGCAAGAGGCAGACCTGGTGGCTGTGCTAAATGACTATCTCCTTTAGCAGTCCTCTAAAACTGTGCCTCTGGAGAGCAGCAGGACAGGGGGTGGTGAACCTGGAGATGGTTTTGCACTGGAAACAGCAATCCTGGGGACCTCTGACTCTAGCTCAGGGCTTCCCGGGGTTATTGCAGAGCGTCTTCAGCCATGAGAAATGGCCTGAGAGACGCAGGCGATGCTGTTGCTGATGGCAGCACATTGCGAAGGTGCCTCTGCGACAGCATGGCTCTGCAGGAAGAGACCTCAGTTGTGACACTCAAAGCAGGACTTGCCTCAAACACAGCGGTTTTGGCTGCTTTGCCTTCCCAGGTTCTCCATGCTACACGGGCTTCATTAAGACAGCACGGCGGAGAGCACGGTTGGTGGCGAGGTCCCTCACCGGGGCTACTTTCCCACCCACCCGTGAAGACGCAGCGAAGAGTCCCGCTGGCAGGACTCATCTGAGCTGTAACAAAGCTGCTCCCTCTGCTGCGGGCTGGAGTCGGCCCAAACGAGACTGCCAGCTCAATTAGAGGAAACACACGGAAGGCATCTGCAGGGATAGCTCCAGTTTTCGGCACAGGGCAAAGCCAGGGAGCTATATTTTCATCTTGTTTCTGCTAATTATCCATGTAGATGAAACAAGCTGTTAAAGTTGGAAACCAAAATAATTTTCTGCTATACGCTGCCTTCACACCTCCCAGGGTTTGACCCTACTGAGGAGCAGAGAGCTGCTTTGTTCATTTGTGGGTATTTTACTTCCTCCTGGCGCCTCTTCCCATGAGCTTGTCTAGACATGGCAGGTTCACAAGGCAAAGCCTATTGCTCTGCCCACCCTTAGGGAAACCAGCATTTGCAAGAAATAGTTTTCCTAGGCTTGGGGTTGTTTCTTACACAGCGTGGAAACCCTTCCAGGATCAGGCCAGACGCAGCCGTGCTGGAAAAGGCTCTCCTTGTGTTAGGCCAGCAGGTCTTGCAGGAACATGAAGCCCTGGGAAGCTGCGTTTTGTGCTGCCAGCGCCGGCTCGGCCGCCTGGGATGGGAGGTCTTGCCGTGACCGGCTTCACAACGCCACAGCTGGCTGCCCACGGACAGAGGGAACAAGACAGATGTGCATTACTCAGTGTCAGCTGCTACTTTTCTTGTGTCCGACAAATCAATAAACTGTGGCTGAAAATAAAATCGGTACTTGCCTTGCCTCCTTTCATGTTCATACTCAGCAAGGAGCTTGAAATGCCAAAGGCAAGGGAGGCTGATTGCTTCAGCCTGATTTGCGGAAGCGGCTGACTGGGGGCAGAGCCGCGGAGATCCCAGCCCAGCTCGGCCACAAAGATCAGCTGGAGGGTGATGGGGCTGCCGACCCCGCCAGAGCACACAGGGCTCCTCTTCGGGAAGGAGGTACCCGCCAGGAGCAGAGCGGCAGCAAGGAAAGTCAGAGCAAACCTGTAGCAGAGAAAGGAGGCAAACTCTGTGCACCTGGTACCCGATGGCATGAGAGAGAATGGAAACACGGTGAACCAGTTTTCTTGGTGAACAGATAAACGTACAAAGCAGCTTTGTTATTTGCGCCAGGGACTTCAGCGCAAATGCAAGTAGCAGAGCTGTGGTTGCTACACAGACGCTACAGCCCCTCTGTGTCCGGTGCTGTACAAACGCAGAGACAGCCTGAACTTCGCTGCAATCAGCATCCCACGTGGCCGAGCCTCTAACCAGTTCACGAGTGATGAGACCATTTGCCCTCCAGTAACCGCTGGGTAATTGGGCCTGCAAAGCAGGACCAGCCAGAGAGCTGAAGGAAGGAGAAGGGAGAACAAGGCACCATCTCCTCATCGTATACCCCAGCCTGGAGGCTGAAAAATCAAAGGCACCTGGTTTGCAGATCTGGGGCCTTTCTCTGAGTTATCTCCAACCTCCAAAGGCCTCCTGGTTCAATGGCCCTCACCTGACACTCCACAGCTGCGGTCTCCTCCCTCTCTGTGTGAACCTGTGTGCCAAACTGCTGCCCTTTGCCCCCTGCTCTCAACAGCACTTCAAGACCTCGGTATGTCTTCACGTGATGGCAGCCAGCAAGTAAATTCAGATGATCAGCAAACACGACAACTGCAAATCTCTTCATCAGAAAGGCTGAATAATGCTCCCCCAGATGCCATGTTCTCATCTTCTACCTCAACCCCTTCTTCACATGGGCAACTGCATGTGAAAGTGCTACTAGAGGCTTATAAACCAATATTGCTTTCCCCATTAAAAGCCGTGAGTCATGTAATTTTTAAAAGCTACAAGGTTCACCTTTGTATCCGCTTCAAGCTAATTGCTTTTAAAAAAAAATAAGAAGCAGGTTTCATTATGTTTCTTTAATTGCCCTCAGGGCTGGGTGTACTGTGAGGGCGAATTTAATTTAGCTAGGAGATGATTTTCATTAGGGGATAAAGGAGAAGAGAGAAAAAGTGTTGTGTGCTGTTATGTCCCTTAACAAAACAATACTTCGTGAAAGCTCCTGAGAGCGTGGGGCCGGGCTGCAGGGGGAAATGAACCCACCTGCGCAGTTGCTGCGCCCGCTGCCCCAGCTCCCCGCTGCATCACCAGTGAGCAGCAGCGAGTACCCGCTTGCGCCGGGGGCTGGAAAGTCCTTCGGATATCAGCGGAACGGGAGCGGACAGTGCAGAGTGTGAAACGCCTTTGTGCTCAGGGGCTCTGCGTACAGACATCGCCTGCCCTCCCAGCAGGCCTTACAAGGGAGCATCACGTCCTTCTGCCCCAGAAGGACTTCACCCACACAGCTCCTTGGCTGGGCAGGGAGAGCTCGACCTGACCTCTACCTGGCCGACTGCAGAGACATTCAACATTTCAGGGAAACTGAGGCACAGAAGGTTACCTCGCTCACCCAAAGCTGCCCAACAGGAAGAGTGTTCTGCATCGCCACCAACTGCACCAGGAGGTTTCCTCCCTTAGGGGCTAATTTCCTAAATTACACTGGGCTATGCACTGCTGGCAGTTTGGCTTTGCTCCGAAGGAAAGCCTGCCCGTGGAGCTGTACTTGTGGATTCTGGTTCATTTCTGAATCAACCACGCACGTGGCAGAGCAGCCGCCCTTGCCACGGGGCAGCTGCCCAAGTGGACCCCCATTTGCAGGAGCAAGAAAACGGCTGTTCCTCGCTGGTGCTTGTCAGAGTGTGTCCACGTCGGGCTCGTTGCCTGCGAGAACAGCGGAGGTTTTGTAGCCGTGTGTACCACCGAGGGGGTCTCACAGGTCTTTGAGGCAGAAGAGGAGGGACACTGAAACACGGAGCCGCCTTGCAGGAGAAAAGCCCGGGTGAGCAGAGCACGGGGCGCGTGCCTCGCTGTGAATTCCTGGCAGAGGCGAGATTCCTCTTTTCTTCTCGCCTTGTCGCCTCCCTGTCGCTGCTCAAGTCTCTGACGGAAATCAATCGTTCTCCTTCGCTTGATGTCTCCCCCTCGCTCCCTGTTGCTCTTGCTGCAGCGGCCTGGGGCTGCCTGCGTGGCTGCGTGCCTGCCCTGCACCGCCGTACCGCTCCTTCAACTTGGGGGACTCAGCTTTCCTGATACGACTCTATTCTGGGAAATGCATTTCAGCGAGACCAGCTGGGCTGTTGGAGTCTTAATCACTCTGTGCTTCAGAAAAAGTCATGAAAAGGCAATAACATCTGGGTATTTATGGCCGCACAATTGTTCCGCTCTGCAAAGCAAGTACTGGGGAGAAGAGAAATGGGCAAAGCACATGGAAGGGCATTTTTTTCTGCTTCTGAAAAGCACAACAAAGGAGTGCGGAGATGGGCTGAGCTCTGCAGAGCTGGCCGACACGCAGCCCTCTGAGCTAAACGGCAAAAGCTATGAATTTCCTGAGCGAGGGCTCTTGGCAAAGACCTGTGGGAACATGGTTGCACAAGTGCTAGTGTCAGAAATACCGCTTTTTTTGAAGGCTTGACAAGGAGAAGCCCAGGGAGGAGGAAGTATACGTCGTGGTTTATGTGACCAGCACAAAAGAAGAAAATGTCAAAAGCAACAGTTGTCATCAACGGGTGACTGAAGCCGGATGCAGATGTTGCGTTGGAAGGAGCATGTGTTGTCGCAGGGGTTTTGCGTGCTGACTACAGAGCTACAGGAACCGCGACCTGGTTCAGTTTATCTTCGCCCATCTCCCTAGCAGCCGGCTTGGGAAGTGTCTGGTGAGATGGGACGTGCTGACGCGAAGACTGCAAACTAATAAAATGCTGGTTTGTTTTGGAAAGATAAATCTGCAGCGTGCTTTCATTTCTGGCTGCACGTGGGTCTTTCGAGGGCGAGGCTGCCCCACTGAGCTGAGCCACGCTGGCACGTGGGAAAGGATGCCTTAACCCGTGGCCCAGCTGTGAGCTGGGTGTACGAAGATGAACGGGGGTATGCAGAGGGGTGAGGGAAATGCTGGGGTCCTGAGCAAACCTGCAATACCACAAAAGCCCCTACAGCAAGAACCTAAGGCACTGCAGAAGAGCTGTCCAGTAACAACCATTTGGAGGCTGCATAGCTGCAAGCTCGTCGCTGCTTCTGCGACTGAACACTGGGATGAGTCTATGAGGACGGCAGGGGCAAAGAGCCCAGCGACGTGACCCTCTACTGAACATGTGTGTATGTTTACACAGCCATTTGTAGCCACCCTACAATAACAAAAAACATCATATCCATTCCCTGCTTTTCCATTCCTTACAAAAACCAGGGACTCTTTGCTCCCTCCAAAGCTTAGCATATTTCTAACCACTGGAAGTTTTACAGTAAGTTTTTGCTCTGTCCAAGGATGTCTCTTGTCATCATACCAAGTCTTTTAGTCTCCATATGAAGGCTGTTCAGCCTGTCCAGGGTCACCTCTGCCCTGCAAGGCTCCCTTTCCCCCCCCCCCGCTTGGCACACCTCCCAGATCCATTGATATTTTCCCTCCTCTCGGCGGGTATCTCAGCCACTGGGCTGTGGAAGGGCAGATGGGCATGGAGGCCCATCGGGGCAGCGCCTGCTGTGGGGCGGGCGATGGCTCCCACGCAGGTGGCTCGCCCAAGGAGGAGGAAGGGGCTGCTGTCACGTTGCTACTCCATAGACTGGGGAAGAAAATCTGTGCTTGGCCACGGAGGAGGGAGAAGTGACGGGGATGCTTTATATGTCCACCTTCAGTAGAAGTGAATGCTTTTAAGGATAGAGCTGACAGGGAGATCTCCTTTCTTCTCCTCTTTCTCCCTTCCTTCTTTCCTTTCTTTGCTCTGTCACCTTACAGCTCTATTCCACCTTTCAGAGAGGCACTTTCCTGCAATCCCAGTGGAGACTCTAAACCTGACAGCGCAGTGAGAAACCACTGGAGGCGACTAAACTCACAGTCGTCTTTGAGGATTACGCTCTGCAGGAGAGCTCCTCTTGCTCTCCTCTTCTGCGGGAATTTGCAGTCTGCCTCACAGCCTCCTGCCAATAAGTGAGATATGTGGAAAAAAGATGACTTCAGCCAATTTTGCTTATACTTTTGGGGTTGACGTATTATTTAAAAATGGTTCAGTCAAGCTTTTTGTTATAGAAGGACAGTGATGAGAATGCAGAGGTAGGTACTATATCTACCCAATTAATGAGATTAGTCCTATTGATTTTAATGGGGGTGATTCACCGGCTTGAGATGAAACACTAGCTTATTTATCTACTGGCTCACGGCCAGAGGATGCAGCACCTTATAGGATCTGGCCCTTAAATATCACAGCTAGCTACAGTCAGCGCAGAAATCCAGTCCTTTTAGTAGTGCTAGTCTTGAGATTATGTTGGGGGGTTTATTGCTATTATTTTAGGCAGAGTGCCCAAGAGGGAACAGTATGATTAATATTTAGGGAACAAATCCAGAGGTAATGGTCCCCACGAGCCCGGGGCCAGGGAAGCTGACAGCTCGGTTTTCTGGGTAGCTGGGTGGAACTGCTGATTTCTGAGCTGCACTTTGGATAAGCTGCCAGCAACATCTAGGGATGGATTGGTGAGCCTAGAAATAAAAACTGTTTACCCACACAGCTCACCCACTCTGCTGAAAGGGACCATTAACCCTGTTTCTATAGGATCAGTGCTGTCTCTGGCATCCTGCCTTCACAGGGTGTGCAGATGTGATCTCCCTGGCTTGCATCCCCCTGGTACCTTATGCTCAGGCAGGAGCCTGTTTGCATATGCAAAATTGCCTCCTGCCTATGTGCTTTGAGCACAGACCTGAATTCAGGTTGCCCTTATAACAGCAGGCATCCATCCTCCCAGCTACACGTGCAAGGCGGCTCACCTTCCCCTGGCTGGGACAGCTGGACACGGAGCCAGAGAGGCCGCAGGGGCAATGCCCCTCTCGAGTAATGGGACAGTGTACAGCGGCCCAGGGATGGGTGCAAGCTCAAGGTGCGGAGCTGCCTCCAACACCTACCATCTTGCTCCCCTGGGCTGGCTGGGGGTGTGGCAGTACATCTGCTGCTGCTCTGCGGCATCTGGTGCCCTCCCTTGGCTCTCTGCCGCGCTGTTCACGCTCGATGCCAATCTTCTGCAGCTACTGCCCAGTGCTCACAGGTTTTCAGCAGGGGCAAGAGAGGAAAGTTGCCCCTTGCCCTACATTTTAAATGTCTGTGTTTTTTCCATCTTTGTGAACAGTTCGGTACCTTTGAGAGACCCTCTCTAGGTTACATTTCTCTCCTCCGACTTTTTTTCTTAGTATATTTAATTTCTTCTTTTAACATTAGGTTACCTTTCTTCTTCTTTCCCCTCCGTGTCTTGGTTTAAACCCATCTTCATTTAGCTAAGGCTAAGATCAGGGTTTTTTTAAGAAACAACCTCATAACACCTCTCCTACGGGTGCTGCCTAGGAGCAGCAGTAAGGCCCCAATCTCCCTGTCAGATACTCCCTAACAGATATCATCACATTTGCAGAGAAGCACAGAGAATCGTGAGTTATTCCCGAGCGAAGGGGATCCATTCTGCCCAGTGCTCAGCGTCAGTCCTGGCCCTGGTGCTGGAGGAAGCTGAGTGCTGTTCTCAGAGATGTCAGTGCTCTCCCTGACTCCAGAACAAGCAATGAATGTGAGTTTGCATTCAGCTCCATCAGCACTTGTGGTGCCGGAGAGACAATCAGGAGAAACCTCACACTTCTCTGGGGTGGGATGTTCCATGTTCTGAGCAAGATTGATTTCTAATTAATATGGCTTAGGAAGAAGCTTCCCAAAGAGCAGGATTTCCTACGGCCACCTGTGATAGCGCTTCTGTTTCATCTCCTGTAGCCACTTGCTGCTGCCCATCGCAAGAGGCAGGACGCTGGATTTGGTGGGACATCGATTGTTTCCAATTTGTTTTTAACGAACACGTCTCTAAATTCACTTGTAGTTTTGCATGCTTTTTGGTTGGTTCATTGTGGGAACGCAGGGAGCCAGAAGAGACAGTCCTTTTTCATACAGCCCTCAAATACTTCACGTTCCCACAGTGAGGCCAGGAAACAAGCCCTGTGACAGATAAATGACCAGGAGAGAGTTTGTTTATCCTCAGTACATTGTAAATAAATATTCAGTCACCACTTCAAAAGACCTGGGCAGAAACGCTGAGCTCTGAAGAGGAGACGCTTTTGGACTGTTGGAGGTGCAGACCCTGTATGACAAGGTGTATGTCACTTTGTCAGCACACACAGTGCTCTGCCCTATTTCAGCTGAACCTGCTCCTCCTGGGACTTGTAAAAGCTTTCCATGGTGATGGAAAAAGGACAGCTTCCACTCTCAGCCACACAGCTCCCAGCAGAGTCGGCGCCCATGGGAATACAATCGATCCTTCATGGACAGGAGTTCAGAAAGTGAGAGCAAAGTTTTGTTATTTTCTTTGAGTGCAGTATGACAACATGGTCTTACATTATTCATTGGACACTCCTGACAGGGCACACAGGAGATTAGTCTCTGCTATGCTTTAAATTCTGAGCCCGCCTATGCAAGGGGAATAATAATTAGACTCTTGTAAATGTTAAAAAAGAAATGTCTTAACACTAATGAAACCTATTTATCTCTCACAGTTAGAGCAGTTAACAACCCAATAAAAGGTATCACCGGGAAACATTATGTTTATTTATCAAATGATTTTCCTCAATGTAAGGGCTTCTCCTTTACAAATTACATGATGAAAGAGCAGATGGCATATGAAGATGAAAAAAAGCCTGACTGTTGCCCTGTATGTGATCTCAGAAATGAGGCAGCTCAACTGAACATCATCATTAATATTTAAGGGAAGAGCAAGACTTCATCAGGACCCAGGGCTGGCTACTACACAACAATAGTGTAAGGACAGTCCGTTCCAGCAGGAGACTACAGTCCTTTGGGCTGGAGGATGCCTGCCCCACTAAACAGGGGTCTTCTATCCATCAGCAAGCTGAGCATCAACAACCTTGTGCCACCTGGTGACTGTGAAGAGGACCAAAGCCCTGCACTAATGGATGGTTGCGGTACCCAGCCTTTCCAGTGACGGCAACGGCCGCACAAATTGCAGGTCAGTGGTGAACAGGGCTCAAGGTCTGCCTGGGTCCGCTGCTCGGCTCCTACCCGTGATCGTGCTGACCGGTGCTGCACTGCCAGGGAGGGTTGTGTCCCCTGTGGTGTCTCAGCAGGACAGGCAGCCCCATGCTAGCTGGACAGTCAAGCAACAACCAAAAGGTGAGGAGACGCAAGAATCACCTATGTGTATCTGGACAGAGGCTCCTGTGCTGGGTCGCCCCCACAACAGCTGCGCAATTGTGGCAGGGTGAAACAAGCTTGCCCCGTTGTAGAGATGTCCAAAGCCGTGGGACCTGGCATGGGAACAACTGGAGCAACTGCTCCAACCCAGCCAGGCTGCGGAGGACGGCACGAAGAGGCCAAATGCCCGTGTCCTGGCGACACGGGGCTCAGTGCCTTCTGAGCACAGGAAAGCTGTCTAGCAGACCCTCCTCCTAGCCCCCAAAGTCCGGGTACCTGAGGCCGCTAGCCTTATTGCAGGTCTTTCCAAGGATGTGGAACCAACAACATCTGACTTCAAGAGCCTGGAGCAGAGGTGACCTCCGCTGATAAAAGTGCTGACTGAGGCAGAACCGTGCCTGCATGCTGCCCGCATTGTCACCTTTGTCATGCTGCATCCCTAACTGAAAGCTCAAAGAGCCCAGGGGAAGGCCAGGCAAGAGACAAGTCAGCAAATGAAAAGGGGCTGCTCTGTTCTTTTTGTGCCAACATCCCCACTCAGCCTTTTTTTCAAGGACACAAGCCTTTGAGAGATGAAAGGTGCTGCACAGAGTGGCGACTTCCAAATCATAGATGTGGCCCAGAGGTGACTGGTTGTTTGCTGCAATGTTCCTGATGACGTGGGTAGGAGAGTGGGTCCGGAGGGAAAAGGAGGAGGCAAAAGGCAGACCCCAGGGGCAGGAAAGAGCTGCAGTGTCCTGGGGGAGCAGAGATGTCAAAAGGAACGAGAGAGGAGGGAGTTATGTAAGTAGGGAGAGCCAGACGTTAAAGAAAGAGCCTGAACATTGGAGTCAGGAGCAGCAGGGTGTATAGGAGGACGAACACGGGACAGGCTTGACATGGAAAAGGCTTTAGAAACTTTAGTCTCAGTGAAACGGTGAATAAAAGCCAGTCTGAAGGGATCCTGAGGGATGAGAAAGGACAGGAATGCAGGCAGTGACTGATTATTTTTAGATAAAAGGAGTTAGGAGAGCGTTTGCTCATCAGTGGACTGGGACCATTTTTATGAAACTCTGGGCACACTGGCACTCCAGTTCAGACCAAGGACTGTCAGAAGATAAAACTAAAAGACTAAACCTCCTGCGTTCACACCCATCTCCTGTTCTAGATGTGAACAAAGAGGTTTGGCGTGTTTCCCTGGCCCAGCCTGTGATGGGAGGTCGCACCGAGACCATCCCTCTAGGTACACAGAGATGCCCTTTCAATCATCCGAGCCCCCGGACCAGTTAGTCTGCAAAATCCTGAACTGGCTGGTAAAGATAGAGTGTCCTCTGCACACATGAAAGCAAGTGGCTGTAAAACAAGGAACATGCTATTTTCAGACAACAGAAATTTATCTGCTTTTATTTGTTTAGGGTGTTGATCTTCAAGTCTCAAGAATCAAACTGGCTTCTTACCATCAAGTTGCTAATCATTATGAAGTGTCGGGGAATGACATGTCTTTACTAGTCTGATACCACAGTATAATTTTAACAGAAATTTAATGCAAATTTTGTGATTTCTTTTACACAAGCTGATAAGGTTCATCTTTCCTGTCCAGGCTTTTTTTCTGAAAGAAAAACAACTACATTTACCTCAGGGTGTCATTTTCTGAAGATGGGTTTTGTCATTTGTTATGCTGTTAAACTCCACACTGATCTAGTATTAAATTTTTGTCTTGAGATTGTAACCATGACAAACTGCAACAGCTATCGAGGCCGTTGTCAAAATCCATCTGGACTTTTTGCGCTTAAATTAAGTGTTCCAAATACTAACTTTGTTCCTAGAAAGAAAACTTCTTGACTCTGTGTTGTAGGACCATGTTAGGAGATGCATCCTGTCTTGATTACATTGTTAGTATAAATAAGAGGTAGAGACATTTAAAAAATTCCAGCTGAATCTCATGCTTCAAAGGCAGCACAGCTCTTTGTAGGTGCAGGAGAGAGTTACTGCCCCCCCCCCCCCCG
>NW_008795475.1:122212-138357 GCF_000699145.1 Aptenodytes forsteri
GATTTCCCCCCCCCCCCCCCCGACGCACCACTGCATTTTCAAGGGATGTATCAGATGTTTTCATGAACTTTGCAGGCCTGGTCCTTGTCTTGGCTGGCTCCAGATGCCAGACTGCAGGATGCTACAACTGAGAAAGCACAAGAAGGAAAAAGACTGGCAGCAGTGAAATTTCCTGAACGTTTGCTTTGATTATAGCAGTTTTTACATTCTGGCTAGGCTGCAGTTTGGCTTAGTTTGCAGCAGACAAATGCACAGTTACAATGAGAGCGGGGCAGATGAAAACAGGCTCGTGCGCGGTACCGAGCAATAGTAACAACGGAAGAAGCGGCAGCTGCTCTTTTCCCACCACCGGAGCTACATACGGCTTGCAGCACCTACCAGCAGAGATTTGGGTGGCCAAGAGGGACGGTGCCTGGCGGGATGGAAGGGCAGTGTACAAGGTGGAGGAGAAACCTCTGAGCCTGCTCTCGCATGCACCAGGTTCCCGTGGCTGTACATCTGCTTTCAAAAGCAATTGATGACACAAAGTTCATCCAAGCACAAACACAGGTTGCCACAGGATTTCCCAAGCCTTCCGCTCCATGCTGCGATACTCCAGGCTAAACAAACTTCCCGTCTGCTGCAATCGTTTCGACGCTTTCATTTCTGCCTGGGGGCGAAGTTCAGGCAGAGGCAGCTGAACCTGACACCTCATCCTTTCTGCAGACCAAGACGCTCTCGCTGATGGAATAAGCTCATTTTTTACATCTGTCTTCTGCTTGCCAGCATTGCTCTTGCCTCTACTCCACCCCGGGCTCAAAACCAGGAAAAGGACAGGAAAGTGAGTGAAAAAGGGTCTGTCCTTGTAGGGTTGATGTTCAGCTCACAATGTACGTGTGCTTAGGAGCTCACCCCTCAGGATAACAGAAACCAGCTCAGGTCCCCTAAAGACCAAAGGCAGCTTCCTTCTGTTAGCTACTCAGACCACCCAGGAAACAAGCTGATAAATAATATCCCATATCAACTGCAAAATTACACAGAAACCTACCGGGACAAGATTCTGAGCAAGTTGCCAGTAGGGGAGAAACTGAGATGAACCTTTAATAATTGGTGTAAAAATTCCTTGCTGACCTCTTGTTATGATTAGATTAATTACGGAAATCACATAGAAAGTATGCAACATTGTCTTTATCTGTACCCTCATCTGCCTGGCTCAATCCAAACATAAAATTCATCAGCTGTACTGAGAAAAGCTTTTAGAAGTTCACATAATTCAATTAGACCATCAAAAAGATGATCTCATCATGTCAGTTCAATTATTCAGACTAGGGCAAGCTAAAATCTTTTCTGTTACCTGAACTGGAAGCCTTCTGCTGTGCCAGTCCTCTGGTAGCAATCCACTCATCTAAGGAAGAGATTCATTCAGACTTTATTCTTGGTTTTCAATCTAAATAGTGGGTCTTTTTGGGTAAGAAAATCCTCTAAGTTTGATACTAATCAGAAGAAAAAAAAGCATCCCGGACACCACAGGCTATTTTGCAGGGTAGGAGCAGATGCAGTGTGGGCTGGGGTTCCTGCAGGGGGGGATGCACACAACCAAGTTTAACGTTGGGTCTGGTCACAGAAGCTGTGCACTCTGCCTGCCTCCCACGGAGGTGTATTTTGGCAGAGGCCCCTTGGTCCACTTTGGCTTGGCATCGTGGGATTTCATAATGACGATGCCTCTGTGTTCCCTTTTCCTGCTGTTCTTGCTCATTTTAAGTTTCTCCATCCTCATGCATTCTGCTCCTGTCCTTTCACATGGCCCCCACAAACCCAAATGCAAGACGATGGGGTTTCCCTCCATTTGCTTGTCTGGCAGGACTTTCACTGGGGTCACTGGGAGATCAGCTGTGCATGCACATCCTCTTCTAACTCTTCCCCTGTTCTGTGAAAGGACCCAAGATCTGACCTTCAGCAAATCCTTTTCTCCCAGCGCTGCTGTATCTCATTCCTCTTAGCCTACACCCACATACTTGGTCTCCTGTCAATCACATATATTGCTTTGCAGTTAAGGTGCTGTGCTAACAGCCTGACTCTTATCAGGTGCTTGTTTCTAGAGACAAAATGCTTTTACCCTGAGCAATGTGTCGCTACTATTTCTTTTGAAGATGCCCTGCAGTTAATGCATCCTCCCCAAAACCCAAACATTGGAACAAGTGGATGAAAGGTGAGCTCATACAGATGAGCCTTTCAACCTCAAGCCTCACCCCTGAAACCGCCCCAAAGACACAGACTTTAGCCTTGATCAAACAGAGCCATGAGCAGGCTGCTTGCGCTGCAGTTGGCTATTGTTCTCGGGCAAGTCCCAGCTAGCAGCAGTGACGGCCAGATCCGAGGAGGAGAGAGCATCCGAGAGCCAGCTGGCGGAGGCACTGTTTATGCTCCTGTTTGCTCACTTTGTCTCAGACACTTCCAAAAGCCTCTCAACTCCTGCAAAACAAATAAATAGCAAGCTGCTGAAGGAATCGTGAAGAACACAGCACACGGCAGCGACAAGCCGAGTCCTCCTTACAGGGGTGTAAACACGCTCTATCTGCATGGACCCACAACGCCACATGGGCATTTTTGCTACCCCCGTTTTATTCTAGGGACCTCCGATGAGGAGGTAGAGGCTCAAAGCTGCTCAGATAAGAGCGATGTGGTGATGTCCAAGTTGTGTGGTTAAATAGCTCTGCAGTGAAAAGTTTTCTCACTGATTAGAAATTAGTCAAGAGATAAAAAACAAAATGTAGGAACAAGAAGGAATCTCTTTCAGCATGGAAGAGATTAGCAGCTCTATATCCTAACAATTTGTGCAAGAGACAGGATTACTGCATATATTTAGTGATGATCTATAAAAGACAGTGAACAGTGGATGTCAGAAAGTTATGGCTTAAAGAAAATTATTTAGATGCGAGAGAATTTTGGCTAGGCCCAGATATGAGAGGATTTTGAGGAACTTTGGAAGGACAGAAAAAAAAGATCAGCTGGGCAATAGGACGGCAGCTTAAAGCCAGCGCAATGCGATGCATATGGAAAGAAACGGTTTGAACTATTTGTGGTCTTCCTGCATTGTAAATCGACTAGAAGGCTTTGGTGTCACTGTAAAGAGCTCATTAAGAAGCATCTGCTCAGCAAAGCGTTCTGACCAGAAAAGCAGTACGACATTAGGATATTTAAATATAGGTTTTATGTAATGGTGAAAATATTATAGTGCCATATATTACATTAGTGATGATACCTCCTCATCTTAAACAGTGTGTTCAATGCAGTTCTGTTCCCCTCATTTGGAAAATGTAAATCAAGTTCAAAGAGTGCAAGAAGAAATGCTAAAGACTTGGAAGATTTCCATGTGAAAAGAGACTGCTTGGACCCTTCCAACTTTAGATAAGAAATTAGTAATGGAAAAAAATGAATTTCATTCACTAATGAATGGTATAGGGAAAGAAAAAAAATTATCTTCTAAAATGCTCTGTGTTGTACTGCTACCAGAATAAGAAGGAGGCACTGATATAAATCCAAATAACCTTTTTATGTCAAGCACCATTAAAACTCAGATGAAGTACTTTTGATCTGGAAACTCATTAGTACAATATAGTAATTTGTGCCCAAGAATTTAGTGAGATTTCAAAAAGAGTTACCTCCTCTTCCCATAGACACTTGCACACAGACAATGCCAATTGTCACAAATTCTTGTTAAATTCTCAGCCCTCTGGGAGACTCCAAGACTATTCCTTGAGCCAGAGCTCACACTCCTAATATACCACTGAAACTGAGATTTTAGACGACTCACTTGCCAACACGTTTTCTGTGGGAAACATCCAGAAATGCTTCTGTAATATCAAACCTAGTAAATCTAGGCTGCTGTTATCCACCTGTCAGTTTAGCTACCAACGTAACAATTAAGGCGTGTAAAATCCAATTCACATGCACATCCTTATGTCAAGCAATTTCAGGTAATTCCCTAACCTCCAACTACTGGTTTTAAAACCTCAAGAAAAAAAATCCATCGCGCTCCAATTCCAGATGCAACCCTGCGCCTGAGGGTAGAGCCAGCCGCGTGCTCGGGAACCCTTTGTGGGAAGTCCAGTGGTCACTGCAGGTTCTGCAGGGGACACCTTTGCTGCATTGCAAGTGGCCTCAAAGCCAGTCTCAAGGTGAAATTCACCCTCGAGTCTAGATGTTGATTCTTAGGAGTGAGCTTAGGGCCAGATTCAGGGCAAATTAGTACATTTGAGAGCTACCCCAAATACGCCCTGCATTTAAAGGGTGCGCCAGGTAATACCAGCTACACAGGGAGCCAACTCGGCCAGTGCATGCATGACTAAGCTGCAGGCACTCGCAGTGATATGAGTGATGTCAGCCAGACAAGGTGGCCCCAAGTGCTACCTGGAAATTTTCATTCCTCCCCTACTGGGAAGGCAGAAGAAATCCACAGGTGGTTGAAGTTCAGCTTCCCTTCCAGAGCCACGTGGCCTGGAGCTGGATCCCGGGAGAGCTCTGAAACTCGGGTGTTCCCAAAACCAGCCAGCTGAGGTAGAGCATAAACAGCAACAAGAAGTCCTCTTCTCTCCTTGCGGGTGGGATTGCTCCAGAGCTCCGAAGCGATGGGTAAAGGCTGAGACAGGGACAGTGGGGATTACACAAGTCTCAAGTGCTACGATTTGGACCAAAACTCATAAACCCTTAAAAGAATCTTCTTTTTTGCAAATTTCCCCATGTTGTTCCTAGAAAATGCTTAAGTATTACTACTAGAGATTTTAATTCTCAAAGGGAAATCCACACCTCACAGGACCAGAAAGCTACACTGACAACACATTTCAGACTCAATTTCCCTCCCTGGCTACAAAAGACAGGCTCCTTCCCGGAGAATACTCCCAGGCCCTTCTGATGAGTAAGGTTTGGGGTTTTTTTTGGTATTGTTTTTCTGTTTGCAGGATACCCATTCCTTTTCAAGACACTGAACACACACCTCAAAAAATGCAATTTCAGTATTTCAGTTTAAAGCAAGGAAGATCATCTCAGAAAAGCTCACCATGTGATGTCCCGAGTGCCTGCAGGAGGCTGGTACAAGGGGTTCTTCCTGACCTTATGTCTGCAACAAGGCTGCGGAGAAGAAATCTCTTGTCTCATCCAGCTTTGAGCCCCTGACAAACTGTTCCCGGAGCTGGTAAAACAAACTGTGCAACATTTAGAAATGTTTACAGACCTTTCACACAGTGATATTTTAAGGGCATACAATTTCCATGTATTTATACATTTTCACACACGTAGGGAAGAAGCCATCTTCTGTTATTAATATAAAGGGAAATTATCATGAAGGAGAAAAATGCAAATTAAAATATGGTCTTTGTAGGCAAGACCCCGAGGCAACACTGGTTAGGAATGTACGGCAAGAAGCAAAAAAGGGCAAAAAGAAGGAAAGGGCAGAAACCAGCCAGGCTGTGATGCTCTGCCCGCCTCTATCTTCAATTTGGTAAACATTTCCCCGAGGCCACGATAGAGCTCAGGCGTTTTGGGCACCACTGTCTCTGACCTCTGCTTCCTCCCAGCACGAGAAGCAGCACAAGCGAAAAAGGGTGTGAAGGAGACATTGGCCAAGTGCCCTGAAGACATCGGGGAGGGCAGCGTTGTGCCGTGCGCCGAGCCGGCCAGCTGAGCTCGCCACCGCGCTGTTTCCAAGTGGGTATTACTGGAAACCAAGTCTTGAATAGGAGCCACTCCCTTTGCCTTTTACTAAAGCAGTGTGCTAATGCACCTGCCTTTAACAGATGAAGTCATGAATTTAAATCATACCTGAGCTTAAATACTTTGAACCGAAAGTTCACCCTTAGTGAAACTGCGTTTCACCGTCAGATCCGCAGGGAGCAAGGGAAGGGGAACAGACAATCTCAGATGAGGAGTGTCGGCGGGGACTTCTGCTAGGGACTTGAAACACTTCTGCCACCAAATTGCATGTCTCTCTTAATGCATAAAGTTTTCAAAGTTTTAAGAGCAACGCTGACGAAATATCTCTATCTTATACCCTATCCATTATATTTCACAGATTTCAGAAATTGTTTTTGAATACTTGGCACTACCCAATCAAAGTTTGGGGTTTGAAACGTTTAGTGCATTAAGACTACACCTACGTGGAAACTGAAATGTCTGTTTCCTTGGAAATTCTGTGATTTCAAACTCAATTTTCATTCCACTGCGGAGTGAAATGTCATATTTAGAAATTCTGCAAGAAATGAGATGTTAAAAAAGTTTTTAAAAGTTACTTGAAACACACTGTTGTGATTTTGACAGGCTTCTTTTATATTCCTATTGTAATTTATTACATCAAGTAATAATTTTCATAGCAAAAATTATTTTGAAAGGAAAAATGGAAATGTGAAGTTCTTGTCATTTTAAAATGGAATATTTCAGCCTTATTTGCATGTTTGACTTTGCATTCAGAATATAATGGGCAAAATCCAACACAATTCTGGTGAAAGCTTCGATTTCAATAAAGCATCGTTTTCTAAGAGGAAAATGTATGAGAATGATGCCCAGCTACAGCATAACTCCGTACTGACTCGTTCCTAGTCTGATCCCACTTGGTCACTCCTGCAATCCTTTGCCTTAGCTTTGATGTCACTTCAGCGAAGGTACAAGGTGGACAAGCACTCCTTGGAGTTAGGTAGGTGACGTCCGCCTCAAATCTTACATATACTTAGTAATCACCAATGAAGGTCACAAGGTTTTGACCACGTCAGAGAAATTCTGAGCTGGATAGACCTGGGGAATGAAACATCTCTTACGCTTAGCTGGATAGTTTGAGATGCCCTGGGGAGCAGGGTGGAGGATTTAAATCTGCTCACGTTAGGGCTGGCTTGCACTTGGATGAATCCTTGCTAGAAGAAAACCTAAAAAGACCACTTTAATATTATACATTTCCACTACCAACTATTGCTTTTTTATCTAGACATCTCGAGTGTGATAGAAAGCTGTTTCTTCAAGCTTGCTTGAAGTCCAAGCTCTCTTTTTAAGAGCAAGAACCCATGCTATCCTAATTAAACAGGTGGAAAATAGATGTGCATACTGAGAAGATCCTTAGAATTACTGACATTTTTATCTTACTTCAGTAAATGAAAGGCGCTCTCACCGTTCCTGCTTTACAGTTTCACTGGACCGTACCGTTTGAGACTTACACGTGTTTGCATTACGGTGGCAAACCAGCCACAGAGCTTACTTCTATATAAACTGCATATCTTGACTTTGCAGGCTCCAAACCTGGCATGAGTTTGCTAAATCCTTTTGAGAACTTCATTCCCACAAATACGTGCCCGCAGCAAACTCCCAAAGGATGCCTTCTGCTACTGCTGCACCACTGCTGAACGAGCAGGCTCACAGGAACGGAGAACGACTCGAGTCCTCTCCAGACGAGGTCTCCCGGCACCGAAACATCTGTCAGCAGGACGAGGACCACTGCTCTTCTGTGTGCAGCTCCTTGCAGGAGAAGAAACTCATGGCCTGGGTGACAAATTTGGTGAAGAGGAAGGTAATCAACTCACCCGTGATCTTTTCAGCCAGG
Source organism: Aptenodytes forsteri (assembly GCF_000699145.1). NCBI lineage: Eukaryota > Metazoa > Chordata > Aves > Sphenisciformes > Spheniscidae > Aptenodytes > Aptenodytes forsteri. The sequence continues at coordinate 129,771 of NW_008795475.1, forward strand.
GAAGTAAGAGGTAAACAGCAGATGCTAAGTGAGGCTGGGGACTCCAAAGCTCCCTCTCTACAGCACACTTCTGCCACCTGTGTCGTCCTGCCGTGCCTAACCTGGAAGAGATTTTTTTCATTTTCTGTTCCTCTACATCTGGAAAAATAAAAAAATTTAACTTTTCCAGGCCTTTGGGGTGATTAATTCCTTTAAGGTGGCAAAGGAGATTTTAGAAAGAATGAACGTTGTGAAACTTTGGATCACTAATAATGATATTGTTCCCAAAGGCACACTAGGAAATGCACACACTGCCTCTCATGACTCACAGTCTGATGAACCCTGTCGTTATTGCTTCTCCAAGGATATTTGCCATTATCTGTCACTCCTCATCTTTTGCTCCACACCAAGTGTGATCTGGCTTGGGCAAGGGCTCAGTGCTGTGCCGGGGTTACTGAACTTTGTCCTTCCTCATGCATGCCAGGTGTAACACAGCTCGGACGTGCTGCAGGTGTTGCTGCACCCCCCACCAAACTCTATCACACAGTGGGCCACCTCCAAGCCCTCAGATACCCCCAGGGCAGTTGAACGGAGGGAGCACAGAGGGGTTGGCAAGGCTCTGCTGGCAGTGGTTTACCTACTTCTTTAGCCACTCTGCAGAGATGAGGAACTGGGAAAATGAGTATGAGGAGCACCAGACAAGGATGGCCTCGGCATCGCCAAGAGCCATCCTGCCCACCCAGAATGGGCAGCTCAGCACAGGACCATGCCACATGGCTGCCGCCGTTCTGCAGTTCATGCTCTCTCCTGCTCAACCGAGAAGGGAATTTGGGTTGAAGATGGTTTATATTAACATTACATCACGTGCAGGGTCATTTAGGCAGGAATTTCTGTGCTACAGAGAGAGAGATGGGAAGTAGCACACCGCAGTGATCAGACGGCTCCAGGGTTGTCTTCAAGGGGATGCAAGAGCCTAAAAGCCAGGCCCTAAACTGCACAGACCATAAACTGTGAGGTCAGTGACACTGATACAGTGACGTTAGTACTGTTGTCTCCCCGCTGCTCGGAGTGCCTCCAGTGAAATCTGGAGCCGTTCCTGCTGATGGAGAGCAAAAAGGGATGACAGATTTCCCTCTCCCTGCAGGGAATATCCCCTGTTGTAGAAGGTAAGAGCTGGGTGCAGGACGGGGAATCTGCTCTGCCTTTTTTTTTTTAAGCTGAGCCAGGATGGCTGCACCTGCATTTCACGCAGCCACAGGCTCCCTGTGTGTGTTACGGGTGAATAAGCAAGGCACCTGCAAATCCTCTGCAAAGCAGCAGGGCCTGCTAGCACACTTACACTTTAGGTAAAGACGTGCTAACGGATCCCTGTACTTCTTTAAAGGAGGTCCCAACAAGGGAATCCCTCAGGCTCCTGCAATGATAAGAAAGCACACCCACCTGGCTGCAGAAAAACCCAAATCAGGAGACATTTGTTATCAAAAAAGAAAAGCCCTTCTAAAGAATGCAATGCTAGAAATGCAGGTATACAGGATCTACACATATCTTTGAACACCTGACCTTCACGCTAATGCTTCTCACCACACTCCAAATGTATGGGCATCCAGCATAACTTCATGCCACAGGTGCTATTCTTTCCTCTGTGCAACGAACAAAAATGCCTCTCCATCTGTTCTTTCCTTGTGTCAGCATTTGTCTTCCTAACCATCTCCCTTCATTATTCCCCTCTTAACCATTTGATTGCTGAGGAGCGTAAAGCACCATGGCCAAATCCAGATCAGGCCTTGAATTTCAATATTTGTAAAATACAGAGGTGTCTAGGTCTGGGTTTCAGTGCGATCCAACAGAGAAAGAGAAGACACTTGCAACACCAAGAGACCTAGCTGGGGTTATGAGTCACAGTTTTCAGTGAAAGCTCAGGGTCTGGCTTCAAGACCTCCACTTCTTCACGGTGCTCACGCATCCGCCAGCAAGTGCATTGTACAGTGTGCTGGTGCCTGGGGTAAGGCCAGCCCTTTCTACAAGGAGAGTTTTGAAATGCACCTGTAAAAGAGTTAATCTCATCTGTGGGATTGCAATCTGACAGAATTCCAGGCATTTGTACCATTTTCTTTCAGAAAAATCCTTTGGACTCTTAATCAGTTACAGGATTTAGTCGTATTATTTACAAACTGAAAGGAGAAAAAAGAACCACCCAGCAGGTCCTCGGTGAGACAATGCAGAGCCCCTCCTCACATTGACTGAACTGCGTCAGCACTAACCTTTCAGAAATCTCCTGTTGCAGAGGTATGACACCCAGACATACCTGGCTTTGATAGCCAGCAACTCAGAAGCTGAACTGAGCAAATTAAAACCATTATGAAATGGTTCTCGGGGTTTCTGCAGAGTTTACACATAAATTCTTGGAAGGGAAAGGTGGGCATGAGTGATGGCAACACGTCCTTGCTCCTCACCTTCAAATCAAGCGACTTTTCCACCAAGCAATGACTGTGATGAAAAGAGCTGGAGCTGTGACCAGTAACACTGGGAGCATCTCCACTGCCCCGTAACTCGCCCCCTTGCATTGTCCCAAGGCAGATGGAGGTAGTTTGCCCAGTGAAGCCCCTATGGAGACCCGGTGCAGCGCTGGGGGTAGCGCTCCCCGTTTGCAGTGTGGGGCAGCTGACCCACGGTCTCCCAATCTGTTCCCAGCTGACGCTGTCCCACGCTGCCAGGCGTGCAATACCGTCTCACGGCAAAACACCACGTCAGCTGGCCTCCAGTGCAGCTCTTGCTCCATGGCAGACCCCGAACGGAAGAGAAAACCCTTGTCAATATGCTAATTTTTCTTTTTCAAAGATCAAATGAGAATAAAACATTTATTCTGCATCCTAGATATTCGTGTCCCCAATTCATTGAATGTGTCTTGAGGAAACTCTAGACAGATCACACCACAGCTTCACCCTTCCAAGCTGCAGTACAATGAACTCTGAGATTATCTTCGCTCTACAAATGCAAATTTGATATCCTTTTGTGTTACGGGCGTAGGTACTGTTGAACCAAGCCTACCAGAGACTTTTGTGATCTCCCATGTTCAGCAGCAATATCATTACTACCCTTGGAATGGCCCGGAGAACACAAGATCTCAGGAGCCATTTATGGCTGCTGGTGCTGCTAGTTCGAATCAAGTTTCAAATAGCAGGTAAGAAATGGATTTATCTCAATAATTTCCTTTAATCCATTAACTAGTCAGACTGGCAATTTACAATCAAATTATTTTTCTTTTACCAAAACTTTTCTGCATAATTATTTTCTTAAAGTGTTTGCCCACATGCATTTAAAAAAAAATAAATCAAGAATTTAATTTCTAAATATATGTTACCTGCAAACGATCCCCATAGTGCTGGCAGCTAATGAATGCAACTTTGCACATAGTTTCACTGTAGCTTCTCTTCTGATAGAGGAGTTTAAAATAATTACAAAATTAGCGTACGAAAAATTCATCAACAAAATCCCACTGTTTGGCAATCAGCTGTTAAGTGGCCAGAAAACAGTAATATTGCATACAATGCTGTGGGAAGGGCTTCAGGGGTTTATGATGGGCTGATCCATGTATGAATAAATGCTTATGGTTTACCAAAAAAGCAGGAAGGAGCATTTAAATATTTTAATCAAGGAAAAATTTACTTCTAAAACCTTTCAAGCTTGAACAATATTCCCGTCTGTAATTCCTTGTAAGCACTTAGTAGTAAACTTTTGAAAGTTTGGTGTTTGAATGTCATGTTTGCATAGATACTGAGGGTAAGATTAAACGAATATTTAAATTTTGATCAGACATGTTAGTTAAAAAGTTTCATGGAAATATCTAGAAGCAGATTTTTTCAAATCACTATTTGAAGTCAGTGTTGCTAATGGCAATTTCAAGGTTGCCATCAGCATCTTGTAGAGTACTAGATTATTAAAATCATTATTGTTGTAATGTAATTAAAACTGAAATAAAGGCTACAAAGACTCTTAAAGAAAATATATTTTACATATTGGAGCCCCGGTAAATGCATCAACACATGCAACACTGTCTTCCTATGGTAAGAGCATTGTCTCACTGTTGTCTTACTGTTCTTTATCTGTAAAAATAAGCTTCTCAAAGAGAAAAATAATAAGCTTTCTGCCTTAAAACTTCAACCCTTCCAGCGCATCGTCTATGGACGTGGAAACATGCTTTTGGGAAGCTTTAGTATAATTTTCAGAGATGTTTGGAAGATATGAGAATCTCAATAATGGAGTTATTTCATTATTCTACGTCAAAACGACCCTCCATGAACAGAACAATAACTCTGATGATAATTTTTTTTTCTGGTCAAAAGAATGCAGAAGCCTGAGCCACTCTCAGCCTACAGGTCTCACTGCAGCCTTTGCTGTTTGAGATACTTGACTGAAAGGACTTTGCACCAGTCTCCTAAGGAACAGCATGGAGGTAGACCCAGAGAGGTCCCTAGAGCCATGCTGCTGTGAAGTCCTCGACAGCATTTCTGGGACCTGGAGCAGAACTAAAGGAGCCTTGAAGGTCCATTGCCTTCAGTCACTTTTCCAAGAAAGTCCCTCGGACATACCCTCACTCCTCAGATGCTGAAAGGAGTATCTCCCACATGCCAAGCCCGATGGCTTTGTGGAGTTATGCTGTCAAAGTCACGGTGCACAGGGGAATCATAAATTGGAGTTAGGGATGTTTTCTCCCCAAAGGTCTAACACTGGGGGAACTGAGATGTTCTAGTTGGAGATATTAGGTTAGAAAGGCAGCCAAATGGATTCTCAAATTCTTTCTTAAATTAGTCTATCCCTCCAGGCAAAAGAAATCATCCGCTGACAAGGAGAAAAGACAATTCCCAGCTAGCACAAGCCTACTAACCTCTGGCTTGCTTTTCCCAGAGTTGTTCCACCCTGAAATGAGTTCACCTAAGCCCAGAAACAGCCACAGAACCAGAGCTGAACAAGGAAGCCAGATGATAAAAGATTCCTAATCCTTCTATTGTCACCTTTGCTATTAAACCTCTTAGTAATCGGTCAGTGAACTGGTCACATTAACGCCCCTGACCTCAGGATGGTCACTGGAGCATTAAGGAAAAAAACCTCCTCGCTCGTGGGACTGTGCCAAATCCTCCACGCCTGAGAGAGGCAAAGACAGCCCTTCTCATGGGCTGCACTGCAAACACTGCTGCATCCCCAGCCTAGGCTCTGAAAACTGAATTTGCACAGGATTTAGATACTGAAATCCTGGCCTGTTCTACTGACAATCCCTGCTCTGCTGCATTTATTACCCTTCCCTTTGATGACAGCCCAGTGTTCAGAGCATTTGCCCTGAAACTAAGAGACATGGGTTCATCTACTTGTTTGAGAAGAATCAAAGCTGTTTTGCTCCTCTCCGAAGAATCCCAAACCTCTGTAAGAGAACTTGGACCTTCTCCCAAGAGAGAAGAGCAGCAGATGCATTACTTGTATCTGCATGACTGCCGTAAGGATCATTCACGTTAGCTCCGTTTGCAATAATTCTATATTTATGTAAGAATTTCACACAGTGGTGTGTTTTTAAATACTTCTCACTGCAGAGCAGATAGCAGCGCTAAATGTACTGGGAAAGAGAAGTTAGTGCAGTCAGAAGCACGTACACTAGGAAGTACACCTATGTGTGCAAAGCCATGGCCCAAAGGAGTTCAAGGAACAGTCTTTGCCTCCAGCTAAATTGGTCCTTATTGGGTCTAAACGTGCTCTGGTAAAATATCATTATTTATCTGCATTGCTTAGCTGATGACACCAACAAAATGCATTGTAATTTTGGATTCTTTCCCTGCTGACCTCAAAGGCATTAAGGGGTTGGAAGGGTCTGTGGACCTCTTTTTTACACCCGCATTTCACAGCACAACTGTTGGGTCTCTGCTGAGCTGGCCCTTGGCTAGGGGAAGAAAAGTCTCAGACAATTTGTTAACAGCAGCATCGAGAATGGATTATTTCTCATCTAGTTTAAAATCTGTAGGAGCAGCTTCTTTCCTGGGGCCTTAGGATCTTAGCTGGAACACAGATGTAATGGCAAGATTCAACAGTAGCTTAATGCAAGACAAATATTTGAATTTGTAACATTGCAGTTTCATGATGGTTATTTCTTTTTGCCCTGAAGGGAAAGACTGGACCAACACAAACTTTTCCTTGCAGAAATCAGTTTTGGTTTGTTTTCATATCGGAACAATTGTTTTCAGATGGCATATATATCAACAGCTGAGAATCAATACGCGCACATATTTCCTTAAAACTAAGAAAAAATGGGTAAATCTTGTGCTTCCATTAAAGAAAAAACTTCTAGATATTGAAGGTGTATTTAAGTCAAAGCATCTAACAGGGGAATTGTCTTCCTTTCAGTTTCTGTTTTGCTTTGTTTTTTAGTCAGCCTGACAAATATGCAGCATTGTGTTCTGGCCTTGTCGGGACTCATTTCAAAGTAAATACATATAACTAGTCAAAATAAAGGGCAATACAGAACCTGAATGTTTTGCCTCCAACTTCATTCAAGCCTGTGGTCTGGAACAGAAGAAATGTAGCCGGTGACTCTGGGGGAAGAGATTTGCTTGGACTCATTTCTGTTTCTATGAGCAGAAGTCTAAGCGTGATGTGATATAAGCCAGATTGCTGTTCAACCAGAGAGGAACAAACATCCTCTGATACCGCTTTTATCCCCTGAGTAAATAACGCTAAGAAACTGCAGAGAAGCCTTTAATACCTTCCCTGCTTCTTTCTTGGATCATTCCCACATTAGGAACACTCTTCTTTGAACTGAACTTATATTTCATTTAATGAGGTAAAAAAAAAGCTCTTCAAATTTGAAAATGTAAAATGGAGATGAAAACAATACAAAACAGATATATTGACTAATTGTTTTTCTTATACTTGTAAAGCCTGTAATTGCTGAATTATTGTCTGTTGTAAGAACTGCTGGAAGCAAGAAATATTAGTCCATATACTAATATAAAAAAAGACATAGCTAGCAGAATTTCTTCGATACTGTCTGAGCAGAACCCTTACATTTGGAGAACGCATTGTCTCCTGTATTTATTTATTCTCAGACTTGCACTAACTGAGCTGTATGAACAACGTATGTCCAAGACAAGCCTTAGAATGGCACAAGAAGGACACGGTGCGAAAGTATAAAACTGACACAGATTCAGGAATTTGGTATAGATAAGGATAAATGGGCCTGCGCGGTGGTCTACATTACCAGGTTTTGCTGCTTTCGTTATCCACGATTATTCATTTAAATCCCCCAAATCTCTATGTGACATTGCAGTCTGCGATGTACACACACTCCGTGAGTCTTTGTTACAGATCACCAACGCTGGTATCAACTGATGGCAGCGCTGATACTCCAACCTGCCTCTCGCTCCATTGCAACACCTTTGTCGGATCCACTTAGAGCTGAACCAGACCTTGAAACGTGTACGTGGTTGAAGGAGTTCTAGTTTTAGCCCACTGAGAGTTAAAAATAGGCTGAGGAACTAGGAAGGGATGCAGAACCGAAGCCAAACCACAACACGAAACTTCTGTGCAAGCGAGTTCTGCGCATATGTCCCATCCGTCGACAGGCAGGCAGCAGAGCTCTGCGTGGTACGGAGGTGTGAGTGTGGGCCCAGCACAACCATCAGCAGGTAGGCTGTTTGACTTACGGCTCCTCCTAGGAGACGAGAGAAGGCTCCCGGGAAGAACGGTGCAGGGGGGTTCAAACTGTTTGCATTCTGAGATTAGTAACATTCGGATTAAAAAAAAAAAAAATCTCACCTCTTTTTTCAGATGAGAAGTAATGAAAGAGCTAGAAGCCTAAAATAATAGGTCAAGTTCACAACCAGCCTTAGTAAACAACATCTGCCATCTAAAGTAACACCGGTTTTAAGCTTCTCAACGAAATGGTATTCTTTGGATTTACAATTAGGTTGAAGATATCAAATGGAACAAAACCAAGACAGCAGGGAATCAGGGCACAAAAAATACATGCATATCTCAGTAAGTGCTATCAGTATGGGAAAGCAAGTAAAAACTCAGCTAAGAAACATTACCAAATCTTCAAGGATGAAGGGAAATACATCTATATGCCGAAAAGTGCAGGGATATGAAACAAAGGAGGCACAACACAGGAGGACTCACTCTCATTCAGCAGTGGCACAGCTCCCTCTGCAATTAAACTCTCAGAACTGAAGCAACAATCCCTTGGTTAACTACCACGATGGAGAGCAAACTCTTCCTTTATGAACACAGCCGTTGCTGAGCTGAACACACTTGTAATGCCTACCGCCAGAACAGACCACCTTTGCCATCACAGCAAGACAACTAGGTGGTGCTGAGCGTTCCTATTCCCATCTGAGAGAGAACTCAGTTCTGCAGGGGTAGTGCCCTCTGGAAACAACATAGCTGTTATTCACTATGGACCTTCATGGGAGGAGACAAGCTGGATCAATGGGCCGAGGCCAACTGTATGAGATTCAACAAGGCCAAGTGCCGGGTCCTGCACTTCGGCCACAACAACCCCATGCAGCGCTACAGGCTTGGGGAAGAGGGGCTGGAAAGCTGCCTGTCGGAAAAGGACCTGGGGGTG
>NW_008795475.1:139323-150625 GCF_000699145.1 Aptenodytes forsteri
AAGTATTTAAAAGACGTGTAGATGAGGCGCTTAGGGACATGGTTTAGTGGGCATGGTGGTGTTGGGTTGACGGTTGGACTCGATGATCTTAGAGGTCTTTTCCAACCTTAATGATTCTATGATTCTATAAGACAAAAACAAATAGATGTTGCAATAAGTTATCCTTATGAGCTGAACAGTTGTCCTGAAAAATATGTTTATTAATTCAATTCTGCCAAATGCCTATACGGAAGGATGTTAAGGCAGGTAACTCTTGCCTCTGTAGCCATAAAGCAGTCCTCTTCCAAGCATGTTATTCCTTATGTACTATTTACAAATTATGCTGTTAACTTTTAGGGCTAATTTCCATTATTTCCTTTGCAAAAGCTGTAGAAAACATGAAATATATAGAAATCAACATTTTAATATAAGCATATTTGCAGAGGAAAATATACAAGAACTCACCTCCAGAAACTCCCTAAAGAGAGGCTAAAAGCCTGACTCAGAGGAGACTGGGCTATGCTTAGACCTATTCCTAACGACAGCACTACTGTGCAGAGGAGACAGCTCTCCGATTCCCCTATCAACTTGGAGCATCCCAGCCTTCTTTTAAACTGTATTGCAGAACAGAACTGAATTTTCTATTGCGTCCTCGTCAGGTATAGACTAATCCTGGAATTGCTACTGCATCAGCTCTTACAACCTGGTATTTTATATTTCACTGCAACAGACTGGAAGGATTCAACTCATACAATGATGCCGCAAATGACTGCATTTTTGAACTGTGCTGTTATAACTCATTAGACAAAGTGTTCTTACATTAATTATTCCAGATTATGGCAAAAAAATAATTTAATATTTTATACAAAAGATGTCAAAGTTAATGATTCAATCAGGAGAAAAACTGCTAGCGGAAAAAACCATCCATATGACAGAAGTTTTGATATTAAATGAATAAAAAGAATTAAAGATTTAAGAATTGAAGATGGCACCTACAAAAACCCAGCCTCCCCCGCTTGTACAATAATAAGGCTGTATTTTACATTGAGGTTTTTCAAGTAAACAAACCTTTGCTCTTCCACATTATATTTTCTCCAAACAAATTCACCAAGACCTACATTTATACCACAAATGCTAGAAAAAAACCCTCAAACATGAAGCTTATTCCAGGGGGTGGTGTGAAAATCAGCCCGTTCCATGCCAGCATGCATGTCACCCAATCTGTACCTTGGCACTCCGCCTTTCGGCACTGCGCGCAAGAGCCAGGCATAGGTTGGTATTTAAAGCTGTAATTCATCCCATCATCTCCGTACTATAGGACTTGTATCTTCAGTATAACGAAGACATTTTTTCCTATCAAATCAGACCGTCTGTTTTGCTGTGAGCTAAGGAATCACCACATTAAATGCACTGAGGGGAACCGCCCCGCCTCACGAATTCTCTCTTCTCTGTAAGTCCACATTTCTCACTTTTACTTAATATTATTAATTATAAAATTACCAGTAGGATCCTAATTGCAAATGGATGCCTTTTGTAGAGCACTTGAAAGATGTTTAGATGTTTAATTAGGTAGGTATCAAAGCCTCACTGAAGTAAAGTACGGCACGCTCAAGACTGGGCTTTGGCACAGGCACACTCACAAGCGCAGTGCTCTGCCTCGTCCCCAGCCTACCTGCGTCTGCCATCGTGCCAGCCGTGCATTAGGGAAAACAAAAATCAAGCCCTGGTTTCAAAAGGAAACATGGGGTTTGCAAAGTCCCTTGAATTTTTAGTTAAGCCTGTAAAAACTGGATGTAAAACGCTACCAGAAGACCTCATTATAAAGTCCAACTCAGCCGAGTGAGCTTAGGTTCCTTGTTGCTTTTTCCTTATGGTAAACGTTTGCCCCTTTCATTCTGAATTGCTCCAGGAAAGCCCAAATACCTTGTGTTTTATTGCTGCATGGTGACAAGGGCTGACCTCTCCCTCTACTCCCACTACAAAGGCTTTTGTGTTTTACACGTTGCTAGGAGGGAAGACATGGAAGGACCGTACCTTATTAGTTTTTCCTTCGCCTCCTTCACGCCCCAAGGTGCTCTGTATGACCTCAGTCTTTACCCTTTGGCAGCCTCTACAAGAAGGAACAGATTCAATACAGAATTTAATCTGTAGTTAAACAGAAAGACCGAATGGCATGGTCAGACGGGAAAGGTTTTAAATACTGTCCTATGAAACTGCAACAATACCAGGTGCAACTAAAAGACCGTTGAATTTATACTACTAATGGGAGCACAATCTAGTGCAGTGCAGCACCCTTGCTCCATCAGTAGGCAAATACTTCAGGAAAAAACACACCAAACTCATAAGGGTGCAAGCAAAGAACAACCTCTCCCGAAACAAACTGCTTGGTTTGCTTTAAAAATATCTAGACTTTAATTAATCTTTTATGAATCCTTGCTGTTGTCCTTTCTTCCTATATGCTTTGCTACTTAATTTTATGAGGTCTAGGATGGCCTCTAGTGGCCCACGCGATGCACAAGGAGAGACCCTGCTTTGTTTGATTTAGCAGGGCACGCACATAAGGAGGGTGCAGAGGCAAACACAGGCCTTGCACAGAAAACAGAGCAGACTTACTAAGCAATCTCCAGACAGCAGCTCCTTCCCCACATCAAACAGTAAATATAATACTAACTTACAAAATGCGTTCTTCATTCTGGAAACAAACACAGAGTATTTTCCAGATTACAGTTTTATTTCATCTACGAAAGCTGCCTTTGCAAAACCACTGCCTAATTAGGACAGCAGGGACTTGATCAGGTCTAAGGTATGTGGTTAGTGGTATCACTTTGGCATGAAATGAGATCAGTGATCTCATTCTAGTCCCCAAAGGAAAATTTTGAACATCTCCAGTCCACTGCTAGGACATTCAGCTCTCTAGGTACATGAACATCATCTGAAGCAACAGCAGAGGGATAGTTACAGTCCATGAGGTTAATTGCAACAACGCTGGAAATCAGGAGGCAACGTGGTTCATATCCGTGAAACAATAATCTCGGTTCATCCCTCTATTGCCAGTATAGGAGCAGAAGAAGAGGTGACATGCATCTCATCTCTTCTAGGATCGTAGGGTTAGCACATTTCTGCCTGGAGCCTGGGCACTGTTTGAGGTTGATTTGATAATCACAAAACCACACAGGAGTGATTTTTTTTTTTTTTAAGTAGCTGTTTCCTTTATTTGAGCAAAAGGTGGTGTGAGGAATTGCTCCTGCAAACCCAAATCCTCTCCGCGTGCTCTGTGAGAGAGTTGGGGGTAAGGGACCCCCTGAGTGACTGCCTGCCTCTCCTTCCACAGTCCAGGCAGTTGTGTGTCGTCGACACATTTTTCTCATGGTCAATAATGGTAACATTGCTTTTGGAGACCTCCCTTGTTCCCAACTTGATAAGTAAACTTCAGCACAATAAACCCATTCTTTCTTTTAGAAAGAACAACCCATTCTTCTTTCTAAACCCATTTAAAAAACCCCATTTTTAAATCCAAATGCTTTTTCAGTAGTGTTGCCACAAATCCATTTTTTCCATACAAAGACTTAGCGAGGCGATATGGGTCCTCGTGAAAGTTTTAAATGGATGCACAAACATAACTGCATTTTTGTAACTATAAATCAACACACTGGGTTCACAGTCATCTTGCTCAGACAACAACAGCTTCTTAAACTAAGCAGGACTTTAAGGTGTGTCAGCTGCTCAGCTAACAGAGCAACATGCTTGCATTACCTGAATTACTTCCATAACATTTGGAATTTGCTTGCAGAGGTAGCAGAGTTGCAAGGAGCCTGAAGCAATCTCTCATTTGGACAAGTAGTCTCAAGGCAACAAAATGACTTGGAACCATTGCTCTATGCAATATTTTATACAAAATATATTCATAGGCTTGGCATTTTATTTCAACATGTGCGAAACAGGTAGGATGCACCTTATATTAATTATTTCATAGAATGCTCCAGGGAAATTGTAAGCTTTTATAACGAAGGGGGAAGATTTTTTTAAAGGGAATTGTGAATGTGTATTTATATGTCAAATCTATGTCTATGTCTAACTATATTTAAGCTAGGACTAATAGTAGCAGAGAGTATTAAAAAATTTCCTGGAAAATATTTGTACCTAACGTGCACACGGTGCAGAGGCACGAATTCAAGGCAGAGAGTAATTGAGATACTTTCTCGTAATTGTGTATTATTCTGGGAATGAAGAAGAGAGGAAAAAAAGTCCAAAATAGTTAAAACTTGAGCAGCCTGTGGCATATACCCTGTGAAGAGAGGTAAGGTTTACTGCGTGTTGTTAACCAGCTGTAGATAGGGGACAGTAACTGCAAAGGAGTTGTCCCTTTGTTGGGACAAATGGTGTTGTCACAAATGGTGACCGATACAGTCACGTACGCATTTGATCAAAGCTGCACCTTTTGCAATTTGAAGTTGTTCTTACTATTGTTCCCTCTGGATATCAAGAGGAAGGATACCTGAATCTACTTGGCTCGGGTAGCAGTAAGGTCCAAGTTCTAGTAATAATTCAGTGAGAGATTTTTTTTTTAACATTCGATGGGATTGTGCCCAAATTCCATTATATTGGTAAGCAGAGAAAAGCTAGGTCCAGCACCTTCAGTGATTTTTTTTATCCCAGACTGCAAATATCCTGTATCTGAGAGTTCAGCACAAGAAAGAAAATGCGTCTGCAATTTCTGCACACATAACCTGTCCTAATCCAGTTCAGCCCAGTGCAAGCACTAAAAGGTAAAATCGCAGTCGAGTTTAAGAATACAAACCTAGTTTGTGGTATAAGAAGAAACTTCTAGAAAAAAGGGTTTCAATATTCGTTGCATCATTTACAGATGCTCTCGTCTGCATCTGTAGAACTGCTGCAGAAGTCCAGAGGGTCCCTTATTAAAACTGGTACGTATCCATTGATCGTTAAAGGAAACCTTAAAGCTAAAAACCCCCAAATTGCCCTCAAATAAACGTTCTACCAATATCTGACATCTTAAATTGCTGGAATTAGGCAACAAAAGCAACAACCATGAGGTAGAAATTCAGGATAAAAAAAAAAAAAAAAAGAGAAACTCTTTACGTGAGTTTTAGAGCAGAGAAAGTTAAAATACTGCAATTATTGCAGAGAAACCCTCTGCCTCCTGGGGGCTGCAGAGGAAACGCTCCCTCCACCGAGGGTCCTGCGTGCAGAACTCGCTGCGCCGCCCACTCCGCATCCTGGAGGATTGCTTGAGCAGAGAGGGATTGTAGGTCTCTGGCTGGAAGAGTCTTGGCTCTGCTACACACAGTGGCTCTGTTTGGAGCAGATGGATCAGGAGACCTGGTTCAGAAAAGACATCAAAAGAGTAAGAAGTATGCTAAAATCTCACAGAAAAAAAGGGTTTAAAAAAATTATAAAAATCTCATTCCCAGAAGATGCATTTCTTAATTTTTGCTAAGTATTGAGACCTGCTTATTTCATCAGCAGGTGCAAGCAGCGTGGCGCACGGCAGAAATGAACCGGCAGCTATGGGGGGAACATCGCAAGAGGCCAAACCCACAGCGCTGGGACTAGCGACAGCTTCAGAGGAGAACCGCAGCCCGGGTACAAGCAGAAAGACAACCCCAGCTGACAGAGTTTTGCCCAGGCCACCTCTCCTCAGGCAAGGTGCTGCAGATGACATGGGCCACCGACCCGTCAATACCACAGCGGTGCCCACAGAGCCCTCGACCCACACCCCAAAGCCCACCATGACACAAGCAGCAGACACATCGCTGTCCCCCCTCTACGAGGGTGAAGGCCCAAACTCTCCACAGACTTCCCCCCAGACAGCCCCCAACACCGAAGGCCGCTCTCCCCCACCAGCCCCGGACGGTTCCTCAAGTGCCACAGACCCAGGTCTCCACCACACACCCGACCCCACCATGCCTCTGCCTGAGAGGAGCAGCCTGCGGGGCCCTTCCACAGCCACCATTTTGGCTCTGGCAGATCTTGTGGCGCCCTGTGTGGGGGACACGGAGGGGCCTGGAGGGAGCCCCTCAGTTCTTGGCCCCACGGGGCTGTCTGGCCTCCCTCGCTCCAAGAGGGCTGCCTGTGGCAGGACTCAGACCTCCATAGCCACCGCGGGGACAGCCGGCATGGTATGGCTGGGCACCATCACTGCAGGTAAGAGGTTTTACAGATTTATTTGGTAAGAGTGATCAGCTGTTTCTTTCTTCTCATTTAGTAGTTTGAAACAGTTCATTTTGGGTCAGATCATCTTCTTTCAGAAATGTTTTCTCTCCTCCCCCAGCATCATCTGAAGTGTGTTAATATCCCTTAAGCTAGGGAGATTTTTGCATAATTTTCTGGAAACTTTTCCTGTGTGATGCATCATATGTCTGTTTACCCCTTAGAAATTATCTTTGTGCTGCGGAATTATTTTTGTTCACCGTTGCAGACGCAGTATTCCCTCTGTGCAGATGTCAAGCAATGCTCCGGTCACTCAGGCCTTCAGGGAATGAGTTTGGGCTGCAGGGCAGAGTTAGTGACTTGGCTGCAGATTTCTGCCCTTTGACAGCAGAAAGGTTTTTGTTTGAGCATTCACTCACAGGAAGCATTGTTCAAATTCTCTATTATATTCGCCCTTTTAACCTGATAGTCCCCATCAACCTTGCGCCACGTTCTCTTACTGCTTTTAGGCAGTTACCTGCATCAGAGTTGGTTTTTGGGTAGAGGGTAAGCTTGGCAAAGGAGCTGTTGAGAGGATATCTGCTCAGACAATAGCAAAAAAACTTAAACAATGCCCTAATCCAAAAGTAAATTAAAATAAAATATGGAAATAGGGGAAATCACTTCCTTCCGCAGCCCTTACCTGGTTTTGTGTTCAAAATGCAGTTCTTTGTTAATACCAGCAGAAGGAAGTATTCAGTTACAAAACAGAATGGTAAAACCTGATAAATCAATCACAGTTTACTCTAGTGAGTATTCATTAGCACAGGACAGTCAAAGAATGAAATCTATTATGAATTGCTTTTCAAGCTATTTAGAAAAGTACTCATGATTTCCCACTAAGGTTTCCTTTGCCACACCAGCAGAAGTGCAAGAATTATTCCCGTTTCAGAAGTGAAGTTCTCTTAAGAAAGTTCGTTCCTGGTTAAAATGGCAGGCTTAAAAAGGAAATCATCAACAGCCTTTCTGGAGGTGCTGCATTCTTTCCAAACTAGTCAGGCCTTTCCTTTCAGTTTCATTTACTTGTGCAAAATAAGGAGCGTACACAACTAGGTGTTCCTACCAGGCAGGTACAAACACCTGAGTGCTGCTTAAAAAGAAATGATGGTGGCTTTTGCAAATGTTGGAGAGACCTCATGAAAATAACAGGTTTTTTTAAGGGATCTCTTGTCATCCCATTTAGCAAGCATTGCCTTTATATCACAAAGATGGTTGTGGTAGGACTTATTTCCATGAGTGGCTTTTGCCTACAAATTCTATTACTTTTTAATAGTATGAGGCCTGCCTCTTGGTGTATGTGTCTGTGTAGCTCTCCCATCTAGGATTTCAATACTCAGAGGACTGAAACAATAAGCAGACTCCCCTGGCTATTTGTACTTAAAATTCAAAGTGAAAACAGAGTTTTTATGTCTTTTTGCTTACAGCTTTAAGATTCTCAGAATTATTCCCAAAGCTCCTTTGTTTCAATTTTATTTACCTCCATGTTTTTTAATACTACATCTCTCTCTCTCTCCAAATGACTCTACAGCAAGCTGGGATGATTCCCCTCCCCTCCAATTTTTTAACCTTTTAGATGCATAAAGATAAAGCAAAAGCAAGATAGTGTTAAAGACAGTGGCTAACCAAGCAGAAATGAATTGTGAATCACAAATTGTTTCTCCCTTACTAACACTTGAGGAAAGGTCAAGGATGTGCATTCAACTTACCTAACTGCTTGCACAACCAGGCAAGAACACATACTTATCCGTCCCTCAGACCATGACATACGTGCTTGCTGTAATTTCAGAAACTTTGGGAGGAACTTTTAATTTTTATGTTATCCAACCAGTGCAAACCAAGCAATTAGAATGTCTTTGTATCACAAACAAATGGAAGTTGCATTTTACAGAGAAATAATATTTATGTGAATGAATCCAGGCTTCTAAGAACTATTTAGTTATTCAAGTAGGAAAACTGAATTTACTTTAGTTTTGTCATGAATCTATTAGCCAGTGTTTACTAGTTCTTTAACTGTGAAAAGGGCATTTTTCATGTAAACTCTCTCAAGCATTTACAGAAAAGCCTTGGTTATTCAAAGCAGAACTGTACCCTGCAAGTTGTACAACACAGCAAACAACATGATTTTTCAATCCAATCAAACTAAACATTTCACTAATGCTCATACACGAGCTGATTGAATTATAATTGTATGCTAGAGACTTTTAGATAATACAGACAAACATCTACTGTTCTACAGGCATTGCTGGTTACTCTTTGAAAATTGACTCTAAACCTAGAACCGCGTTGGTAATGAAGCCTCTCCATCAGGAGGCAGGCATTAAAAAGGTGTTGGCCCTTTCCCTAGCCAAAACACATGGTTTAGTGAGAATTGTTAACTAGAATCTAACAGAAAATGTAGCTAAGATTGGTTGCAGATCGGATGGACCAGAAAAGGTCCATCTTGAATAAGAAATTTCAGTTTTGGAAGAAGCGTGAGTAAAGGGCTCTGGAAAGAGAACACGGACAGGACTTCAGGCATGAGGGAACCCAAAGCCAAACAGAGTCTGTGGTGTAATTTACACCTGTAGATTTTCATAGCCTTTGTAGATTAATCATGATAAAGAATTCAAGGGGCACAAAGCATCAAACTCATTCAATATTGGCAATGGTCCAAAACAGTTGAAAAGCTTTTTAATTGTCATCTGAATTCATGGATGTGGCAGTCCTTATTCCTCAAACTAAACTGTTATTGTGGCCTTCTTAAGGGTGTAACTAGTCCCCATTCCTGATCATTTCATGCTCAGATTAACACACACTGACCTTTTCAAGCAGCAAGTTTCTTATTTACCTTACCTAGAGGGGAAGTACCATATTCTAATTTTAAAATCCTTGGGCTGTAAGGTACAAACAGGTGTGTCATCAAAACCCTCCACAAAGTGCCGGCATTGTGCAAGGTGCTTTAATTCAAGAACATTTCACCTTGACCATCAGACTCATCTTCTTCACTTGGTTGTGAGAGTTATTTCCGTGCTACCGAGAGCGCAGCAGACACTGAAGGGAATTTTGGACTCAGCTGGTATAATCTTGTAAGAAAAAAAGATGATTTGGACAACAAATTTATCTCAATATAAGCAGAAGTTTATATATATTACCATAGCATTATGCTGCTTTTCAGGTAAGTTTAATTTATTTGCTACTTTGACAGAAAAACTTTGTCAATATATTCTGTAAAGTTTTACATATTTTTCAGATGAAATTACTACCACTAAAGACTATAACCAAAGATAACATTTTATTCATATCTGTAAGTACTTCAAACAATACCGTTGATTAAATTTATTCAGCTTTTACCTTGTAGTACAAGTGAAAAACCCTTTGCCATACACTTTTGAGTGGCACGATTATCTTGCTCATTGCCTTGTCATTTTTTGGCACTCACATTTACTCAAGTTTTCATCAGTTAAAAGGAGAAAATAACAGAGAGGAAGACACATGGTTTTCCAGCTTTAATGAATATAAATGGGGAGGTAATAACAAAAGCTGAGCTCATCTAATTTCATTTAGCAAAGCCAGAATATAAAGTATTATATTTGTTTTTAGCAACCAAAGTTAATTTGTTTTATTAAAAGAACGAGATGTTAATATTTACTTTATAAACTGCTCATGTACAATCCTAAGTATTTAATTCATAAAAAGAGGAAAAGTCCAGAGCATAAATGTTTCTAGAAAATAATCAAGATAGAAAAATTTTTAAAATTTTATAATGCTTTCAAATTGAGTATTTTTTACCCATGAAAATGTGATTTCTGAAAATCAAGAACGATGTTTTCAATGGCAACAAAATTACATAGGTCTGAGGCTCTGGAATGCTCAAGTCACTGAAACAATATTTCTTATAAAATGAAAATTAGCACTGTAATTACCTCTGAATTTAAGATCTAGAAGGCATTTAATCATCTAAAAAGTCAAGAATTTTTTTAAATTCAAGTTTGAATTACTTGATTTCTATATGGAAAAGCGGTTTTGTGATAGTGGTTACTCAAAGGAGTATAAATCTCATTTTCTAAAATAAGACAATTAGGAGTTTAAGTCCCAGTCACTTACAGAGTTGTCCAAGCACAGGTACTCAGGAAAATTAATTCAAATTAATGCAGAAGTTGTTTCAGGTGCACTGGTAAAAACATATAAAATCCCTTTGTTCACACAACCAGGAGCTTAACTGATATTAGTTAGTTTTAAAATAAAGGCAATTAAGGCTGTTTTAATTCTGAATTAGAGGGGAAATACAGGAGCTAAACATTGCTTTAAATGATACGGGCTCCCAAAAACTTGCATAATACAAAAATTGTATTAATTTAGATCTCTCCCAGGAGCCTTTTGGCTGTTTTTATCTTAGCTGGTGCACAGAAATCTGCACAAGGATTTCGGCCGAGAGCCAGATTTTAAATGGGCAGCATTTTGCCAGTTGATGCAAAAATATTTGCCTTTAGCCACGGCATCGCAAAAAAATGCCAGCTTTGATTTACAGCATGAAAACTATCGCTCTAGTGCCCTACGAATTTCTGACCAGGATCAGGAAATCCATGATGCATTGTAGCGTGCGTACTGTGATGAGACTTGGGTATTTTGGCGAATGCTTTGTGAATGCTGCTCCATTAAAGGACAGGTGTTGCGGTTTAACCCAGCAGGCAGCCGAACACCACACAGCCATTCGCTCACTCCCCCCACAGCGGGATGGGGGAGACAATCAGGGAAAAAAAGTAAAATTCATGGGTTGAGATAAAAACAGTTTAATAGGACAGAAAAGGAAGGGAAAATAATAATAATGACAAAAGAATATACAAAATAAGTGATGCACAATGCAACTGCTCACCACCTGCCGTCCGATGCCCAGCCAGTTCCCGAGCAGCGGTCACTGCCCCCCTGCCAACTCCCCCCAGTTTCTGTACTGAGCATGATGTCCCATGGCATGGAATGTCCTTTGGCCAGTTTTGGGCCAGCTGTCCTGGCTGTGCCCCCTCCCGGCTTCTTGTGCACCTCCAGCCTTCTTAGTAGAGCATGGGAAGCTGAAAAGTCCTTGACTAGTGTAAGCACTGCTTAGCAACAACTAAAACATCAGTGTGTTATCAACATT
>NW_008795475.1:153332-156119 GCF_000699145.1 Aptenodytes forsteri
CAGCTGTCCTGGCTGTGCCCCCTCCCGGCTTCTTGTGCACCTCCAGCCTTCTTAGTAGAGCATGGGAAGCTGAAAAGTCCTTGACTAGTGCAAGCACTGCTTAGCAACAACTAAAACATGGGTGTGTTATCAACATTATTCTCATACTAAATCCAAAACGCAGCACTGTACCAGCTACTAGGAAGAAAATTAACTCTATCCCAGCTGAAACCGGGACAACAGGTAATCATGTCCTTGGTTCTATAGTTTGCAATTCAATCTCAATATTTCAATGCATGCAAAATTACAACTTAAATACAAATATATCCAATTACTGTTAGACAAACATGCACTTCCAGTTTGCTGGCTAGGGGACTTGTCTGGGATATAGAGAGGTAGTCTCTGTGAATCACTGGACCTCTCTGCCAGGAGCTGCTTGCGTAGCCTGAAAGCAAATCATACATCCTATGTTGTCAGCCCCATTGTACAGAGAGCAAACATTGTTCTACATTACAGGAACATTGTAAAGATACCGATACCGAGGTACAGATACACTGCCTAGCAGCTACACTAAACGAAGAATGCAAGAAAAAAAATTAGCTCATTGTGTTTGGTCCCCTCCTTCGGTATTCTGAAAAAACCACAGCAGATCTATTAGGCGTTGCCAGGAATGGATTAAAATGACCAGATAGTACAGAAAAAAAGGCAGAACTTTCCTGGTTTTTAATATATATATAAAAAAATACATTCATAAACGACAGGGTACAGGGATCCCAGTATTGCACATTTTAAAAAAGGTATTCCTGATGTTTATAGAGAGCTGCACCCGTTCTCCTAATAAGCGATGTACTTTCATTGACTCTTGCCTCTGAACTTAGGAGGCTTTATTTTTGTTGTAAGCTTTAGTATTACCATGCTTGTTATTTTTAATATTCTGCAGCCTCCCAAGCCCCCTCATACACAAAAATGCTAGAGCCTCACTTGAGTGAGTTTGGAACCTAAAAAGACCACAAAGATAAAGGAACAGGGAAGGGCATTATTTTTGTGTATAAAGGATAGAGCTGTGCTGTGCTTAGCACTGGATCAGAACTAACAGGTCATGCTAAGGAGCGTTTGTTAGTTTGCTTTGCGCAGCATGTTAATGTGGCAACACAGGCTCTGGACTGGAGGTGGCTCACAGCCAAGTGGCTCCAGGTGAGTGCACAGCAAGCTCAGACCTTCCAGCAGTGCAAGCAGAACAAACATCTGCATGCAAAAGTCCACGCAAATTCTTCCCTTCGGTTCTCCATCTAGCGTATTGTGACAACAAAGAAATTGTTTGCTAGGGTGCTGGGATATGATAGTGATTCCTTACATTTTGAATAGCTTGGTCTGAGTATCTCTTCCTTTCCCCATCCCTTCTCTCTAACGGCACTAACTGAGGCAGAACATCAGCCCTATTAGTTTCCTGGTGGGTGTCAAGCACAAGCGTTACCTAACCAGGCTGGTACGCCTCACAAGAGGAGAATCTTTTGAGGTGAGACAACTAACCTGACAGGGGAGAGACCATGGAGGCATGGGGTGTGATTCCTGTAAAGGATTATGAATAGAATGAGCCCCTCCTTAGAAACATACAATCGAGATGATTTCAAACATTTGTGTATCCCTCAAGGGAAGAGGGTAATACTTTTAGGCTGACAACCAGGCATTGTGTTGTCGTTCAATGAAGCTGATAGGGATGAATAGCAGATTTTCCAGGAGCTGACAACTCAGAAAACCTGTAAAAAATGATAGTATTAATATATATTGCTTACATAAAAAGCAGCTTGAAGAAGTTTTCTTCTTGACCCCTTTAATGACCCATTGGGTATCTACTACTGTTTTGAAATCTGAGAATAATAGACATCACTTAGGAGTAAGTAAAATAAACTGAAAAGCTTGAAATAGCGCAGAGGTCTCGAGAAGCTATTTTAGCAATCTCTGAACAGCCAGCCTTTGATGCTCTTTTCCATGGCTTACGGAAAACTGGGGAGGTCAAAACGACATGGGGATGGGTAAGAACATGATTTCTCACTGGAAAGGAACAAATTTGTTTTTTTGAGAATTCCCAGCTAATAATCTTTATTACAATAATCAGAACAGTAGAACTCAATATTAAAAATTAACAAGGCCATACAAAATGATGTGTTAAGAAAGAACACATAGTGTCACCCCAACCTCATTTCATTTTTAGACAAGACCTTTCAGCCAAAGGGAAACCATCAGTTATACTAAGCATTTAATCAAGGGTTTACCAATGATTGACATAATCAAACTCCCACCATGGGCCTTGCAAAAACATACACTGCTCCTGGCAGAGGCCCACCTCCTGCCGCCACCTCAGCTGTTACCCCGAGCCCTGCTCTGGACAACACTTCCCCAACCCTGACCACAGCTACACCCACCTCTTCTCTGCCAACAGCCGCCACTGCTACCCCTACGGGCACATCAACCCCTGAGGCAACCACCGTGGCCATCTCCTCCACCATGCTGGACACCTCCAGCACAGCCGCCCAGGCCACCACTCCTCCTGAGACTACAGCTGCACCCTCTCCCACTCCAGCACAAACATCTGCTCTTCAGACAACCTCCACACTCCTCTCCACCAGAGCTGAAACCTCCAGCCCAGCTGCTGCAACGACCACTGCTGCCCTTGTCACCACCACAGCTACGGAGACAACAGCCTCTCCCACCACGGGCCTTGCAGAAACATCCTCCTCTGCTCCTGGCACAAGCCCACCTCCTGCCGCCACCTCGGCTGTTACCCCCAGGCCTGCTCTTGACAAAACC
>NW_008795475.1:164945-182367 GCF_000699145.1 Aptenodytes forsteri
CCCCCTGCCACAAGCCACCCCCCGGCCGCCACCTCGGCTGTTACCCCGAGCCCTGCTCTGGACAACACTTCCCCAACCCTGACCACAGCTACACCCACCTCTTCTCTGCCAACAGCCGCCACTGCTACCCCTACGGGCACATCAACCCCTGAGGCAACCACCGTGGCCATCTCCTCCACCATGCTGGAAACCTCCAGCACAGCCGCCCAGGCCACCACTCCTCCTGAGACTACAGCTGCACCCTCTCCCACTCCAGCACAAACATCTGCTCTTCAGACAACCTCCACACTCCTCTCCACCAGAGCTGAAACCTCCAGCCCAGCTGCTGCAACGACCACTGCAGTCACATCCATCCCAGCTGCAACATCCTCTCCTGCTCTTTTCATCACTACAACTCAAGGTACAATACACATATCACTCATTACTTTTTATGATCTTACAAGTGCAGTGTATCCTGAAGCAGCAGATGTACTTAGTTAGTAGTGTGCCAAAAACAATTAAGTCTTGTGAAATTGAGTAAATTCCACTAAAATATAGAACTTTGTTGCGAAATATGTATGAAATATTTCCATCGCTATCACTGCATTAGTGCCTTTTTTTAACATGTTTAATATTCAATACAGTTTTGTGTGCTTTTCTATAAAACTGCCCTCCTTCCTTGAGAAAGGAACTTCATTTCATACCTGTCAAGAAACAGCATTATGCAGAACGTGGCTCTCCTTTCTTTCATTTCCTGGAGCGATTGTAGCCTCTGTGTTATGTACTGAAGGCCACTTCCTGAATATTGCACATAGAACTAAATCTCTATGTTGAAAGGCATGGAAATACTTAGGTGATTTCGTGCCCTCTTTGTGAAACTCAAAATTATCCACCCAGGTCAAATATATAACATCACTGGGGATATTTAAAGAAATATTTGTACAAAAGGTATATCAAGATTAAGGTTCAACACACACATTATTCTCTCTCTCTATATGTGTGTAGGTATAACATCACTATTAAAAATATCATTAAGATATAAGCAATCATATCATTTCTTAAACTGTGGAAAGACCAAATAAAAATTCGTGATCAAGATTAGGTAGTGCCACACAACATGAAAGCAGTCATAACAGGGCCAAAACAGGGGCATAGCTGGAAGGAGACCTCTGTGTTTGCCCACTCAGAGCCTTGACACCCTGTCTTCTGCACCTTGTCACTCCCCATCTGTGCTTCTTGCAGCTCACAGCCATCCACCAACAACAGCTGCAGGCCCCGAGCGTTTCACCATCAACTTCACCATCACCAATCTCCCCTACAATTCTGACCTGGCGACTCCTGACTCAGCGAAGTTCAACACTACACGGAGAGTCATGACCACCCTGGTAAGCGGCCCACCACAAAGCAGTGGCCACACCCCCCATAGCCCCCATAAGCTTGAGGGGAGTGCAGGGAGATGGCCAGGGCTTAACTGTGAAACCTCTCTCCTTGGCAGCTCAACCGCCTTCTGAAGGATAGCGGCATTGGCCCCACTTTCCTTGGATGTGAAACAATAGCCTTCAGGTATGGCTCGCGCCCGAGTGTGCCTTTGCAGGTCCCACAGTGAGATCAGAGGGCCTCTCACGCTCCTGCTCTGTTGCCACCTAGACTACAGAGGCAGGACCTTCTCCTCATGCCTTCCTGCCTTAGGGACTCCCCTCGCTGCCTGCCCTCTCGCCTCGGCGCACTGATGGTGTAGCCCCAAGACAACTCTGAAGTCCTGCCTGGCCCTGTGCTTCCTGAACAGCCCCGAGCTATTCATGGAGGCAGGAGAGCAGTGGCCGACCACCACGCACACACGGGTTGGGAAGGCAATGCTGCTTGCATTCCCGCGCAGGGACGGCTGCAGAAGCCCCAAGGCCTGACGTTGCAATGAGAGGACACAGAGGAGGGGTGCTCAGGCATGGCGCTATGTTTTCCAGGCCAGCGAGGCAAGGGGACAACACAGGGGTGGATGCCATCTGCACCTACAGGAAGGAGCCCTCCGCCATGCCCTTGGACAGGGTGGGCCTTTACCACGAAGTGAGCAACAAGACCAGAGGCATCACGCAGCTGGGCCCCTACAGCCTGGACACAGACAGCCTCTACATCAACGGTGAACCTTTTTCTTTCCTGTATTTTTCATGTGTTGCTATATAGAGATACGATTTCATTTCTTGTCATACTCATTCATTAAGGAATTCTATTTTTTTTTCTAAGGTTTTATTTGTGCTTTGACTCCACAGTATCCTTAATTTTTTCTGGTGGGTTTTACAGGATGTGCGTCATACACGGGTATATAATTCCATCTTCCTCTATATATTTTAATATTAAAATAGGAAAATTAAGCTTGTTCGAGTATACTTTACTTCTTACACTTATTTTAAGTATTCTAACTATGAACTTTTTCTCCACTGTTTCGTGGTTTTGGTTTGGGTCCCCCCCCCCTTCTTTGTATTCATTTACCTTTAATGAACATGTCTTTCCCTTTCAGAGTACAACGAAGCACATCTTTTGCCAGGTAAATCTATAACATTGTTTATAATCTGAATGTAAACCAGTAATACCACATGTAAATATCAACACATACCATACCTTGTCTAGTAGTGACATTGTTTTTCTTCCAAAAAAAGTACAGTACGGCTGTGTTGATTTTTTTATATGATTATCTTACTCCTTGACTGTAGAAGAAAGATAAAATCCATTAATTCCAATTTGTCATTCACTTTTCGTTGGGTTTCGCTTCCAGCTACAGCTATATTCCCAAGAACTGGGAAGTTCACAGTGAATTTCACCATAACTAATCTCCAGTACTCTACTAGTCTCAGAAATCCATATTCTGCCAGGTTTAGTGCTACAGCAAGAGTCCTGACTGCTCTGGTTAGTGCAACATATTCCTATCTATTTTTTCTTTGTGATATTGTGCTCATCTAAATATGGTTAACTTGTAAAACACATTCTTTTTTCAGCTTGATCAGCTGTTCAAAAAGACTAGTATTCATTCTGTGTACACAGGCTGCAAAATGACAGCTTTCAGGTAAGCATAATTATTTAGAAAATATATATTTTTCCTTTTCATGATGTAGTATGATACACAAATGGATCCTAGTCCCCTAATTCACTTTTACACCTTTTAATTTATCACCTGATTCAAGAATCCCAAGAAATCATTACACTTTTTTCAACCATGTCTTTATAAATTTACTTGAATTCATGCTTGCAGCATCTGAAAGGTCAAGTATGTTCTCACCATTTTGATAACACACTTGAAAGACTCATCATGGGGAAAAAAAAAAATTATTTTCTTCTCTACCTGGCAATATGGTTGAATTAAATAAAAAACCCATCAGCATGTATCACGAATATTGAACTCTGGAACAGAACACAATATATCCTAATTTCCCTAGACCTGCACAAAAAATTGAAGACACTGGAGTAGATGCTGTGTGTACCTACAAAATAGATTCTGCTGCTTCCCAGTTTGATCAAGTGCTTGTTTACCATGAAGTGAGCAACAAGACAAACGGCGTCATGCAGCTGGGCCCCTACAGCCTGGACCAGGAAAGCCTGTATATCAATGGTAAAGTGTTGATTTCCATGTGGATGTGGAGATATTCATTGGCTAATAGTCCATAGCTGTCTTGTAGTTAAAGCACAGTAATGACTAGTATGCAGATGGAAGAGCATTTGCAACATGTATACTTGGGCTCAACCTATGTGCTAGATAATTCACAAAGCTTCATCACCTACACAAATTCTCTTCAAGCTAGCACCATTTACCTTCAGAGGTTTTGCAGTCAGTTGCAGCTTTCTTTTTATTTTAAATAACATCTGATAAATTACCAAAACATGCAAAGCAGCATATAAATCTTAAAAGAAGTAACGGAAACTAATTTCAGCATAAATTCAGAACCTTCTTCCACCATTTACAATGGAGCTTTCTTCAAAATAACACCTCGCTACACTATCATAGAGCAAGTGACTGCTCAGAAACAGCAAATCTATTGTCCTTCAGTGGCATTGTTCACCTATACAAATATCTGATTCAATTATTGTCTCTCATTAGTAGCATAATTCATTACTTCTTTGTCCTTTCTCCTTCCAGATTACCATGAAGCCCATCTCATGCCTCGTAAGTACTTTTAAGTAATTAAAAAGCCGTGATGCCCTAAGTGTCAATATACAAGATAGAGATTAACGCCTATTCAGATATCTTCTCTTTTTTAGCATTTAATGGAACTACAAGTAAAAATAAAGTGCAAACGTTTAACAGTGAGAGGAATTAACTAAGCACCATTGCTATCAATGTCTCATGAAGCATTTGAATTAGATCAGGATTACGTAGGAGGTCAGAGGAGACTGTGTGAGGAGACCTGTTTTTATGTTAGCGGTAAGTGGCTGAGCTGATGTCAGGAGAGACTCCTCTCCTGACTGCTAATTTGATATTAGGAGGAATTGAGTTACTACGTAACTACAGAAGCAATAAAACCCGCAGAGAGAGCAAGAGCAAATGCTAACCAAAGCAGAGGACCCACCGTCACTCATAGCCTTTGCACCTTGTTATTCCTTTGCACTACCTAGTTTAGCCAAATACAATATATCCCTATCATAATACACCATAGGTCATTCTCCAGAAAATATAAGGATTGACCTCTCAAGGTGCACTATGGAACGTGTTCCCCTGCAGAGGAACAGCACTAGAACTGGACACCACTTGACAAATGTCGTTCCTTAAATTGTCAGTGTAGAAGTTAAATTGGATTTAGGGAATGGGTGAATTCCCTCTCAACACCCCTAAGGGAGGGAGAATTCTGTGCACTGCTCTCTAAGAAAAGCAGCAGCTTGCCAACAACATACAGCAGTATGAATGTGCATTTATGCCTAGACAGTCATCAAATCAGTCTCTCCTAGTAAATGTTTACACAGAATCTCTCAGACAAAAACAATTCAAGCTCTGTATTCCACTGTGTGCCAGACCTTCCAAATTGTAAGCCAGTTTCTCAAATACCGTCCCTTTTCTTCCCCCCTACACGTTATAATGGACTGCAGCCTGGACTATGTAAGCACCTTTAAATAGCAATTGAAAGGGCAAGAAGATTTTGCTAGTTAGCAATAGCCAAAAAAGAAGGTTGGACTAACCAACCAAGAGCACTACTAGACTAAAACAACATTAAGAGAATTTGGGAGCCTGTTAGGGAACCACAGCTGCTATGACTCTGAAGCCACCGAGAATATCTGAGAATTTTTCTTATAGCATTTCCTCTAGGGGTGATGATCATAAATTGTATTTTCAAGCAATAATTTGCCTTGCTTATTACAGGTGTTGATCAAACTACACAACCTCTGTCCCCAGCAGTGAGGAACTTCACACTGAATTTCACTATAACCAACCTCCAGTTCACTGCAGATCTGGCAATGCCGAATTCTAAAAAATTCAAGTCAACAGAAAAAGTCATGTACTATTACGTAAGTCTGGCAAAACGGTGCCCTGCTTGGGCACAGTTCTTTTAATACCTCTAATCTCTTACCTTTGCCATGACATTTTACTTAAATATTATTAAATTTCTATAGGTTGACTCTTTACTCCAAAAAAGCAGCATCGGCCCTGATTATATTGGCTGCAAAGTACTGGCATTCAGGTAAGAGTCATGTCTGGGAAAAGTCTGCATTACCTGCTTCTTAAAAAGTTGTTTCCCATTTCTCAGCATTCAACACATTAATGTAATGTCACTGAGTGGTTTTCTTATACACATCTTTGAACTTTGATCTACTGAAAGTTAAGAGGGACTTCTCAATAATGACTAAAACATCCTAAAACAATGCCTCGTTTCCTAGGTCAAAGAAGGACAGGGATAACACGGGAGTAGATGCCATCTGTAGCTATAAAGATGAGCCTTCACATCCCAGGTTCAGCAGAGTGACAGTTTACCGTGAGCTGAGCAATATGACAAATGGCATCACCAAGCTGGGACACTACAGCCTTGACAGCCAGAGCCTCTACATTAATGGTAACGAAACCACCTCAAGACATTATTCCATATGTTGACACAGGCTATTTTGGAATGAGAATTAAGAGGATTAAATACACCTCTCAAAACAGATAACAAAAAGTAAAGGGCAAAAAACCGTCGGAGTCACTAAGTTACCACAGTCATGAATTTAGTAACCATGATCCTGAATCTTTTGTAATAAAAACCACGTGTTTAGTCCTGCTGAGACATTCTTGAAATATTTACCTAATAATTGTCTATTTCTTTTTCAGATTACAATGAACATCATAGTCTGTCATGTAAGTATATTTAAAACCAGATACATATTGAAGCTACTCAAAGGCATAAGTTGATTTTGTTTCCCCCTGATTTGGCAATGCTCATAAGATTGCAAAGTATCCGAAGTGCATGATCATGTTCATATGTTTTTCTGCTCTAAACGTAAAGAAAAATAGTAACAATACTGTGTCTTATGAAGATCCTGTTCTTATTTTATCTGTGTGGTTTTTGTTCTCTCACAGTGGTGAAGCCAACCACCACACAAAGCCCAGGAGCAATAACAGAGCAATTCATACTGAACTTCACAATTATCAACCTCAGGTTCACGACAGACCTAGGGATACCAAATTCTGCTAAATTCAATTCTACTGAGAAAATAATGCAATATTATGTAAGCCAAAGTCACATTGTTTTTCCCTGAAATCACCCTATATTTTGGGGTTTCCATACTCACAAAGACCTTCCCTTGTCAGGTTGACTCCCTGCTTCAGAAGAGCAGCATTGGCCCCTATTTCACTGGCTGCAAAGTAACAGGATTCAGGTAAGCAATACAGCTGAAAGATTAACTTTGAACTTTAGCAAATGGATTTCCTTACATTTGACTGACACTTAAATAACTAATAACAGTTCCTTTTTCCAGAAGTCAGTATCATTATAATAAAGTTTCTATGCACTTTTGTATGGTCCTTATCTTACAATGCCTTTTTCTTTGTAAAACCATCTCTCGGTAATTTCTGCAGTTCATCTCCGAGAACCATGGACAGATTTTAATTGTTTTGGGTTTTTTTTAATCACATCTGAAAAAAACCCAGATTTTTGGAATAACTAACAGAAGCTTCATGATATTCAATTACTCAGGTCAGTGAGGAATAGGGATAACACAGGAGTAGACGCCATCTGCAACTATAGAAATGGCTCCCAAGTGCCCAAGTTTGAGCAAGCTAAGGTTTACCAAGAACTAAGGAGCATGACAAACGGCATCACCAAATTAGGAATCTATGACCTGGACAACAAGAGCCTCTATATCAATGGTAAGTGCTTGATTTTCTCATTCCTCCAGGCACTAGAGCAGTTTGGGGCTACCTTGGGCCTTAAGGAGCACATCAATGTAAAAAAACCAAACAGTGACCTTAAGGAAAAGGTGGTCCCACTGGAGTTTACTGCATAACTTGTGTGTAAGATGAAGTGTATGCTTCCAAGAACATTTTCACATAGACATTTTTGAAGATTTTAATTTCTATATTACATTGAAGAGTGACTTAATTTTAGTCTTAACCTCAGTCATTCACCTATATATGAACATTTCACCTGATTTCTATCCCACCAGTATTTAATTTAAACAGTGGCACATATGTTTTCTCACTGTAGTCTTCACTAGTATAAAAGCACCTTTTCCTGCTTAAGCAGTAGGTTGTTTGTTTAATAGATTCACACCCTCCGGGACTGGTTCTGGTGATTCATTCCCAAGTCATCCATTTAATCATCCCCTCTTTTCTTTCATTCTCTTAAGTGTGTAGTTCTCTTACATAATGTTTCTCTTGCATTTCCTTTCCAGGTTACAATGAACCACTTGAAAGATCATGTAAGTGTTTTGCCAAACTCATTCCAGGGAAAGCTATCAAAGGAGTGGTGCACTCAGAAAATGAGAGGGGAAGAGATTCTTCAGGGTAGCCTTGAAGTGTACTAGGATTGGGAATGTCTTTGAAAGTGAAGATAGCTTTTTGTATAGTAAGATCATAATCCTTCTCCCCTTTGATTATAGCTCTGAGCATAACTACTGCACCAAGCCCAACATCCGGGCATTTCACACTTAATTTTACCTTGACCAACCTCCGGTACACTGCAGA
Source organism: Aptenodytes forsteri (assembly GCF_000699145.1). Lineage (NCBI taxonomy): Eukaryota > Metazoa > Chordata > Aves > Sphenisciformes > Spheniscidae > Aptenodytes > Aptenodytes forsteri. The sequence continues at coordinate 173,059 of NW_008795475.1, forward strand.
TCTGGATGCACCAAGTTCCCGCAAATTCATTTCCACAGTGAAAGTTATCAACCATTATGTAAGTCTGGCTCTGGTTTTGCCCATTTTGTGTTATGGTGGTGATCTTAATCTGCCTGCATTAAACTCAGGACATGCTTTCAAGTTTTCTCAGTTGTACTTTTTTTTTATTGACAGATTGACCCTCTTTTCAAGAGAAGCAGCATAAGCTCTGCCTACACAGGATGTAAAGTGATGAGATTCAGGTAAGATTCCTGAAAGTGCAATTAACCATTTCTTTACCTGCTCTTATACACCTTAAATTTGCGTAAGTTATTATAGTTGTTCTGATGCCAGAAAACAGAAGCCAGTGACACCTCCCTGCCTGTTCGTGATTTTCTTGCTGGTAAAATCATTTTGGTACCTAAATGTCATTGCCACACTTCTTGAGAATCTGCTGAAAGATGTAGGAGCCCAATTGCACTGATAGGTTTCAGTGCCTGTTGTTCCTAGTCATACACAAGTTACACAGGGTGTTCTGTAAGCATCAGCCGTGTCCTAAAGAACATGTCTGACATTTTTACTTAGGTCTGGGAGAGACAGGGATGACACAGGCGTAGACGCTGTCTGCAGCTACAAAAACAATGTCAGCCTTGCCAGGTTTGACAGAGAAAAGGTTTATCACGAGCTGAGCACCATGACAAATGGTGTCACCAAACTAGGGAACTACAGCCTGGAGAAGAACAGCCTGTACGTCAATGGTAAGCATCCATGGACATGGACATCTATTTTATCAAGATATGATTTTGGGATCACTTGGAGATCACTCCTCATTCTTCCACTCCACTGGGGCTTGAGCACTAAAGAACTTCACTTTTGATTTGTTGGTATTCTGTAGGTTTTGACACTATGACAAACCAATCAGCATGATATTGCCATTCTAGAAGCATTTCCATCCCTTAAATTGTACAAATTCCTGGAGAATTTCGTTGTTACATTATATAATCTAAACAGGGACATACCTATATTGCTTTCATGGTACGGATAGATCTGATGTAAAAATAAATACACTCTCCCTTTTTTATTTAGGTTTCCCCCTCACAGACAAAGCTATTGCCAGAAAGCCTATCTTGACTGAAGCTCCAGCCAAACTGGGCTACAGATTGAGCTTTAGAATAGTCAATGAAAATCTAACTAACCCAGACTCTCAGTCTCCAGAATACAAAGCAGCAGCGGAAAGCATCAGTAACAAGGTAAGGATCTGCAGCTCAAATACCATCATGCCTGCACTAGTCAATTTTTGCAGCAACTGCCATAGATTTATTTTTTAATCAAAAAAAAAATCAACATTTGGGAACAAACATTTCTAGAATCTAAAAGATGAGATTGGCCTTTGAATCACTTTTATGTTACATGTGGTCTTAAGAAGTTATCTCCACCCAAAGACACACACTACAGAGTGCAAGAGGTTCAGGTCATCTGTTAAATGCACGCTCACTCAGCATTTCAGTCCCATTGCTGGAAGTGTGTACAAATCTGCCAGCTCAGAGATCAGCCCATACATAACTCATTGCTGAGAATCCAACACATCCTCTTCAGCACCGATCCACCAACATATCAACCAGATAAAGCCCTAATTCGGTAGGGTTTGCTTTTTGAACAAAGCCATAACATTCCATACTTCGAGTTCTGAGTCTGCACTGTGAAATGTGGATCAAGATGACAGCTGTCAGTCAGCAGATTGTGTTTAACACTGGCAGCTTGCTCAGATAAAACAGAAAGGCTTGCCAAGGTGGAAGTCAGACTCCATCACCAGAAGGCATATTCTGAAGTAAAAAGCAACTCCCATGAAATCCAACTAGCCAAAAAAAAATATCTGGTGTTTCTCCAAAGTTAGAGGCCCTTCTGCTGCCCTAAAGCATCTACCATGAGGCCCAGAACTCATTAATATTTAACATGACATTTTTATTTCAGATGAATCAACTATACCATCAGAGCAACCTGCGAGACCAGTTCCTGAACTGCAGTATCATAAGGCTGAGGTCTGTGGTACAATCTGATTTTGTTTGAAAGGTTGCCACACCCTGGCACCGTTCCCCAATGGCCAAGTGCCATTGTCCTCTGCAGAATTCCTCCCCTCCATTCTCATGTTGGAAATTATTTGGTTCATGCCCTAAGCAGTCATTTCCAGGCTTCCCAGAATTCATCAGGTTGAATTTCTCCTGACTTGGTATGGACTGACATTTTTCTAAGTCTCAGTCAGGATTTCTGTAAGGCAGTCTTAGGTCTTTGAATATCCCAGTAATTACCATCAGCAATCTTACGTCTTGATGAGGACCAAATGGTGACTCTGCAACCTCTGCCCTCCTCCTCCCAACTTGGACTCCACTAGGTTTTAAAAGTGGGCTTTCAGGTGTAGCTGTAGAATCCTACTCTAGATGGGAAGAGGCTTGGACAAGGGACCCTCACACAGGGTAAAAGCTTTTAAAAAAAATAAAGTGCTGCTCATTCATTATATGCATGCAGTATAACCTAAGTTTGCAGAGAGAAGAGGTAGTAGTATTGCATCTGCTGTCCCTGGCCAAAGGGAAAGCCCAAAGCAGCCTGTTCCACATCTCTCAATAGCACCACATTAGCTTAAAACACTTAACACTCAGAATAGCAGGAACCCTTCAGGAAAACCTTTCCCACATGAAGACATGAAGTTTTTTCTCTCTCCACAGGACTGGATCCATAGTGGTCGACTGCAAGTGCTTCTTCCAGCCAGAGCCCAGCATCAACAGGACTGTGGTTGAAAGGGCTTTTCAGGACGGAACTTGGAACACAACCGGGCTATGGCTGGGAAGCAGTTACCAGCTGCAAGGATTCTCAGTAGAGAGTACGTAGAGCTCAAATCACAGCCGCCCAGTTTCTACCTAGATCAACCACTTTGCCACGGCATACTCTGAATTCCCCAACTTTAGTCTATCAGAGGGTGTGTGCGTGTGGCGGTGGAAATATATCTGTGTTATCAAGTTGAATCACTGAATCCAGGTCAGAGCTGGGCCAGTCCTTTGCCACATTCAGTCTGGCTCAGTGTAGCCCCTTAGTCCTCAATGGCTTAAGGTGTTACTCAATGCTAACTAATAAGAAAATGAAGTGGTAACTACTCACCGTAACTTCAAGCATTTAGAGATAAACAGACTTTTAGCTTTTTTCAAATGTACAACTTCCCAAAGAAATAAGTGGCCTAGTACATTGCTGAAGGACTGATTCAAAGGGTAGACAGGGAATTTGCTGCCAGACCCAAATGCAACTCAAGTTCTGTTAATCTATTAAGACTTCAAGTTTTCCCAACTAAAAGTCTGCAAATCAATGCTGCTTGGTAGAAGAGCCTCTGTTTCTCTCTGCTAGAATTTATACTGACTTTTCATCTCAATTTCCAGGCTTGAAACCAGCAATCGAGTCAGCAACTTACAAAACACCCCTCAAGTCTAGGAAAGAAAACTTCAGATTAAACTTCAGAATCTCCAACCTTCCCTACTCCCCAGAACTGCAGGACTCCAGGTCACAGATGTACCAAGTGAACAAAGAGAAAATTGAGAAAGAGGTAAAACTAACGGCAACAGCTTGCTTTACCTGTCCAAGTTAAAGATGTATTAAATTTACTCAGTTTTCCTCAATTGTTTTGTTTCTTCCCATCAGCTTGATGTATTCAGAACTAGCAGCCTGAAGGACTACTTTGCTGGTTGTACTGTTGAGAGCTTTGGGTACGTCCTGCTTCGGAAGTGTTTTTTCTTGAGTCCCAAAAAGAGCAGTTAGCAGAAAAGGCATTCAGAGCCACGGCATGGTGTTTATGCCTCATTGCCAACGTTTGTGCTCTGGATGACACATAGGAAGCACCTTCCTTCACTCTCAGTTTTGCCTTTACCGCAAAAGGTTTCTGTCCAAATGAGAGGTGGTTTTGTTTCCATGCTAGCAAAGCTATTTTCGTGCATAAACAATTCCAGAGTAAAACAAATACATTCATTCTCTCATTTAGCTTATTCAAATAAGCTAAAACTCCACCGAAACACATTAGCAAAACAATCATCAGAACTGACCAGCCTGAGAACAAAATCTACTTGTGTGTGTCTTCTCCAACACCTCTTTAGAGGAACAGAAAAAGCTGAACTGATTTACCTCTTAGAAATGCCTTGCCTGGGATTAAATCAGTGGGTGGATTTCACAAGGCTGCATGAGTTCCTGTCTCATCTAGCATAAACTGCAAAAACTGATCCCATGCTAATAAAACACTGCTTAGACGTCTGCAAACCTGAGCCTGCTTCTGAATCCCTCTCTCCCTGCCTCTACTCAGCTCTACTTCTTTTTCTCTTCTCCCATAATGACGACTCTGGCTGTCATCCTCCAGGCCTGTCCGTGGGAAAGCTTACACAAATGTTGCCGCCGTCTGCGAATTCACACTGGACCCCTTCTCACGGACTTTACAGAAGCAAGAGGTGTATGAGGAGCTGAAAAACCTGACGCAAGGGTTCACCAAGCTGGGCCCCGGCTATGAGCTGGAAGAGCAGAGTCTGGTTGTTGAAGGTGAGACACCCTGCCATGACTCTGTGGGAACACTTATTAGTTTTGTTTTAATCACCTCTAGAGTGCTCTGTTTCTCACGTGTGCCACCCTTTATTTCCAGGTTACCCTCCACTCAAGACAGATGAACAGGACTCTGAAAGATCTGGTAAGTGTTTTTTGGGAGGGATTGACCCTGCAGCCACTGAATACTTGAACTAAAGTAAATTAGCATCACATACCTTGAAATGGTGACTAGACCCATGCAAGAGCCCAGAAATCTAGGACTCTTTGTAGGCTGACAGCAAACAGAAGGTAGCATCAGAGCCAGCCTGAGGAAAATGGAAGTGAAGGACAGGCAAAAGCAATGCAATTTGGGAAGTTGTTTGGGAGCTCTGGCACCAATAAATTTTGATAACTGCAGTATTTACAAAAAAATCCAGATACCATGTTGTGAGCACATGGTACCACAACCCCAGAACTAACAGTAAACAGGAGGAAAAAAAAAGTACTCTGAACTGTTGCTTTTCCATGCACCACAAACATGCTGGCAAAAGTAACTGCAGCTTTTGCTGACACCCTTAGCCCTGTCCCCTTCTCCAAAAGAGTCCAGCCAGAAGCTGAGAGAGAGCTTTGTCTCTCTGAGCATCCCTGAAACCATCTGAGGGCTCTGACACTCGCTGAGGTGGCATTTAAAGTTGTAGATCCTCAGACCCTCACTCCATTTTACCAAAGTTTCCGTACATCCTGCCCATATTGACATCGCTGGGACATGTTTGCCCTGCAGCCAGGGAAGGCCAGATGCCTGCCTTTCAGCAATTTTGCCTCACCTATGCGCTATACAGTACTTTTGAACTTTGCCAGGGTGGGATCTCCCTCTCTGTCCCACATACAGGGATCCAAAAACCTGATGTGCCCTTATTTTGCGTTTGCAGAGCTTCAGTACTGGGCAATTATCCTCATCTGCATTTTCACCCTGCTTGGCTTCATTCTCCTCATCTTGTTATGCTTCCTGGTAAGTGGCCCCTTTGCTGTCCTACCTCTAACTTGACTGCGGCAGTGCCCAGCCATCTGGGGAGTTGCAGGAGGGACATTCAGACGCATCCACAAGAAGCCCCATGGAAGCAGTACCTGATACGCATGGTAACAGCAAACGGCATGCCAAATCCTCCTTCAGTTACTGCCAACTCTTTCAAGAGCTTGCGCACAGGAGGATGAGGAAGGGTATTTATAGTCAGCTAAGTAGATTTCTAGGAAAGGAAGCAGTGGCTTATGAATGAGATAGAGTCCTTTGCAGAGAGACAAATATAAAACCAAAGGTTAGGCAAACACCAAGACGACAAGCAGGTTGAATTAGGGGACCACCCACAGCATTTCTTAAACCTTTTCTCTGTTCAGATACCTGCAGAATTATCAGGTTACAGATAAGGGACTGCAGAAGATGACATTTTTAATAACTTGCAGGAATCGCATCCAGAATTTTGTATTCAATGCTCTTAACATAGACTGTAGCAGCCTTGCAGGGCCATACTCCAGCTGCGTACCCTTGGAAAGAGCAGAGCAGATCCCCTTCTGATCTCTGGTGCCGATTTGATGGGGGACAGCATCTTAATAACACTGTCTCAAAAGCAGCTGTGTTTGCTTTGCACCAGCTAGAAGAGAACAGCTAAATCTACAGAGAACATGGATTACTGTCCTTGGAGGTTCAAGAGTAAAAGTTAGTCATCATGATTTAGAAGAGGAAAAACCTCAGATTCAAAGTCGGGGGCTGTGCTAGCATCTGCCTGTGCAGCTTTAGGCAAGCGTCTTATTCAGAGTCCCTCCATCCCCACGTGGAAACGTGGTTTGGGGGCATCCAATGAGGGGCGAAGTGCAGACTTGGGGTTTTTGCCATTAACATTGTTCTTTTCCCACCAGGTCGTCTTTTGCCTGAGAAGAAAGTCGCATCTATACCAGGTTCAACAGGGCACGTACGGGGTGTACTTCCCACATCTGAACACAGGAAAAGTGCATTGACAGAACAGATGAAGTCTGTCTTCACAGACCTCTTCGTCCATTGATGAAGGAAAAAATGTTTCATTAATAAATTGTTTAGCATTTTCTCTTGTCTTGAGCCAAATCTTTGCACTATTACCACAACTATTTTCATACTATGGGGAAACTGCCAACAATGCAGACGTTGAGGAAAATATTTTTTGAAAGCACTGCAATATTTTATACAAATATTACACAATCAACAGAAAATAAAGACTACCAGGAACTGCAGTTTACAAGGCTCTTCAGTGTTAATGTCAGTTTTCTGAAAAAGGCTTAATTTATAGATTTTTGGGGACTATTGTAAACATAAAAACATAACCTAGATTTTAGCTTTTTTCCGATTTATCTTTTAAAATGTAAACATCTTAAACTGATTGAAACATTTCCTATATTTAAAGTGATGTCAAGGGATTATGTAAAGATACATTAAGTCTGAGTGCGATACAGTCACGCTGTGTCTTTTGAGATTGATACTGATTCCAGTTGAATAAATGCCAGGTTTATTGCCACGAAACTGTATTTCCTTGTATTTCGTCTGTAGCGACACTTTTCTTCCCAAATCAGAGAATACTTTTGCCCTACTGAAACCCCTGAGCTTTTGCTCCTCAGTTGTCTTGGGCATCCCATAGCGCAGGGTCTGATGTTACAGAGATCGGGACCTTTTACTGCCCCTCCCCAAGAGCGCCTGTCGCATACCTCAGTTTTCTGCGGACCACAGGAGATGGTGCTGATCTCTAGGTAGTTATCTGACACTATCATTAAATGAACTCTCTGCTGAAAGTGAAAGCACTAGAATTAGAATTAATGAAACCACGATTAGTCATTAATCCTTCCACTGCAGGCAATGTTTCCACGCAATCAAACTGGCTTTTTACTTTCAAAGTAAAGCTCCTCAATGGCAGGTTGGACCAGTTCGTCCCCCAGGTCAGGTTCCTCAGCGCAGAGTGGAGTTTCTTACGCAGAGGATTAGAAACCTGTTTGTTCAATCAAACAAAGGTTTTCAAGCACCCACAATAATGTCAGCAACATCAGATTAAAAGCTTTCACGGTCACTTGCAAAAGACCTTTGCAGGTTTCCATGCCACCCAGCGTGCCCTGGCTGCAGCAGCCATCCCATGGCAGAAGCACTGTGATCAGAAAGGACTTCACAACTCAGGCGTTGACCACAGGCACTCAAGAAAAGCGGCATGACAGAGCAGAGCTGGCAGGGTCCAGCCATTAGAGCACCAGCTCCTGCCTTGGCAGTTCTGGGCAAACCCCCGGATCTTCAGCCAACTGTCCCTGCTGCGCCTCCGTTTCCTTCATCCTGGTACCCCAGTGCCCTGCTCCCCTCTCACCATGGAGCCCCATCTCTTACTGTCAAAAAAAGCACACGAGTGATGCTAATAACAGCACAGCACAGGGTGTGGGGATGTGACAGCTGGGAGAGGAAGGTGCTATTTCATGAAGCTGTTTCCTAGGGGGGTTGAATTTTCTTTTTTACGCCATGGCCACAGGAGAAGACGTGCCTCTCAGCACTATGAGCCACACCACCACCGCCGCCTCCCCCAGGCTCTCTCTGGGGGTTTGCTGGGAACAGGAGAGGCCCAGCACACATTGCAGAGCACAGACCAGCAGCCCCTGCACTGGCACCGGTGTCCTCTCCAGCCTCGGGGACAAAAGGGAAAGCAGAAACAGCAGCAGCCTCCCAGGGGAGCTCCAGCCAGCACCCTGAGCCCCAGGACAGACCTGAGAGCACCAGGGCAAATTTGTGTCTGCTCAACAGCAAGACACACATAGCTGGGCTAATTTAGAAAAGCTTTAGTTTAGATAGAACACAGCAGCACTCAGCTCTGTCTGACCTGCTTGCGGGGGCTCCAAAGAGCCAAGACAACCGTCCCAGCAAAACCATGAGACCCCGTTTCCTAAGGGGTTGTTGCAAACATGCTTTTCTGCAGAAACAGCTGCAGCCACGCACGCCGAGCATCCCCCTCCCTGGCACAGCCACCAGCGCTCACTGGCAGCCCAGGATGTTCCACGTACGTCTGGCCCCACACACCTTTGCCACCATGGGGAGAGGATTCAAATCCCAGTCCTGCCAGCTGGTCTCTCCCATACCCAACTCCCAAAACTAAAGAGACAACACCAAAGCTGAAACACACCGAGGAAGGGGCATCAAGACATCCGAGAGGGGAAAACTGAGATGGGAAAAGGGGCTGAGGAGCTGAGAAAGCAGCAGCAGCTTGCAGGGAGAAAGGGCCAAGCTCGAGCACGCTGTGGGGATGGCTGGTGCCCGCGAGCCTCCCTGCGGGGCTGCTTTCCAAGAGGAAGGAGCCTTCACATACCACGGTGCCTCTCAGCATCCCCTACGCCGTGTCGCAATGCACTTCGTGTTATGGTTGGACACCTGCCTGCGTTTGTTATGGAGCTGCTGTTTCCAAACAGGGGCCCCCGGCGAGGCTGCTGGGGCTGGGCCAGCTCGGCAGTGACGCAGGTGGCTCAGCCTCTGGCACAGTGACCTGGCCCCAGGCAACGACTGGGGCTGGGGAAGGGCAGAGAAAGCGGGTGAAGAGACTCAGCTTGACCTCAGGGATCTGCCCTGGGCCGGGTTCCATCAACGCCTGCCTGTAGCACCACCCTCCATGGTTGCTTTCCCCACAGCACAATCTTTGGCCTCCCGCTGCCACTACTCTCCCCTTGCACTGCAGACGCACCGGGGCCGTTCCTTGGCATTTCTGTCCTTGTCTTCACGTGGTTCAGCAAAGTCACCCCGCT
>NW_008795475.1:182690-197278 GCF_000699145.1 Aptenodytes forsteri
TTCCCCACAGCACAATCTTTGCCCCCCCGCTGCCACTACTCTCCCCTTGCACTGCAGACGCACCGGGGCCGTTCCTTGGCATTTCTGTCCTTGTCTTCACATGGTTCAGCCCAGTCACCCCGCTGCTACCAAGGTGCAAACTGGTGTCTGGCAGCACCCAGTCACCTCTTTTCCCAGCATGGGGCTAGGTGGACCTGCCCTGGTAATTGCTGCTTAGTAAGAGACAGTTTATTACTCTCCTTTTCAGCTCTTTAAACATTTTGTGCTGAACAGTGGAAACAAGCCAGAACTGCAGCGATAAAAGATTCAGCTGTTTCTCATAATTCTCCCCAGCAATTCCTATTCAATTTGGCTCTTATAGATAGAAAAATGCTCCATCTGCTTTGGAAATAGTCATCAAAAAGCCCTTTGTGCAGTGAGGGCACTATTCAGCAAAGACACACATCCAGTCCCCTCTTTAACCTCCTGTTCTCAGCATCGACCCAGCACCATTTACTAATGGCGGAACTCCATCCTGTTCCACCTTCGATGGAGATGAGAACTTGAACAACCTGAGCTGCCTGATCCAGAGCAGGATCCAGACCACCCACCCCACACGCAGACAGTGATAGCACCCGGCCCCAGCTTCACCGCTGGGATTTATAGCTCTCTAGGCAAGGGCACATCCTTTCGGCTCATCCCCCTCATTAGTTCATCACTAATTGTCTCATCAGCCTTTCTCCTGCCCTGCTCCACAGAGGACCTTAGCCTGGGGCAGCCAGCAGAACCACCGCACTGCGCCCAACCAGGAATTTAATTTGTGAAATGGTTGCTTTATCAAGAGCAAAAGCTTTATTTTGTTGGCACCACAACTGCTGAATTTTGTTTCCCCCCCACCAGCCTGCAAGAAGCAAATCCAAATTTCCCTCTGAGCCGCTGCTGGGCCCGATGGCTCCTCTTCCCTCTGCACAAACGTGCCTGCTCCTTTCCAGTAAAAAGCACCAGATTTAGGGGCAGCAGGAGGAAGAAAATTAGGAAATTATTTTTATGCTTCAGCTTGCAGTTTGCCCAAGGCATCAGAGAAGGAACATTGAGGCAATGCAACGTTTCATCAGCTCTTGCGCTTGCAGCCCAGTGCCCCCCGCAGCCTCCCCACTGTGAAAGCGAGCCGGATCCGTGCTGCAAACCGACAGCAGCTACACCACGCAGCCATCCAGTCCTGCTGCGTGGTGTCACCTGCACATTATTCAGACAGCCCCGAAGGAAACCTCCCGGTGTTCAATCACAGCGGCTCAGCAACGCCTATCTCGAGCAGAGGCAAACACCCGCAGGCTGAGGGCAGAGGCTGCGCGGTGCCAGCTCGCCCATCACAGGCTGTCGCCTCTGAGGAGCGTTAAGCAGGATTTTACAAGAAGTGATAAGCCCTGCAGGAAACGAGGAGCTGGTTTTCCTTGGGTGTGCGTAACCACAAAGGAGCAGCTCTGGGCACACCGTGCCCAGATAAGGGATGCCCCAGAGCGCTGGCTTCTGGCCAAACAGCATTACAAGAAACAACAACAAAAAAAGGCCAAAAGCAGACCACCAACCCCCCCAGGACACGAGCTGCCACGAGCCAGAGCTGGGCAAGCACCATTTGTTTTTCCACCACAATCTTGCCAAAAATCAGCTGATACCATCGAGCGTCGTGGCATTACTAAACTTGCTTGGGACATGGAGGCAGAAAATCCCCTGTCACAGGGGCCAGAGGTGCCTCCCCACTCTCTTTAACCACCGTTTTCCAGTTGATCTTACCGGGTCTGAAGAGCTTCGCTACAGTCCGGGATGTCGACCCCAACCCTGGGACAGCATCGCTCATCCATGTTTTCATGCATGACCAAGCAAAGAGCCCGATGTGTCGCGCTGCAAACACAGTCCCTGGTCCCAGGGACATTTCTCCACGTCTGCCACTAATCCGTTATTCGGAGGGTGCCAGGCTAAGCAGCAGTGGCCACAACTGCCCCCGGCCCTCCAGCGTTTCGGCAAAGGCACCATTTCACTGGGAGAAAACGCCCACCCGCAGGGACACGGGGGCTGCACAGGACAGACAGAGCAATTCAATCCTGTTTGTAAAGGCGGGGCAGTGGGATATTTGCTCAGGTCCTCCCACAGCAAGGCAGATCTCTGCCCCTTTTGGGGCAGACCAGAGACCAGGCAGGGTGGCATGGGGAGACCCCAGGACACACGGTAGCCAGGGGGACCCGCTGCCACCACCTCAGACCCAGCTGATGTCACAGTTCCCTTTGTCAATTATTCGACCCAAACCCACTTGCGGGGGGGGCGGGGGGTGGGGGGAAGCCACAGCAGAGCTGGGTTTCCCCTGAGGGAGCATACTACTGCCCAGCTCTGCAGGGACCATGGGATGGGGGCTCCCCAAACTGGGGACCAGGACCATCTAGGAGCAGGGACTTACCCCCCGATGTTTGCACTGCTCGAATATCACCAGGACCACTCAGGCCTGGAGTCTGTAAGCACCGTCTCCTCTAACACCTCCAGCTCCTTCTTGAGTGAGGAACTGGAGTTGAGAATAGGAACAGTGGTGACCGAGACAGGCACGAGGAGCTGTAAAGCAGGGTTTTCCAGACAACAGACACCCGTAGCCAAAATCAGCACCCTGGTGGGCTGCCCTGTGGCATGGCCCCAAGGGTTAGAAGATGACAGGTCCAAGGCTTTCGGAGAGGAAGCCTTGCGTTACCCTGACACTGAAATTATTGAGCCAATGCAGAACAGCATCATCATCAATTGGGAAGCAGCCGAAACCCTGTGGCAGCATCTGTTCAAACATAAGCTTCAGGTTCCCCCCTGAGGAGTATGTGCTGCTCACCACCGAGTCCCCACTCAGCCCCACCACCCACCGAGAGAAGATGGTGGAGGTGGTGTTCGAGTCACCGGGCTCCCCCGGGCTCTTCATCGCCCACCAGACTGTCCTCTCTACCTACGCCCACGGCAGAACCAGCAGTCTGGTGGTGGACGCAGGCTACGCCATCAGCCATGCCGTGCCAGTCCATGAGGGCTATGGCTTAGCACATGATACCAAGAGGATGGATCTGGTGGGGTCATGCCTCTCCTAGTACCTGATGACACTTTTGGGGGAAGTGGGGTACATGCCTAACAACGAGATGGCCCATACAGTGGAAGACATCAAGCACAAGTGCTGCTGCATTGCTTCCAACTTCAAGAACGAGTGCCAGCTCCCACCAGTCAGCTGCACCCTGGATTTTCCCCTGCCCAACGGCCAGACCATCAGCCTCAGCAAGGAGAAGTTTCAACGCCCAGAAGTGCCCTTCAACTCTCTGCCAAAGTAGGGTATTTCCTACGTGGGCGTCCATGAGATGGCCCGGAGAAGCCTTGACCAACTTCCAGAAGAAATCTGGTCGACAATGTACAAAAGCATCCTCCTGTACAGAGGGTCCTCTCTCTTTGAGGGGCTGGAGAAGAGGTTTTGCAGCAAGGTCCTCCGAAGCCTGCCCCCCAACATCGAGGTCAGGGTGGCCACCACACCACTGCAGAGGTACTCAGCACAGATAGGGGGGTCCATCCTCACCTCCTTCAAAGACTTCCAGATGTGGTGGATCTGAAGGGACAAGTACAATGAAAAGGGGCCACCAGAAATGCTACTGAGGGGACACCCATGCCAGGCCCAGGGAGCACTTACACAATTTTCTCATGGTTACAGACCAGGCAGCAGAAAATAATAATAAATGATTTTGTGCTGTCAAGTGTCATCTGCTCCCCAGCCCTGCACTGTCCCCAGCTGAGGGCTGTTTAGGTAAAAGCCACAGGCTCAGGCTGCAGCTGCAGAGATGAAGCCAACAGGTGCTGCTCCTTAAGGACACACCATCTGCCACAGCACTGCCTCTGCAGGGGAAGAGGCAGCCCCACAGGGCAAAGGCTCAGAGGTGATGCTGAAGCCTTGCACTAAGCTACCTGGTCCCCAGGCCCCATCTGTGCTCTGCTGCCTCCCTGCCACCCTCGTGGCCCTGGATGCACATGGTCACTTCCCCATCCCTGTCTCCACAACACCTCGCACAACGCCACATGGCCAAGTTGACGGTACAGATCATGGTGTTCCCTATCGGGGCCACCGCAACAGCGTCAAGGTGACATTGCCACCCCTGCCAGGAGCTCACTGAGATGCAGGAATGGATGCGGGGGTCCCACACCAGCCCAGGCTCACCTCTAGCAGATTTATGCAATGGCTTGGCTGGCACCAGAATTTCATGCTGTGGGTTGCAGCATAGTCGCTCCCTTGGGGCTGCAGCCCATGTACCCAGCAAAGGTCCTATGCTCCCCATGCATGACCCCACAGGGCTCCCATCAAGCAACCAGCCCTTGCAGTCACTCCCAAGCACAGAAAGACAGCCATAAACACCTATATTCATGCAAAAAACAGGTACTCAGAGCAGCCTGTCAAGGGACAGATTAAACCACAGGAGAGAAAGCAAAGCAGAAACCCACAACATCATGACACCTCTCCCAAACCACGCAAGGTATTTTCATACCTGGAATAGAAGGCTGGGAAAAAGACCGCCACAAGCTAGGTACTGCCCAACAGGGAAAAAGGATACCAACTTCCCACCCCAGGGACTCTCTTCCAAGAAGGAGATCTTCTCTTACCCCTCTGGGTTTTATAGGGTTGAGGGTTTATATGCTGCAGCTGCAGCTCCTCCACCACCTTTCACAGCTCCTCAGGACCCGGTCGCCCTCAGCTGTGATCCCTGGCAGGGAACCAGGAGCGTGCCCCAGCACTGGGGCTTGGAGTCAGCTCACAGCCTTGGAGAGGCTAAATTCCCCACAGCTGCACTGTATCAAGGAAAGATTTCCTCACCTCCTACTGGGCATGGGGGGACCTGCGCCCACATTTTTATCCTCTCCCAGTCCTCATTCTTGCCTGTTCAGCCCCAAGGTCTCTATGTCCCGTGAAGACCCCTTATTTAATGCACTCCAGTGGGCAGAGTTAAGGGTACTGTGGCAGGTTTAATCACTGATCTTGAACAGCAACATGGCAGATTTAATTTCCTTTTAATGCAGTGGAGGTGCCTGCTCCCCACTCCAGCACTGCGAACACGCACAGGCTGGAGCGGCCTCGGTCCCCCCCTGCGGCTGTTGCCTGTGAACACCAACACCTGCGCACGAGCGATTTGCTCACTGCAGAGGAGCAAAAGCCACGGGAAATAATATCACAAACAGTGTCAAGGTCAGCACCAAATCCTCCCTCAGACAATCCCCAAGAGAATCGTGCGAAATTTAACAAACTTTTGAGAAACTCCCCCTGACCTTTTGAGGCTGACACAGGGTTTGGTGGAAAGGATGTGGGATGGATATGTGATGCTGCAGGGATGCAGGAAGGATGTTACAGGGACACTGCAATGATGCAGAGCGGATGCTGCAGGGATGGTGCAGGAACGTGGGAGGCATGCAGGGATGCCACAGGGATGCTGCAGGGATGCAGGGGGGTTGTTGCAGGGATGCTGCAGGGATGCAGGAGGCATCTTGCAGGACACTTTCCCACGGCTCTCTGACAAGCAAAGAGTGTTTGGCTCTCAAATTGACTCAAACTAGCCACTTCATTTCCCCTGAAACTTTCCGGAGAAAACAAGTTCTTATCTCACTAGAAACCCAGGCCGCAGATGCTGGGCTGCCTGGGAGGATCAAGCAGCTCTTGTAAGCCAACAGCGGCGCTCCCAGCCTTGGACAACTGCTGGCTGCTGCCTCCCCAGGGATGCACTCGAGGACGGGGCTGCACCTGCGGGGCTGAGCTGCTGGCATCATGTGCCTGGTGCAGCTGCAAACCACAGTCCCGTGTCCTGCGGAGCAGAGAGCTGCACATGTGCTTCCTGTGAGCTGAAAGGGGAAACACGGGGCGACCAGGCACAAACCAAGGGTGTTATTCTGCATCCCTGGTGTCAGCTGAAACGTCGAACACTTGGCTTTCAGCCTATCCCTTTTTCTGTTTAAGGTTTAACAGAGGGACAGGACTCTAATTTTGACTTTGGTTAACTTTGCGGTGAGTGCAGCCCTCTGAGCAGGTACTGCTGTGGCCCACAAAACAGCTGGCACATCTGCAGCGTTTTTAGCCCAGCAAATCCCCCCTCCTCCTGTTTCTGCTCAGCAAAAAGCCAGAGCAGCAGCATCTCTCCCTCCCGACTCACCCCCAGAGCAGCTCAGAGTGATGGAGAGCAGAAAGGCAGAGATCAGTTCCCCTTTCCTACCTCTGCCCGCATGGTGAAATCCTGCCGTGCCTGCCAGCGGTCTTGGAGGCAGCTCCTCTGCCCGCTCCACCACGTCCCCTGTGGATGCCTGGGCACTGCCACCACTGGCTGCCGCCTCGCTCGACCTTGCTCCTGCCGGCACGGCACAGAGCACAGCCACCACACGGGGAAGAAATTGCTCGGCAGTTAGTCAGACACCTCCATCACGCTTTTATCTTCCCAGAGGTACTTTCTGTTGCCCATCGGCTTTTTCCCATGGAGGAGGATGGCTCCTTTCATCGGCTTGAGTGTTTGGGAAGAGGCTCCACGGCGGCAGCGATTGACCAGGGGCTTTTGGTGAGGGTGTGAATTAAAGCACTGTCAGAGCCCTCCTGGACCACAACCACCCTGCCCGCTCTGCACCAGTGCTGGGGAAGCTCCTGTGTTAAAAATCTGCCTTTCACAGCGCCGCAGAAACACCCGCCTGCCGATGCTCTGTGAGGCCCGGGGTGACACGGCCTGTGCACATCAATGGTGCAAATCTGCGACATTTTGCAGATGTGCAAAGCTACCAGTGAATTTGGGGGGTGCCTGGGAGATTGGCACAGCCCAGCAGGATGCCAAGGACTGGTGCTTAGCTCTGGGGTACTGGCCGGTTGCAATCAGGGGCAGCCTCGTCCGGGCAGTGATGGACACAGCTTCTTTGTGCCAAAGGGATCGGCACAGCTCAGAGCTGATGGTAGCTTCCAGGTTACCTCCTAAGTCCTTTTTAGTGATATAAAGTAAATGCGCCATGAACAAGTCACCCTCTGGCACATCACGGGCTGAGGGCCTGAAGGGGACAGGGCAACCCTCCGTGCTCGGTGCTGGAGCCCTGCGCTCCTCTGTCACAGCAACACGCCAGGACTCCACGTGCGTGTTTTAGTGGGATGCAAAAACCCCTCATCTGCACATCTCAGGGAAGTAAGGGACCGGGAAGAAAGGGTTGGTACGATTTTGAGGTTAGTCAAAACACTGCGGTCATTTAGCAGAAAGTATTTTTCTGCTGTAATCTCATTCTCATGCCATGCCAGGTTTTTCTTGCTCTATTAAAGAAACGCAACAAGTGTGGGAGGTGTGAACTAATGCTACCGCACTGGGAAGGTGGTGACGACCTGAGATCTCACAATGATGTTCATCAGACTCCCTACTCAACAGGGGTGTGAGCAAGTACAGTGGAAAAAAGGGGACATAATTGGTCTTTTAAGAAAAAACCCAAACCAAATAGCTGTGAGACAACCTCGTCAGCAAATGCTATTTAAAAGCACAGACATTCGCCTCCTGTCTCCCAAGTGTTAACCTTTAAACGCAGCCTTTCCGCTCCCTTCCCTTTCACTCCTGTGTTTTCTCCTCCACCTGCTCCCCACTTGCCAAAATTGCTCGTGTTTCCCCATCGAGAGCCCACAGCTGTTGCATTCCACCGCGCCGCGATGCATTGTGCCGAGAGCTGCTCCGTCCCTGCCCGCCACCACCCTGTCCCCGCGCTGCCACGGGCTTTGAGGCAGGATGCATTGTGCCGAGAGCTGCTCCGTCCCCGCCCGCCACCACCCCGTCCCCGCGCTGCCACGGGCTTTGAGGCAGCAGCTGGTGATATTTGGCAGAAATGTTTCCCAGCGGCTTGGACATAAGCCTCATTTCTTGTCATTCCTGGGCCAGCTCTCCCAGGGAGGTGGCTAGAGCTGAACCTCCTCAGCGCTCGTACAAACGGGGAGCTGGCCACGAGCATCAACCCCGGTTGCACTGCAGACGGCTGCCCCGTTGTTACGGGCTCTTGCACGCACAGAGCTGCCTCCCTGCTTGGAAAGGTTTTTCCCGGCTGCAGGAGAGACCCGCCGGTGTGGCCATCCCAGCGCTGAGCCTGGTGGGAGGTTTCTCAAGGGAGAGTGACTCCCGTCTGCACCATTGCTTCCTGTCCCAGCTGCGAGGGCAAGAACAACAAAAGCTCGAGCGGTGACGTGGGAGCTTTGCGCAAGAGCCGACGGGGGAAATGCAGCTTGCTACTTTCCAGAGAGCGTCTCATGCTCATCGGCGGGGAGTGGAAACGGCTTTGCAAGGAGAAGGAGAGCCGAGTGCCGCAAAATGTTTTAACATCCCTCACATCACGTCTTCACCCTTAATCTGCACTCCCCAGTGTTTTGAAGTCGGGCGACAAGGCTGGGGCACAGGGTGGAGGAAGGTCCCTGTTTGGAGAATGAGGGCTTTGCGGCACGCAGTCCATCACAGCCCAGGAGCGCACCTCCCCGGTGGGGCTCTGGCACCGGTTGGGGACGGCTGCTGGGAGCACCGCAGCCCCCACCCCACCCCTGCATCCCCCCCCCGGAGCACGACGGTACAGAGGAAATGAATGTGTCTTTGCACACCCTTTACCCAATCCACAGCAATTTAAAGAAAAGCGGGATGAGGCTGAGCTGCGCCTTGTCCTGCACCCAGGAAGCTCCTTCGGGCCAGGCAGGCTCATGGCGGGAGGCTACGGTGAGGGGCTGAGCCGCAGGGGAGGAAGGGCAAGTGCCTTGGGGAGGTGTAGAAAGCGAGGAGGATCCCTGAGATGCGGAAGAGAGTTGTGCAACCTCTTGCTCACAACCCGCCACTGCTTCCTGCGGGAGGACCGGCGGGTGGGGAGGGGGCTGTGCAAGCCCCCCGGGCAGGGAGGCATCGCTGCGGCTGCCCACAGTGCCGCAGCTCCCCCGTACTCTGACTTTCCTGCTCTGGATGCCCGGCTCCCTGTTTATTCACTTTAAAAAAAATAAGAAGAGGCTTTTCTTATCAAACTTCCTTTTAACTTCTGAAGTTGCAGTCACTGCTTCAAAGGCATTAAGAACAGAAATAGCTTTTTTCTGATAAAAGTGACTCTGACTCATTAAGAGTCTTCGACTGCTGCTCTAGTGCCAACCAAGTACTGTCAGAAAATAAGGAGAGGAAGCTGCCCGCGCTGCTGACTACGAGGCGGCCGGAGCGACTCAGCTCTCAGCGCTCGTCACCGAAAGTTCCCAAAGATGCCCATGTCCCACCCACCGGAGCAATGAAGGTTATTACAAACCTAAATAACTTAAACCTTACAAGTTACTGTATCCACATTTCATAGCCTCAAAGAGGACAGAGCATTAATATTTGCACCCCAAATCCAGCTCAGCTTCTTTAGCTTTTGCAGCAAAGGCTGAACAGTAAGGCCCTGCAGGTGGGACATTGGCTTGGATTTAGACTAATAAATAAAAAGCAATCCGCTGAGTCTTTACTGGAGGTGAATTCCCCAATTTCCCAGGCGATGTCCAAGCTGTGGGTATGTGGTCAGAGTGAGATGCCGTGGGTACCAGCTGCCTCCCCGCCTCCCCATCTCCCGTCTCTGCCCCTCCCATGGTGCAGCTGCACTCTCCATCCTCTGCATCCCCGGAGCATTGACAACATCCTCCAACCACCGAGGCAAACAAGAGATTTGAAATGAAATCTCACAAATTCTACCCAGTTTGGTGGGGACAGTCCTTGCTACCATAGTTAGGGGCTCAGGAGCTTCGAACCCAGTGGATTTTTCCTGTGGTTGTGCTGCACACATAATTAATCATCTTGTAACAAATACATGGCTTCCTGGGACTCTGTAGCTGCTTTTCTATTTCTGCGCAGTTATTCAGAATTTCAGAGCCATAGTGGGGCTAAAACACAGGTGTCTCCCCCTGGTTTCACAGCAGCCTGGGGCGCAAGCTGTGGGCAGATGCTTGTGAGAGCAGATCACGTTTAAATTTCACAGTGGTGTTCACCAAAAAGTTTTTGGGGTTTTTTTCCTGTTTCTTCAATGCATGAAATAAATAATGCAACAGCATCTTCTAGTCCCTTCTAGATTTTGTGTATTGCTGTTCCTTTTTCTCCTCATTTTCAAGCTTTTTTATTCCCACTACTTACAAACGCTGAGCAATTCAGGAAGACTATCTACATTTATGCCAGCTGGAAAAATGCTGAAACTATGCGGAAAATTGCCTGGGCTATATCAAAACTTTCTTATTTTGTCTAACTAGTGCATTAACGCAAGCAGGTCAGCTAGAGGCTAAGTCCCTGGTATCCCTCAGCCTTATCTCTCCACAGATGTATTCCCATTTGGTCCAGAAGGAGATTAGCAAAGGCAGTGGAAATTAGGGAATAAATAAAATAATCCCAGCCAGCTCCTGGCTGCCTGGGTGTAACTGGCAAAACATTCCTAGAAACATTTTACCCTCCACAAAAAAAACCCCAACTTTTTGTCAGACCAATTGCAGTAAAGAGATCCATCCCTTTCATCTTGGTTACAGAAACAAGAAGCAAATAGGTGCAACTTAAAATTTAAACCTGTGACATTTTGGGGGGTGAAGGGGGGAAATGCTGACAAAATGAAAACTAGTATCAGATCACACATATTTCACATGCAAGGGAGGAAAAAGAAATTCTCCAAGCAGCTGTAATTGCTGATGCACAGGAAAACTGCCCAGGAGGGGTTTCCCTGTCCTTTAGCTGGAGGGTGATGGGCGCAGAGGCGGCACGGCCGAGGACTGACGATGGCAGCACCGTTGCGCTGCCTGGTCCTGCACACACTCAGCCGATCGCAGCCCCCATAGCCTGTCCCCTCTGGCTCTGTCCCCACCGCGACGGTTCCCTGCACGGCTGGCACCGGTGCTGACGAAAATGGAAAATGGGGAGGAAAAGGGCTGGTGCTGCCGAGCGCGGTGGTTAGTGCCTGATCACACCTGGACACTGTCCTTTGTTCTGGGCACATCTGGAGTTGGGGGTGACCAAGAGGCTACATCTGGATTGCTGCATTGGCATCATGTGGCTGCGTCCTGTAGGAAATCAGGTAGGATGAATAAAACCCTGACTTTTTTCTTCTGATCCCTTCCATAGGAGTAACCTCCGGCAGCCAGTGCAACAACTTTGTGTGTCACCACTAAATATTCAGGGCTACAGACGTGGAAACCAAACATAGGTTTGTTTGCCTGCCCATGGCCTGATGGCGGCTTCATCCCAACCGGCTGGGCAGAAAACAAGCACGGGAAGCGGTAAACCTGAAGATGTACTGGGGCATCCAATTTCTAACAAGCAGAGCCTCCTCTCGTGTGCTTGGCGTCCCACCACTGGTGCTCTCGTGCAGCAATGTGGTTAACACGGGTGTTTTCTCCCGTTCAGAGTGATATGGACACACATGTACAATCACAGCGCTCCTCACACCTCTTGCCGCGATGCAACTTGTTCATCTGCAAGCAAGAAATCTTCTGTCAGGCTTCTCCTCTGCCTGGGCAGCACTTCCCTCTCACCTGGGGCATAGAAGACAGCACCACAGCCAGAGAATACAGCTGGACATCAAAAAAGCAGAGTTTTGTTGGACCAAAGCAGCACTCGCACATCCGATATTGTCCTCCACACCTTTATAACCATTCCAGCTGTGCACCAGATGTGATGGCGGGTGTTGATCTCTGCGGGCACCAGTGCTGAGCCAGGCCCAGAGCTCTGGATCTGTGCAAAGAGAGGGATAGAACAGCCGCACAGAAATAGCAGACAATTTCCAGGTTTAACTCAGCACAGTAAGACTTGAGTTCTGGGGAGATTCGGGGGATTTTATCTGGAAAAATGGCATTTCAGGAGGTTCTGTGAAGGCTTGGTTCACACTTTAGTCCAAGGTAATTGATGCAGCCATCACTAAGCGAAGGGGTTTTGGCAGATAGAAGTAAAAATAGAGACAACAACCCTGCTTGGTGTCTGGGAAGCGGAGCTCAGCTCCCCGCCCTGCCGCAGCCGTCCTGCATGGGGTGGGGAATCAGGAAAAAAAAAAAATCCACCCCTCCTCGCCAGGGCACTGGGGCTGTGCCTGCACCTGCGAGCCAGGGCTGCACCAGATGTCAGGAGAAGTTGGGGGGGAGGCACCTGGTCCACTTCTTGCTAGAGGTTTGGGGCTCGAGGTTGAGTTTGGGCACAGGTTTTGGTTAGCTGTTATTTTACCCACACCCAGCCCTAACACATCACAACAGCAAAGACTTTTAATGTCTGAAAAAAAAAAAATAGTCAAGCAAGCTTTATTCATCCTAGAGTGTTGCTGTTTGAGTAGTTTGTTTGAGGTCAGGGAGTTGTCAAACCTCCCCAGTTCCCTCTGATGTTTTAGCAAACTTATCAAGTATGAGTAACGCTACATGCGAGAAATGAAAGATTGTGGTCTTCAGAAGAACTGATATCAGAAAGCCAGCTTAAAGATGAATAGCTTAGTGTATTCACACTTCTTCAGTTGCATTTACTACATCATATTTACAGGCTAATGTAAGGGTGTATACTTTCTTTTTCTCTTTGTTTTTTTCTGCATAGTTGAGCATGAATTTGGAAGACTGAGTATCTGATAAGAGAAAGATATAAGCTGGAAGGCAGCTACATAAATACTGACTCCCACACACCCAAGATACCTCTAATAATCACTTCATCTTAACACACCACTGAGCATTATTGCACAAAAACAAGGATATTTGGTGGCATTAGGAATTTGGACAGCAGCTCCCAGTGTTTTGCATTAAAGGGAGCTAGATTGCACAACCTGCTTTATCCTTTTGCAAGCCACAGGATGAAGCTCCAGTTAAGGTGACACAGGAGGCCGAAGAGTGCTCCAGATGATGGTCAGTGGGTATCTCAAGACCATTTTTCCAGCTGTATTTCAGCCTGACCTTGCTGTGCAAGGATGGACAGACCTGACAGACATTTTAAAGTTTGTCATCCCTAAATCCCCATAGGATAAATCAGGTCAAAAGCCCATGGTCATGCACATCTCCACCATAGGACTTAGTCCCCTGGAAGCCCAAGCTCACAGGCACCAAGACACTGTGTTGTCCAACTTACTATGCACTAAACTCTTACTGAGGCTCTGATCATCAGTTTCTGCCTATTCCTACTGAAAATGCTGCAGGTGGGCATGAAAAAACCTGTATGTTTTCCTGGTGGTATTTCATAAACAACCTCTAATACCATTTCTGTAAAACCCAGCTTTTCAAAATACTTTTCCGTGTTTGCACAGATGGTGCCCAAACAGCAGTGGGGCAGCTAAGCTAGGAAGAGAACTGGGACCAGTCGGCACAAGTGGTAAGATGTGCAAAGCGTGGTCAGGGGATTTACACACAGGGCTGCCTGCCAGAAGTGCAGAGACAGAGCACTGCAGGAGAGCATGTAAAGAAGGCACCTGGATATAAAGATAAGGGCTAGGTTCAGCAGGAAAGAAATAGGGGTGCAATCCAGGCAGCTCAGATCATGCGACAAGTAGCTCTCGTGCAGCTGATAAGACCAGCAAGAGATAAGAGGCAGAAATGCTCTTGCTGCCCACAGCCACTCAATCTAGCCCCACATGATCTCTCTGCATAGGAGATGATAAAAACCAGCCCTAACTCCAGTGTCCAGAACCTGCAACTCACCACAAGGGTCAGAGCATCACTAGGAATGCAGAGAAGCGATGTCGCATCCTCCTTCCCCAACTCTTGCCCAGCTGACCGCTGCTAACCTGGACGCCAGCACCTTCCCACTGCAAACAGCCCCCCAGACACTGGGCATCAGCCCCTGACTGGCATTTGTAAAGAAACTGAGCCCTCCGCCCTCGGGGGTTTGCAAACCAGCTACATCCGTGCAAGCTGGAGTTGCAGGCACTGACACTGCCAAGGTCACCTGGGATTTCTGATGGCGGAAATGCCAACCAGAAACATGACGATTATTTTCTTTTCCACAAAAAAACCCCCAACCCACTTATCTAGAAATAACCTTCTAGGATTGGCACAAGATTAAATTAGAAGAACCCTATAGGATGGGAATGGGGGAATTCAGTTTGAGTTTGAGTCTTAGCTGCCCATGGCAGTGTCTGGTCTCCTATGTGAGTGGGGGACACGATGCAATGCAGGGAGCAGTTCATTTCACAGGTGATTAATACTGCTAGTTGTGTATGGTTTGGAATTTTCCCTTCTAATTATTTTATAATGATGGAAATATAGCCAAGATTAAATCTAAAATAGATTTTTGAAATGGCATTGCCCTTACAGATACACCCAGGGGCTACAGAGTCTGTCAGGCAGTGGGGTACTCTGAATTCAGCATCTATTTCCAGAAGTCATTGCTGACTTTTCCTACTTCAGTAATGATTCAGTTTTGGTCCTTAGCCTAAGCTAAAGGTCATCATTAACTCATGCTCTTAAGGGAAGACTCTGTAGTCATCTCTCCACCTAACGCTACAAAGGTGTGAAAAATAGTGCCTGAAATGTGTGAGATTTGTTGGGGTTTTCTGCAGTATCTGGCAGCAGAGAATTTTCTTTTTGGAATGTCGTGGTTTAACCCCAGCCGGCAACTAAGCCCCACCCAGCCGCTCACTCACTC
>NW_008795475.1:198115-201069 GCF_000699145.1 Aptenodytes forsteri
CCACAGGTCACAGTCCCTTCGACTCGAGTTCACACTGGAGTTCCAGCCTGGCCGGTACAGCAGCACAGGAACAGCAGCGATGCCCTGGCCATCTGCCAGCCCAGGCGCGTGGCCACGGCTGTTATCGACATGTTCCCAGGCCCAGCAGAGTAAGGTGATCAGCGGTACGGCACTACAGCAAGCAGCGAAAGCAAAAAGCAGCCACTAACGAGCACTAGACTCTAATATACAGTGACCTGACCTGAGCTGGCTTTGGTGCCCAGTAACTCCACGCAGCACACCACCTCTCCTGTCCTGAGTGACCACCATAACAGATGGAGCCCAAAGTCATGGACTAAATGAACTCAGTGGACATTTTGTGGACATTTGTGGACATTTTATGGGCATTTTATAGCCATTTTACAGGGGTGTCCATAGACCAAGGGAATGATATCTGTGTATTATATCAAAGGATGGGAAGGGGGGTGGTGGTTAATGAGGTTGTATTGGATAGCATGGGACCTGAGCATGACGTAAATGGTATGGACAGGGATGGAGAAGCATTTGGATCAGACTTCAGCTCCATCCAGCCTTGCAGCTTGTCTCCAAAGCTAGTGGATGCTTAGCAAAAACTTGTGAGAGCAGCGGCAGCATCGCATGCCCTCCCGGCTCCCCTGGCTGTGTTTTGGGGATGCCCTGAGCCAGGGTCTCGCCACCACTCGGTGTCCAATTACTCCTGACAGACTAATCCTCCCTGAAACGGTCTTATTGCTTTTTGACCTCATTTACATCCACAGCATCCTGTGGTAACAAGTTGCATGGTTTAGCCATGTGCTGTGTGAAAAAATACTTCCTTCGGGTTTTTTTTAAAGCCGCTGCCCACTTTTACTCAGTGCCAGCTCGCTCTGCGTTACGGAAACCAGTGAGCAATTTTTCCCTGTTCAAATTCTGCAGGTCTCCCATGATGTATATTTAGATACCTCTAGCATGTCCCTCTCTTCCCAGCTCAAAATCCCAGGCTCCATACCAGAGCCATTCTGCATTTCTGCTCGCTGTCATTGCCCTCTTTTTGCTGCCTCTTCTTGGAGGCAGGAGGAGCAGAATGGCAAACAGCATTGAAGATGTGAGCTCAGCAGGACAGCAGAGCTGCCTTGGAGAGTGCTAGTTGTTACTTACCAGTTACAATGTGATTTGTTAAGGTCATGGCTTTCTCCTTTTTGCATTAATTTGTATTTATCATCATTAAATTGCCCCTGCATTATCTTCTGCAGTCTTTGAGCGTCACTGTCATTTTCAGCTTTTGCCAGCCTGAATAACTTTATAATGCCAGCACCTTTTTCATTTCACTCTTTCCCGCTTTTTTTTCTCAACCACTTACTAAATGCATTGACTAGAAAACAGATGCCACCATGGTGCTTCTCAAATTAACACCTAAGCTGAATTTCCTGGAATCTGTTTGGGGCTTCTGAGCACTTTTCATTACAATCAGCAAAATTGTCACCTGAAAATTTTATAGAAATATGGCTATATTTTTTAATTTGAGAAAAATATATTGATTGTGAAGGCTGGAGGTGCGAAGAGGGGTAAAGCCTGCTTTAAAAATACACATTGAAACAACATCAGGAGTCAGAAAGCCAGACTCACCTGTGACTGACAAAAGCATTAAGCTCTGAAAGCAAAGCAAATGTCGTGAAATGTTTAAATGCTGCAACATGCTTCCCCTCCACTGCAAGGAGGGGAATGCCACGGTCCCTGGCTCCATCTCCTTTCCCTTTCCAGCCCTCAGCACCTCGAGTTCCCAACCGTGGGGGATCGCTGATCCCGGCAGAGGGAGGAGGTTGCCCCACTCTGCTCGAGCTGCCCGCCCAGGCAGTTTCCCTTCTCTTGGGAAGCAGTTTTGAATCCCTGCAGCCAGAGAAGGGAATCGAAGCGATGTCTCTCATCTCCTGGGGAAGTGCTGAAACCACCAGCTCCTATGCAAAACAAAAGGCTGATATTTATATACCATTTCTTCCTCGCTGGTTGTGCTTTCGAATGAAAGTGTTCGGGGAGGCTGTGCCGCTCGGGGGAGTCCAGGCTAGCCACGTGCACCAGGACTTGCTCGCCAGAGAAGGTCCATGCTGGGACCGCAGTCGTGCTCCTGACCCCAGCAAAGGAGCAAGGGAGAGCTGCAGCAGGGGCTGGGCTCGGCTCCCAGGGGATATCGGGCTCTCTGTGTGCGAGGGTGATGCTCTCAGGCTCAGTCACGGATGCAGCTCCTGGGGGATATCGGGCCCTCTGTGTGCAAGGGTGATGCTCTCAGGCTCAGTCATGGATGCAGGTGCCAAAGGAGAAGCCCCGCATCTCAGCCCTATTCCTGCCCCGAAAAGCTGCCAGTCTGCACCTGGGACTCAGTAATGATGCGAAATCCCTTGTGCACGGAGGTGTGGAGTGAGCGGCCACACGCAGGGGGATGTTCTCCTGTCAGCTGTCACAGCAAGAAAAGCTACATTTTTGATTTTATAAATAAAACATCTCTGCCTGAGGTAGCTGCAAAACGGTGGAAGTGCACAGTGCAGAGCCGGATTTAACAGCTTCTGCCTTCAAATGTCCTGCCCCATGTAATTTCTAAATTTCACCTCTGCCCTAAGAATAAACATCACGAAGTGGTACTGATAAACACAGGCCTGTATTTGCCAGTGTAAATAATGACGATATTAAATCTGTAGCATTGGTTTACATATTTAACCACGGGTTGAATCAACAGTGTAATCTTAAATGCCAGTTGGTACCAAATTAGGCTGTTGCCTTTGACCTTTCTGTTTCCCCCTGAGCTGGAAGACAGGGACGGCGAGCAGGATAAGCCCCCCGTAATCCAAGAGGAAGCAGTCAATGACCTGCTATGCCACCTGGACGCTCACAAGTCTATGGGGCCGGATGGGATCCACCCGAGAGTGCTGAGGGAGCTGGCGGAGGAGCTCGCCAAGCCGCTCTCC
>NW_008795475.1:202590-258510 GCF_000699145.1 Aptenodytes forsteri
GCCAGGGGAGGTTTAGATTGGACGTGAGGAAATATTTCTTTACTGAAAGAGTGGTGAAACATTGGAACAGGCTGCCCAGGGAAGGGGTTGAGTCCCCATCCCTGGAGGTATTTAAAAGACGTGTAGATGAGGCGCTTAGGGACATGGTTTAGTGGGCATGGGGGTGTTGGGTTGACGGTTGGACTCGATGATCTTAGAGGTCTTTTCCAACCTTAATGATTCTATGATTCTATGATTCTATGTTCTGGTAGACAGATAAAAAAATACCAGAATAGGTTTCCAAAGAGATACAGGCAAGAAATATCTTCCTCCCCTCCCCCTCTCAGGACGCACGCACAGTTTTTTATTATATAACACTCACCCTGGTAATTAACCAGCTTGAAAACTACCTGAGATTACTTTGGAACAAAGACTCGTTAATGAATTAACTTCTAAGCCTGAGCAGGAGCGGAAATAGGTCAGCTCCCTTCCAGGCAAGCCTTGCAGCTATCATCTGAAACGATTAGTACAATAATGGCTCTTATTTGAAGATGTTATTAGATGTGCAACTTGGGGATGGGGTAATCATTAGAGATGGCTGGATCTCCCCCGGGTACCGGTAGGAACTCTCTAGGACAAGGGAGCAAAGGAGAAATGCAAGTGTGGAGGAAGGGGTCTCCATCCTCTCCAGGCGAGCGGCCCTGGAGGGGAGAAAAAGCAAAACCTGGAGCAAGAGAAATAGTGGCGAAGGGGTTATAAGAAGGTGTGAGATGAGCCAGGTGTGGGGCCAGGGCTGGCTTACTTCACCCCCTTCCATGCTCTCCTGCTGCTTTTCCTGCTGCTGTCGCACCCTTCCGCTCCCTCTGCGGGGGCCTGGCAGCTTACACCACCGTGAACCCCAGCTCCCTCGGTTTGTGCAACAGCAGGGACACAACAAACAGGAAGCGTTACTCATTTCTTCATTGTCTTCAGATGAACCGTGCCTGCTCCCTACAAAAAGTCACCTTTGACATCTGCAGGTTTAAACCTCTCAGGGTAGTCTCGCCCTGGGCCCCAGGCAGCAGGGCTGGGAGGGAAGGCAGGTCCTGGGGGCTAGCTCCCTGCCTGCGAGCACCGAATCCATCCTACATAGCAGGGTGAGGTGACCTACCGCCAGCTCTGCCGCCATGGCCAGGCTGCTGCCTGCACCCCACATTGCTCACTCACAGCTGCTTGCTGCGTCCTGAAATGGCTGCAGGCGCATGGAGCTAGAGAAGGGCCCTGCACAGCGGTGAGAAAAGCTGGTCCAGCAGTGACGGGGAAGGGCAGGAGTAGGGGGGAAGCAATTTCTTCCAGCAAAATAATTTCTAAGCCGCCTTCTTGCTATGGGCTGTCCTTACCTGTTCTGAGGGGAAGAGAGGACAGGGGGAATAGGACAGGAAATCGAACCACTTGTGGTTTCTTTTAATCTGAAAGCATCACTGTGTCAAGTTTCACACCTGAAGAGTGGTTGCAGCGCTTCGGTTTCCCTTCATGCCAGAGAGTACAGTAAAGCCGCCCCCCTCGTGCTGCAGCCCGGGGGCTCCAGCCTCGGCAGCTGCGAGCGTGAAGGTCCCCCCATTTCTCTGCACTGATCTCAGCACAAAAGTGCCAGAGGTGGGCAGTCAGCGGGTTTGACCCTTGTGGGGTATCGCTATAAATGGTGGTGAGTTGTCTGAGCCCCACTGCACCAGCCCCTCTGCCAGCACACCGGCGGTGCGGTAGCTGCAGGAGGACTCTGCAGTGGAGAACTGCGGGTCCTGCTGTGAGAACATAGACACAGACAGGGGGAAAACACATTTATAGACAGAGGAATCAGGAAGGTATGTGCCCCACAACCTGCTTAATCTGTGCCCTTCATCGCAGCTACCTGTGCTCCTGCTGAGCAGGACTTTTCTCCACAGGATATATTTATCATGCTGGCCGCTCCTGAGGAGAAAAGTTCGATGCAGATACAGTCCCAACAGACAGGCCAATACATTTTTCACAGCTTCTGGAAACAGAGTTTTATTAGGCACAACACGTTGATATACCTCCACAGTCCAGATGACCCTATGTACAGCCCACATTAAGGGCCCTCTTTTCCAAACCAGTTCAAGGGATTATTACATCCCATGTCAGGTAGCGAGGTTTGTCCTTTTACACAGTCTTATTATTGGTGCATTTCTTTATTAGCTATAAAATGATTTCTAGAAAAATACTCTTGACCATTGTCCTTATTCTCCAGAGACTGAAATTTTAGTGAGAACAGTGTAACATGAAAAGGAACAGGGTAGTCCTGTGAGCAGCAGAACTGGCGAAGCGGAGACTCCCAGGGATCTGAGCTAGGAGGCTGAGCTCCCACTGTCATCTCTGGCTTCCAGTAGGGCTGAGCAGGCAATGCAGGTTTTCTATCAGTAGGGACATGGTAGATGAAAATGTATGGTTGGGGCAGAGGAGAACAATCTGAAGTTACTCTCTTTGAGATCAGTCTTCTTCCATCAGATTGGGCTGTATTTGTCCAACATGTCAAAAAATGTTTAGGGCTGACAGACAGACACAGAAATATCAGAACTGCATTAGCCTCCTTTCCTTAGGAAAAAAGACAAAACATGAAAGGAGAACTGAGGACAAGAAGGTACAGGTATACCTGGAATACATCTCTGAGAATTATCTTTGGCTTGTAAACTGAGGTGACTGAGGAACAGCATGAAGTAGGCTTTAGAGACCTTCATGAGGCTACTGCTCACTGAGGCTCAGCTGGCTTTCAGCTCAACGTAGCTATAGCTCAGGATGCCTCCTGCCTTACAACTAAGCCCTGAGCTACGTGGTCGGCTGGGTTAAAGTTCTCCAGCTGTATCGCACGTACTCCGCACTCACTGCCAGGGCTGCAGCACAGGCTTTCCCAAAGGCTAAGCAGTCAGAAGGCAGGATGGACAGCGAAAGTGTCCAAGCAGATACCCCAAAGAATACATACACTATATGCAGCATGTGCATAGGTAAAAGGAAGCAAAATGCTTTAAAAGGGGAAAGGGGCTGAACCCAAATGCATTAGATAAAATCAAAGTTTGGAGATCTGGAACAGAGCAGTCTCTTGAGACACACGATGGAAACCCCTGTCACCAGGAATAGCTAAAACCAATGTGGAGACAATGCTAGAAATGTCTTAGCATGGACGCTCCTTGAATGCTTGGGGATGGAGCAGAAGCACCACGTGAGAACCAAGTAACAGCTTACCCAGCCTGAGAGCAGGTTTCCAACAACAATGCTTTGCTGAAGCTTCCCAACACATCTCACTGTACAAATTCGGTTGGGAGGGAGCATTTCCCGCTGCCCAGCTGACATGGGTGAAGCCTCGGGAGGGGAGCGAGCTGGTAGCCTTATATCCGTTAAGGGGACCCACCTGCAGAACATGGGAAATCTCTCTCGCTGCCCTGGGCACCATTAAGGGGACCCACCTGCAGAACATGTTGGGAAATCTCTCTCGCTGCCCTGGGCACCGTACGTTTCTAAGTCTCCTCCCTTCTTCACAGAGGCATGGAAATCAATGCCTCCATGTCCAGGAGATCTCTGAAGGAGCAATGTGACCTTTACTGTTTTTGCAAAGTCCAGCCCATTCTGTTCCGTACCTGCAGTTCATCCAGTGGTGCTGCACACTGACAGCAGGGACCCAAAAGGCTACAGTTACGAGTATTACATTCCTCTATTATTTCTGAGTGCTGCAAATATGTCAGGCACTGAAACTCAAGAGAAACCTTCAGTGCTAGGTCTCCAGTTCAGTCACTCCAGCTTGCACAGTTTGAAAAATAGAAATAATCGATGAGTACATCCAATGTGAGTCCAGCATTGGGCCAGGCGAGATTTACCTTGATTAATATAAGCAGCCAGATGTTAACTGAGTTGCTCACTTGCATTTAAAGCTGGTAAAATAATTTTAAAATAATAAAAAATCTAAAGTGTTGAAATGCTTTTTACCCAGTTAATTAACAATTTTGATATAAGTTGTCTTTTTGCTTATTTTATTTTATAAGAAATTCATTTCCAAAAAAGGAAATGGTTCAGTCAACTCAGCTAAAGGTGAGAGAATGTTTTATAAAGGCAATTTCCAAATACAGAAATACCATCTCTGAAAATGCCTTATTTAAAAAGGAAATAAAGCTAGAATACGTTTTGCATTTCAGTAAAAAACAAATATTTACTCCTCCAAAATAATCGTTGCAAAGATAAATGAAACTATCTTCTGGACCACACTGTGTCTGGTCAAAGAGAAAAAGAGTTCATTCTCTCTGAAGATAAATTATGATAAACTGGGAATAAAATGGACTAGGTTCTGCTCTCATTTCATGCCAGTGTAAATCCACTGCCTTTTTATCATTATCCCTTTTTCCCGCTCCAGACAGCTGGCGGGTCTGAAACAGTTTCCCATGTCAAGCAATTAAGACTTCAGGCACATTCGTTAGGGTGAAGGCGATGATGAAGCAAAGGTAATTAAAATGGTTGCCACCCCAAGCAGCTGTAGTTGTGTTACATGGTGTGGACACCACCCCTCTTCCTGCCTGGTCCCTTCACACCTCAAATTTTAGCTTGGTGTGTGAGCAGAGCAGCCAGGTGAAACTCAAGACTTACTCACACTGTGACCACAGGGTCTGGCAGGTCTCACCCAGCAAGATGAACATCATGGCCAGCTGCAGTCATGCTGTAGTGATGCAGCCCAGCCCTATAAACTCCCTTATCATTTATGCAAAGCAGAGAAAATTACTTCCCTCTTTGAAGTGTAAGGCATTTCCCCCCCAACCCCTCCTTCCAAACCCTTCGTGTCTTTGGAAGGTCTTGCATTGGCCCCACAGCTGCCTCAGTGGGACTCCAGGCCACTGTCCTCCAAGCTGCTGAGGGCTTTGGTCTTAATGCGGAGCTTGTGAGGTAGGGCAGCATAGGTTCGGCCCTTCGAATGATCTTCTGAAGGGCAGGGCAGGCTGCATGGGGGTAGAGGAGAAGTTTTGGGCACTTGTTGCTCATCATCTTCATCTGAGACAGTTGTGGTGCTTTCTTTGCTCACCTCAGTTGGACAGGGGGAAGGGCACAAGAAGCAGGCACTGCCTGACAAAGGCAAATGGAAAGCATATTTGTCCGGGCAGTGGTAACTGAGGACTGGAGAGCAAACTGTGGATCTGAAGGCTGCATCAAGCCTCTTTGGCTGCTGAAGGCCAGGTGTGTCCATGGGAGCTGGCTTTGAGTCACAGTCGAGGATGTTTCTGGATGGGCCAAAGATTTTGCAGGAAAAGTCAGCTGGCTCCAGCACCTTCGGCACAAAGCTTTTCGCTGTGAAGAAGCAAGACTCCCCAGCAAAGGGCTCAGCCTCAAGGAGTGGGGAGGCCACTCTGTGCCCTCTGAAATAAACTCCCAGGAAGTCCTGGAGGGATTGGCCCTGGTAGGTGCTGGTGTCTGGGCTGATGAGCCCAAAGCGCAGCTTCAGGGACAGCAGCTCTGTCCTGAGGATGGCGTTCTCCTCACTGAGAGCAGCCAACTGGCTCTCCATGGCGAAGTCATTGAGGCGCCTCTTCTCCCGTGAGCGCTTGGCTGCCTCGTTGTTCTTGCGCCTCTTCTCCCAGTACATGTTGTCCTTCTTCTCATCCGGCATGAACTCCCGCTTGCGCCGGGAGGGACCGCTCACCTTGCTGTGGAGGAGCTTAGCTTTGCTCTTCTGAAGCGCAAGCTCACTGACAGTGCTCAGCGGTGCCATGAAGTTTTCCATGGTCGTGAATACAGCCGCGGTTCTGCCAGAACTAGAACATAAAACTATTACCACTAAAGGTGCTATTAATTAATACCAACAAATAAATTAATATAGCCATGTGATTGTTTTCTCTCTGTTGCAGTCACACCAGGAACGCTGAGTAGAGCACTGTATACACACATAAACTGAGAACAGCTTCTCTCAGCTATTTCTGTCATTTTGGAGCCACGTTTTCAAAATACGGTCAGCACATCAATGCACTCACATCTCACCAGTGTCTGCAAAGTCCATCAAGGGGTACCAAAAAAGTGTGTATGACTGAGCAGAGTCAAAAAGGACATATTTTGCCAACTCAGTGAACAATCACAAACACTTTGCTTAACTAACTTCAATCAGGATAACAAAAATCGCTCTCACATACTACTTATTTCCCACTGATCTCAAATGGCCTTACAAAGGAAATAAGTCTCATTGCCCCTGTTTTACAGATAAGGAAGGCACAGGGAGAAGAACTGATTTACCTCAGTCACATACCTTAGTTAGCAGCTGAAGCAGGATTACAAATTTACTGCATCTACTCAGTCCCCATTTTTCCCTAAAATCCCTGGAAAGCAGGATTTGATGAAGTTTGTGATTTTGAAAGGCCTGTAAGCAAATGTGGATGAACACTACGAAACTGCCGTCTAGGAGCTTGCAAGTACTTGCACGGCAGGTGCTGAACAGCAGTATGGCACCAAGTGTTGGCACAGAAGTGTCCATCTGAAGACAATGACCATTGGTACATTCCTGACTACGGGAAGAAGCCAGCAGAGAAGACCAATGTTGCAGTCTAAGTTGTGAATTAAATTAATAAGAGATCACACTCCAGGCATCCCCACCTAAGCTACAAGCTTCCTGTAACATGGCAATCTTCCAGGAAAACCACATCAGCCCTCCTGCCTCTGGGCAGACTGGGAGGGATTGTGCTGATCTAATGTGAGTGTCTAGAAGTAGGCACCTGCATGTGGTCACCTCAGACACCCTCCATACTTCACAGAGACCTAGTGAGGGAGCTTGGCATGACATATATCTTACCCTGGACTAGTCACTTACATTTGATCATCTGAGCTTCCTGGACTGTTGCCTATTGACTGTAAGAGAGCTCAGAGTGACTAATTCTGACTTAGACCTTGCAGGCATCTTAGGTCTGGTGAGAGGAATCACACCTTGTGAGCCTAACTTAAGTTTTGGGAAACTACTTTGTAGAGTCAAGAGGAGACAACTTGTTATGACAGCTCTACAGGATGGATAGGGAAGGAGCAGAGAAAGGATCCCACTCAGAAATGCTTCACTGCCAGACTGCTCAGGACCTAGGTCCCACCTAACAGAAAGCTGGGCCAGAAGGAGCAGCCAGCACTGAGCCTGATAAGCCATCACCTCTACAGGATTACCCTAAAATGGTAAAGAAGGGCATAATTGTTTCACTTTGATTAGCAACTAATGCACTGAAGATTTGGCATTTGCCATGTTTCAATCCCCACAGCCCTTGCACAAGGCCTTTCATTTTAGCCTCATGACTATGTGACTGTTGGGACCCACAAAGATCAACACACAAATAGTGGTCAAGATGCGCTCCACACTGTCTGGTGGGTTGCAGCACACTTTACTAGCACTGCAATGCACTCATGGTTCACCACGTAGCTAGAATAATAATAGAACCTGTTTATATAATTGCAAAGTGCTTTTCTGAGTCATGGTGACAACATCAGCAAGGTTCCTGGCAGGGCTGGTCAGAGTGTTGGGGGGAAGAGGGCTTGGCTGACATTTTCAGCTGAAAACATTTCCCCCCCCAAGAAAAAAATGTTTCAGGCTGAAAATTGCCCAAACTCAAAGACAATAAAATCAACATAACATCCAAAAGCCAAGCATTATTCAGTTTTTAGCCAGAAACATTCAGTTTAAGCATTTTTGGCTTAAAAACTGCTATTTAGGAATCAAATTAAATGGACATATTCAGAACTACAGGTGAAGTGAGAAGTCAAACTCCTTTAGAAAGCCTGGGCCATATACGTTCATGCAGTCGGATGCTGTGAGCTGGTGAAAATCTGGCATGTGACCTTTCTGAAAATGAACACAGCTATAATCAGCATGACTAATAGCCAACATTCTTGCTAAATCAATTTATTGCATGAGTGACATGAATTACTCTTTTCTTGATGACTGATAAGCATCTGATAAGCAAAAGGGGAAGATATAATTCAAAATCATTCAGGACATCACTTTGGGCAGGGACTGTATGTCCCTCTGAACACAGAAGGGCACTAGTTCACTGAAGGACATACAGAAACAGAAATGATGAAGGACCATATTTGGGTGCTCCACTTGCTCCTCGTGGGCATTCACATCAACACTAATCAAAAGAACTCACACATCTGTGGGAAAAAACCAATTCCTAAACATTGTCCAGTTGTAATTTGTGTCTAGAGGTTTTGAAAATTTCCAGTGTTCTTCACTTTCCAAGTTTCATGTGAAAGACCACATTTGAATGGTCTAGTTTTCCAAGAATGACTAGTTATTTCTTAAGAATCCAACTCATAAATCATAAAGAGGACAAAATTTTGGAAGCAAAGTACTCTCTTTGTTTTCTTGCATAGCTCTTTCTGAAAATCAGATCCCTTTTTAAGGTATCTCAAGCTAGCACCCAACAAATGAAGCATAAAAGATCACTAGAGGATTCTGAAAATCAAACTGTGAGAATGTATGTAAAGGAGTTCCATCATACACAGAAAGAGTTACATACAAAACGTACAGCAGAAATGTGAACACTGAGCCTAAAAATGCTGACCTTCTGTAGAAGATATTTGATTAAATATTCTGCTGCTGGCAGATGAAATATCAGCTATTTCTTTTTACAGGTTTAGAAACCTTCAGTATTGGCAGGTTGTCATCAGCTGTGATCTCTGCCCAATGCAGACCTGCAAAATAGACAAACCCACATCTATTCGCTGTCCAAGTTTGCTCAACGTGACCAGAGTTTTGTTCTGGTTTAAACTGGGACAAGTTCCATGAAAGTATTCTCTGTCCAAATCAGTGTGATTTTGTAATTAAATAAATTTGGAATGCATTTATTTTAATTTATCCATAAGTCTTTGAGATCTCAAACAGTATGCAAAGGTTCTGCGAGTAACTAAAGACCAAAACAAAGAATGTCCTCTAGCATGAATATGTTTGGGGTAATTCCTCTGGCTTTTCATCAAAATTACTTTTGATCTCAAAGCATCAAAAGGAGAATTTCGGTGAGTGTACCTGTGGTTTCTGACAGCGTCAAGAGGGAGAAATACGCCATTGTTTCAGGGCTTAATCACTTACCAGGAATTTTTCAGGTTAGTATTAGACGTGACTTCTTTGTTGACTGAGTCAAAGATCAACAGGTGGCTTTTTCACTGTGTAAGCTCATCACCCGCTTTGGGCGAAGTAGTTTGTTTTCTCCCTGTCCTTCTCTTGCTCCTGGTGCCTGTCATAAGGAGACCCTATAAGAAGTTTCAAGATTACTGTAACCAACATTCACTGTCCAATATAGCTGGGAAGCATGGGAAAGAAAAGGGACCCAAAATAGGCATTTGTGAGACAGAACAAAAAAGTAACAAAGAACCTGAACTCTTCCTTCCAGCAAACTCATTTCAGCATATTTGTTTAACCTTTCCCACGTCTGTTCAATCCCTCACACTCTAATCCATTGTGCCGAGGTGGGAATTTCCTTCAGACCCCAACCTAATGAATTGAAGCAGATGGAAGTGAAATAGTGAGAAGTGAGGGTTGAGTCCAGGAGAAAAGGCAGGAGTGAAACCAGAGGGAGGGCACAGTTACACTTACTTGGAGGTGGGGAAGGTTTGGAAGGAGGTGGGGTGTGAAGTGGGAGGCAGGGGAAGTTCTTATCGGAGGCAGGATCTGGCCTTTTAAGGGCAAGGAATGAAGATTTTTCTGGGCCAATATGTGAAAGCATCAAGTTTTAAGCCACAGAGTCTAAACTCTACCTGTTATTTATATCTGCAGCCCACAAAGTCGCACATATACCCACACAACATTTGTCTTGGGACTCTTCATGAGTGCAGACTCTAGCAATCAAGTGCACAAGATGACCCACAGCTTGTATCCACAAGGATGAGTGGAAACATTAATATTGGTAATGATGGTAGAAACGTTTTGGTCAAGTGCATTATGCAACCAATGCAACCTAAGGTGCATTGGTATCTGTTGTTTCTGTGGCTATAAATGTAGAAGACAATTACTAATGTCTTGCCAGAACATCAGCCATGTTCTGTGTTATCTGCATCCTGAACAGAAGAGAAAGCACCAAAACCATTGTAAAATGATGGTGTTTCTTCATTTTTCGTCTCTGATTTGCACTAAATTTGCTAGTTCTGTTCAGACAGAGCATCTTTCCGAAGCCCTACTTCTTGATAGAGAGCAGCCTTTGAACACTTCCAGTCTCTCACCTTTCTGAGAAGGCAGAAAGCAAACCGCATTTTTATGCAAGACTGTTAAATACATGAAGATATGCAATAAAAACTATCCTTACCACTTCTACAATGCATCTGATCAGCTGTGAAGGGCTAAATGCGTAATGTCCTAGTTTAATGCCGATGCTAAACCATTTACACCTCTGTGAAAATGAGGACGTGTTGCATTGAGGTTTTTGTACAGGCACTCTATCTACCTGGTCAAAAGATCCTCATTTCTGGTAAAACTGCCTTCCTTCCACTAACAGAAGACCATATTAGGGCTCAGGCTTCAGAGATCTGGTTCACACCTATCTCCCCTTCTGTCTTTTATCTCCACTCTGAGCAGCAGATCAGAGCAGACTCTGGTGAATTGTACTTTCCAGCAGGTTGTAAAAAGCCCTCCAGGAAAAACTTATATCTAACAGGAACTGATTCACTGCAGCTCTACAAGATGATATACACTCTTCTTTAATCAAAACACATTGCCTCATAAAACAGCTGGTGAATCTCACTTTTCTGTGATTATAAGTCAAGCCCTCAACCCTCAGATTATTCTTTTTCCCAAGGATGCAGTAAAATTAGAATAGATCCTGCAAAGGGCAACCAGAACAGTCATAGATTCAGAACAGTTTCTGTAAACAGAAACGCTAACCCATTATTTCTCAACAATAAAGAACATGCGCTGGAATTATCAGGCAGTGGATTTCAAAGAAACAAAAGGAAGCACATCTTCATGCAACATAAAATTAAAATTTGGAGTTTGCTGCCTCAGGATAAAGTAGTCATCAAAAATAAAAAGGGAATCACAAAAAATGTTAGGCCAATGATCAGGCCAGGTGGGCCTTTAAGCTGACTCAGTCTGACCATTCTTATGTCCTAAAATACTGTGTGAATTTGAGTATTAAATAAGTTTCCAGCAAGTGGGTTATAGACGCTGTAGAACTGAACCATAGCCATGGGTCTTACCTTTTCTTTGGGTTAGAAGAGAGGATGACATGGATTACATACAAAATTCAATCATTTTAATATGGTGAATATCTATATTTTATTCTTCTCAATTTACTAATTTTTAATGTACGAATCTAAATTTTACTACCTCTCAGTATGACTTGCCTTTCTATAAGTTGCAAACTTTTTCTTAAATCTTCGCATATCTGTTTATTTCCCCCTATTTATATCACAAATTCATATCTACAACCACTGATAATGTTTTTGAGTTTGAAGCCTCATTTAAGAACACAGCTGAGAGGAGTATTCTTAACTAAAACCACAAGAATGAAAATCCAAGCATAAATCTACATATATTTTAATTAAATAGGAAAAATCAATGTAATATAGAAATGCATAGAGTGACTTGGCGTATCTTCCCTGTGTTAGAGTTTTCTTTTCTTTACTCTGAAGTGAAAATGGTTGATTTGCTGTGGTATTCCCATGACATAGAAACATAGAATCACAGAATATCTCCAGTTGGAAGGGACCCATAAGGATCATTGAGTCCAACTCCCTTCTCCTCGCAGGACTACCTAAAACTAAACCATATGACACGCACAGATTTCAGCACATACTGTATACTTGATTTTCAATATAACTTTAAACAAACAAAGGGAAGAAAGCTTCCAAATATTTTTCATAAAACACATAATTTTTTCATAAAACACATAATTCCATTATGAAATTAACTACTCTACAGACAATTTTTGGCTCAAACTTTGATTCCCAGCTTCCTTATCGCACTCAATTCAGCACCCATATATATAAGAGCCAATCCATGGAAACATCACGGGAGTTTACTTACCTTAATTAAAGTGGGAACAGAATTTAGGATTTAAGGAGTTTAAATCAGCATGAAGTTTGAGCCAAGCTACCCTTGCTTTATGCTAATATAAAGGAGCCTGACAGCTGCCTATTTTTTCACTCTTCAATTATATCATCCTAAACTAAATCAGAACTCAGTTGTTAATCTCAAGCCACGCTAGTACACCAGTATCTAACCCACAGGAGTTATTCAGAATTTACACTGATAAAATGAGATAATAAACAGGCCCCAGTGAGCATGGCATGACTTACAACAGAAACCTCCGAAAACTTCTACCAGGGACACTGCGCTGTACAAACACTGCACTGCAAGCAGCGTAGTAAACAAGTTTCGATCCTCACTGCTGCTTCTTCACCTTAGTAATAAGAAAAAAAAAATAATCTGTGGTTTGGTAGTATCTCACAACACTCTCTAAACCTACTGGCCTATTTAAGATAAAAGGACATCATTCTAGTTACTCATATTCCCGAGTATTTCACATTCATGCTAAAGCAGTGGTTAACAGGTGCTATTGAGGAATATGTATTACTCACTTTTTGTATCTCAATGGGAAATAGTATGGTCTGTTGATTAAAGCGGGCAGAAAAGGAGAAAACAGAGCAGATCCTAATGACCTGTATGCCTGAGCTCTGGGACTACTTCTGTGGCTGCTACTGATCGAAGAATTGCTCTTGCTGGTGAAGCTTTAAACTCAAATTCAAAGCAAGACTGACTCAGAAACAACTATGCCAAAGTCACAATTTTGCTGTGTGTCTATTTTGAAAACACACAAATGATTGTTGGCTCAGAGCGCCAAATGTTCCTGCAAGTCTGTCAATGTATTGCAGTGCCTTTACAGACAGATTTTCAAAATCAAGCATTTTCACCATCGTGACAGGTTTTCTAAAGTCTGGTTTCCACTGAAGCTTTGCACTCATTTGGGCACTTGTTTGAAAATCAGATTCCAAGACCCCATAAGGATTCTCTGGAGTGGATCACTTTTGAAACCTTGCCACAACCACAGATGCTGAACTCCTGAAAATCAAGTTTTTCTCTACAGATTCAGAGTCTGAAGGATATATTGAACTTTCTGGTGTACTAAAATTCTAGGCTCAAAGATATTAAATCACTGCCTCTGCAGGTTAATCACAACAGGTTGTTTGTTAGGGGCTTGGTAGAATTAGTTTCGTCTTTTGGTCTTGAGGTCCGAGACTTCAAACCATGTGAACCTACCCAAAATTATCAAACCACCTGCAGCAGAACTGCTGGGTGTTACAGCTTGTAAGCTATATAAGCCTTCCTCAATTCCACAGTCCTTGTGGTCAAAGCCCACGCCGCTGAGGCTGCGTGGCTCATGGTAACTAGCCTCAAAACCAGCCCAGCTATTACTCTATTTGGAACAAAATGACCTCTAAATTTTACTATGTTTCTACATCAGACCGTAAGACTGGAAATGTACTGCAAAACCCTTAAAACCCCTAAGTTACTAATGAGTCTTTGCAAGTGACAGTGTTTTGCATTTCTTGGCCTGCAAATGCCTCAGTGTGTGCTGCTGATGAATAATGAAGCCTTCACGGTGTTTGCTCCATTCAGCTTGCCTCTGCGCCCAAGAAAGCTGACCCCGTCACAGCATGGCTCAATGTAAGATACTTCATAAATGTTTTTTTTTTCCTCTGGGAAAGGACTTTAAAGAAATCCTTTTTCTTCCTCTCCTTTATTTCACAGTTTGGGTTGAAAGTATTGACTTTTCAGCAGGTTATGCTTGGCAGGGATAGTTTAGTTGAATTCTGAAATACTGGAATCAGAAACTCAAGTGTTTCAGCTGAAAATGCAAAACAATTAAGATCTTAGTATTTTCAGATAATTTTTTATGATTTTTTTTTAAACAACTAAAACTTTCCTTGGAAAGCCAGCTATTTCTGAAAAATGGTCTGGATACTACTGAATATTTTACAAACATTTTTAGTTGTCTTGTTCCTTCAGTTTCAGCACCTACTTGGTGGACCCTGCTCCAGGAACATATAAAGCACAAATAACCAAATTGTTCTTTTTCCCCTTGCTGCTTCTTCACTGCACAACGCAGGGTAGCACAGAGATATCTGAGCTATTTCATTCAGATGCAACGATGCTGAGACAGACTGGAATTCCCCCAAGCTAACTAATGCCAACAAGCTCAATTTGGCAATGCTACCATGTCCAGACTACATTTACTACTGAAGCTGGCTTACTGAGCGCACGCTTAAGCACAATTGTCGTGCACAGATTTGGAGGACCAGAACACACCGTATCAGATCTGTGTCACATCGTTTATAGAAAAGTAATAAATAACACATAAAATCATTACGCTACGCAGCAGCGTAGATGGCAGGTATGAACCTGTTAACTCTTGCACGTGGGTATTTTAAGTGGCAGCTTTTGGTCTGCTGTGCTAAGAGGAACCGGCAAGGTATGGCTGCATTTACCTTGGTGTAACTCAGCAGTAAGTCTTTTCCAGTCACTAGATCTTCACTCACATGACTGATGGGAGAAGAAGAGAACTAGCCCGGGAACTCACACGTCTGCCTCCAGTTGAACAAGCAGATGGATGCTCGTGTGCAGCATGCCACTGGCAGTACGTGCAGCCCTGCATCCGCTCTCCACCTCTCTCTGCCTACCCAGAGGGATGGAAAATTCCATCTGGTTCATACTGAATCTGACAAAAACTGCTGTCACAATAGTTTTTTTAAAAGTGAAGATCAATTCACAAAGATAAAGCTCATAATTATCTGAAGGTTACCCCAGATGTTATGGTGATGCCTCATCATGAGGAAGAAGTGAGAGGTGGTCTAGACCCAAAGGTAAGGCCTTACCACTCGGTAGCACAAGAATGTCATTGCAGGCTATGACATCAATGAGACCTAAACATGGGTTTAA
Source organism: Aptenodytes forsteri (assembly GCF_000699145.1). Taxonomy (NCBI): domain Eukaryota; kingdom Metazoa; phylum Chordata; class Aves; order Sphenisciformes; family Spheniscidae; genus Aptenodytes; species Aptenodytes forsteri. The sequence continues at coordinate 217,490 of NW_008795475.1, forward strand.
AATTACGCAGATGCTAAGAGCTTTTTCTGAGACAGGGCCAGAAATGCTGGCTTAAGCAGGGCTGCCATTGATGTTGGCAAGTCAGTGGCGTTCTATCTTGGAAATTAGAAGTCAAGGACCACCAGGAAATAATTGAACACATTTCTAATCTTTCCTAGACGCAATCATCCGTGGTTAGTAGGTCTTGAGGGCACATGAAATCCCTATTTTAAAAACGGAGTGGAATCATTTGCAAATGACAAAATCTCCCACTCTGTAAAAGCTGCAAAGATACCACTGTCACAAAGTTCGTAACAATACTTTAAGAGGAAAAGCAGAACAAATCCTGATAAAAACAAGGACCTCCCCCCCATTTTCAAAATCCATTCCCCAGCAAACACCAGTCATCAAGAAAGACAGCCTTCTCCTGTATTTGATATTCCCGATTCCTTTCTTCCTCTTTTCACATATCTGTTTCAAAATGCCCGACCAAAAATATTTTGTTCAGCCCGTAGAACTTCCAGGACCCACTTCATTCCCCATTCTCCTGCTTGTTGTGTGGTCACTTACATCAGCAGTTGCAAATTATTCCTTATTTAGAAAACTGAATTAAGCCCTCAGCTTATCGCTGAGCCATAGAGATACGCAGTATCTCTATGCACATACGCATAGAGCCCCACGGGGCTTTGCTAACCCAGCAGCGCTGTCATCCAGATTCCAGCCCTAAGAAATTATTTTGCTTTAAGTAGACAAACCGAAGCCAAGCTCTCCTGCTCTTTCTCCCAGTCTTTTCCTGCTCTTAGCTCCAGCACAAGCACTTCCAGAATGCAGGACTGATCATAGCATCCCATTTACAAAAGTTTTTGCAGAGCCTAAATAAAACTCATCTCATTGCTTACCCTCCTGTTTTCGAACAAGAAACCAATGATCACAAAATAGAAACCATTCACGCTAAGATGTACAGAAACATTTAGCAGATCAGGAGTGGAGCATATCAAGGACCACAAACTTCTGCGCATGGTGCCTTTCTCATAGTTTTCTGGCAGGAAGACTCCCATCCTTGTATTCTTTTGCAGAAGTCCTGTCAAAGGATCTGATGCTCTCTAACAGCTTTCCTTTTTAAAGGAAGTAAGCCGTCACTACTGGCTTGTCTTGAAGGCTGCCAGGCCTCCTCCGCTCATACGCGCATGCGAAGGGCACTCACTGCAGAGCGTGTCCACATCTCTCATTCATTAATTGTTAATATCAAGATTTTCTGTCAGAGGTTTCCCTTTCACTCTGCTATCACAGGAAATAAATGAAACCTTTGAAGATTTTGCAAGGCAGAGACATGTATCGGCCACTTCTGCCTGAGTTTCTACAATACACAGAACTGGTGACAACCCACTTGTACTAAAGATGAAACTCCCAATTTCAGTCCCAAATCATTGAGTTTCTCTGTGCCCAAAGCAACAGGGTGCTTATCAGTGCTTTATCAGATTCAAAATACTTACTTCTGGGTAACTAAAGTGAAACGCTTATGTAAATTCACATGGTCCAGTCCTAGAAATAATTTGTCCAGATTCAAACTGCTGCAGTTTCCTTTTTAAATCATCAGAAAAGAAGATAAGGCTCTAAATTAGGACTTGGGTTTTGTCTGAAACTACACTAGGGTCAAATCTGGAGTGCCTCCACTAATGCTGTACAACTCATTCCAGACTTCTGTCAAAGCAGCAGAAATCAGCAGCCAGACTATAATAGTCTTTACAGAAACCAGCAAAAGACAATGAACTATCTCTTCCATCCCTTGGGTTATTCCTTGCAATATTAATACTCACAGTACACTTTCACTAGATGGAAGCAGTGGGAATTTCTGCCTGAAATGTTTGACTCCACAAGAAAATAAAGATACTCTTCCTTCTCAAAACACAAAGCTAAATTCCACTGTTAACTGCATCTTATTTGACTTTCTGCTCTTAATTGCACCTTATCTGACTCACTGCACAGGTTTGAAAAAGGAGGGAGCTGTGACCTTGGCACAGATTTCAGCTAGACACACGTCAAATTACTCACCAAAGTGTTTTCACCTGCCAGAGCTCTTAGGTCTGAGAGATCCCCAGGAGCACGGGACCAGTCCTCAACTCCCCGAAGACTGAAACTCAGGGGACACTTCACTCCCCCAGTTGCCACGGCCACATTGACATGGTAGCACAGTAAGAGCACATGTCAAACCAATACCACACAATAACCTAGCCAGGAAGCAGAGAACAACACTGCAGCCAGGGGAAACTGTGAGACAAATGACAAGGAGTGAGAAAGGCTAAACAGCGAAAACTGGATTGTGCTCTAGAGGCTTGTGTTTCAGTGAAAAAGTCAGGGCAGGAATCACAAGGATGCGGCTGGGTCCTTGCGTCGTTGCTTGCAGGTGGACAGATGTTTCGGAGTCACTCAGGCAAAAAGTCCTGAAGCTTAGTAAGACTTTCCTAGTATCTGCTGTTTTCCTGAAAGCCTCTGCTAGCTGAAGTTACCTCATTAGGTAGGAGTCTCAGCTTTCAATTAGAGAAAAATGCGTTTAGCCCTTGTGGGTGCAGAGGATTAAAAATGTAACTGACTTTGAGGAGTCTCAAAAACAAGACAAATAGAAAGCTTCCCTTCAACAACAACAACAGAACAACCCCACAAACAAACCAAAACAAAACCAGAAGTTCTTCACATTTTGATTTTGCCACTCAACATCACTTGAATTTAGCTTTTAAAAAAATGCTGCAAAGAAGACATCTTTTAAAGTTAGAAGTGGAATGTTTTCTTAAAATAGTTCACAATTTAGAGTCTCTTTATTAGAGCACTGCAGTTCTGAGACGTCTTAAAGGATGCCTGAATTTAAAAAGAGGTCTTTTAAAATGAAGCCTGTTACGTTTGGCAATCAGAAATGTCAGAGTCTGGAGTCATTAGTCTTTTCTGAAATACTGCCTGATGTCTGCAGATTATTCCGCTCATGCTGGCATGGAAGTCATCCTACATTAATTATTGCAATAATTATTTCTGATAAGCAGAGATGCTAGATATGGGATAATTGGCATGTAGTACACTTATGAACTGCATTTTCCTTCTCCCAACAAATCTTTGAATGTCTCCAAGAACTTTAGCCTGTCATAAGCCAAGGCACAGTAAAGTTCAAGTTTAGAGTGGTAAAAAATTTACCATACCCAGACATTTCAAAAATGTTAAGTCTTGTATTCTGTATGATACAGCAAGGGCATTTGTCGCATGTAGAAACAGGAGGTTCCAACCTTTGGGTGAGCTCTCAGTGCTCGCTTCTTGGTCTGGGAGGACCTGAGAAATGTCCTTCGCACGTGTTTTTTTAATCAACAGAATAGTTACTTACTGTCACACTCTCTTTAAATCAAAACCAATGCTGGCTACTAATTATTTTCAATATTATACATGGAAGGGATTTAAAAACAATCATCTTGTTTAAAATGTCCACACTTCACATATAAAGTAGTTTTGGGGAGTGGCTACCTGAATGTTTCAGCTACACTGACATGACAAGACCAGTGTCCTTCATTCAAAGCTTCAATCTCTCCCACCACACTAGAAAGAATGCAGCAAACTGGAATTTCACATTTTATACTGCTCAGACCTCGATACTCACAATATACTAGATTTTGCATGTGGGGTGCAAAACCTGCTCTCAGGCATCATCATTATCTTTCGATAGGAGAAACAAATCTGCTGCCCACGTCCGAATTCTGCTAGGTAGGTATTCGCTATACAGAGCAGAAGAAACAGTTTTGCTGGAAATGTAAAAAATATACAAAATTGTGCTGCTCTCTCTGAAGCTGCAGTTTTGATCTCATTATACTGTCTGCATGACTCTTGTCCCTCTATTTATTTATATACCTGAATTCCCTCTTCAGGCGCAAAGTGCAGCTCATGTTGGAATGCCCTACAAGAGTTAGAAACAAATGCTGCCCACGTCCGAATTCTGCTAGGTAGGTATTCGCTATACAGAGCAGAAGAAACAGTTTTGCTGGAAATGTAAAAAATATACAAAATTGTGTTGCTCTCTCTGAAGCTGCAGTTTTGATCTCATTATACTGTCTGCATGACTCTTGTCCCTCTATTTATTTATATACCTGAATTCCCTCTTCAGGCGCAAAGTGCAGCTCATGTTGGAATGCCCTACAAGAGTTCTTTCCATGGCTGAACTGAACAGCTGCAAAACTGTTTCTACGGGATCAAGAGAAAGCATTTTGATTTTATCTCAAATTAAATGTTTCAGGATACTTAACCATTTTCTCTTGTAAGGAATTGATCAATTTCAACATGAAAACGCCTTTTTGAAATTACATTTTGCTTGGTAAATTTGAAGTAGAAGATGTTTAGAAGCATTTTGAGTCTTCCCAAAAACAGCTTCCTTTTTTTTTTTTTAAATCAAAATTATTTGCCAGTGGAACTCTTAGAAAAACAGTTTTAGGGTCACTAATATGTTGTTGTTTTTTGAATGTAGTCTCTCGCAAAAAATTCATTCAGTTGTAATCTGTGAGGTCTAAAAATACTCAAGGGCTGATTTCCTTTCCTGTCTTTGGAGTTCTTAATACACTGTCAAACAATATGGATGCGCATTATCATATACATTACGTTAATTTAAATTTGCTTAAATAAAGACTACACCTTATGAACTGGTTGTTTCTGCTAGACTAATCTGCTGCCTAAAATCTGTAATGACAAAAAATACAACTTGCAAAAGCAATTGAAAACATCTTACTCTCATTCTCAAAAATAACCTGTGAAATTCAGGAGCAAAATCTACAAAGAACGTAAATGGGATGTGGCATTGTAGCGGTAACAGTTTCAGGTATCTACAACCTATTTTCTAAAACTATTTAAAGATGTGCGTATCTAAACTGCACTGAAAATTAACGAGCTCTCTAAATCTGGTGAGCTGAAAATGTGAACTGTCTTATAATGCAAGAAATCCAAGAGCCAAATGGGAGTGAAGGTGAGCTGGAGTACCAGGTACAAGGGTTGGGTGGCTGGGAAAAGGAATAGACATCAAAAGGTTCAGAGGCAATAGCATGAACTATTAAAGAAAATCAGAAGAAGTTAGAGCTGGTGCTTTTAAATCCTTTTGTAAACCTCATCAAAGTGCCCTGCTAAATGCTTAAAGCCAAGGAGATTTTGCAAATTTGACTTTTAAGGAAAAAAATGCATCGTTTCATTTCTCAGCTAAGTAAGCACATGCCACTGGCATTGAAAGTCAGTGAATGTGAGAGTTCCTCCCACAGTCTTTAGTTATCTAATGACATAACTTTTCAGAGAATTTCATTAAAAATCTTCAGAAAGAGTTTTTTAGCATGTGTTTGATATGAGTTTACTGTTAATATGTGTCTGCTAGCAATAACAAGATTCTGTAGCTGGAACTGCATTTTATGTTGCTTATGTAAATAACCAAGTGATTATGAACAGCAGATTGAGGTTTCGCAGATTTGCAACATCCAGATAGATATGCATCTCTGTCATATAAGACTCACTAGTTTTTTCAACAAATGTACACTGTTTCATTAACTTGCATTTTATATCTACAATCTTGATGCTTATGTAGAAGGGGAAATTTGGTTAATTCCACAGAATTCAGGATGGCAGTTTCATTTTCTTTTGCATATCAGCTTTTCTCTCTCGAGTTTTCTCTACTGCATATTACTTGCGATGACTATAAAGTATACAAAGAATATTGGGTTTAACATTAGACAAAGAGTAAAGAAAGGGCCATTGCTACCACAGTGATCTGAAAGAGTTTGAATGTACCACGACTTTTGTGTGGTAAGGGATGCACAGTGTGCACAGGGGAGTCGGTTACTCCAAGGCAGCAGGACCTCTTTTCAGGAGTAATTCTCAAGGCCTATTGACAGCACATCCCCAGTTTTCCTGCATTTTAATTAATGGTAACAACATTAACGAGAAACTCCGGGGATACTTTTGCCCACAGGGGAGGAAATGCTGTGTTTTGGAGTTCACTGAAAGCCAGTAGGAAAAGTGGCTTCAAGGCGCAGCCTTTGGTTTTGTGCTTACAGACCATGCAGTAGTGTTCAGCCCTGGCTGCAGATTTTCACGCCACTTTAAACTGCTTCCAACACCAAAGACTGTCTCTGAAGTGGAGGTTAGTGAATCCTCTAAGTTCATGACTGTGACGTTTATCACTCTCCTCAACTGATATAATTAAAATATTTAATGTATTATTTTCTTCACTGTAAACTTCATTGTTTTGCTGAAGCAAAATAAGGACAGTGAATCTTGGGGGGAAAAATGGGGATTAAATACACCTTTTCTTCATATAAAAAATTCCTGACAGCTGTCAGCTTCAAAATTCAAAACGAGAACTGTTTCACCACAAGCTTCGGAAATAACACACAATAATTTTACACCTTCCTCCAGGTACAATAAATATTTATCACCTGCCTTTATATAAACCCTGCATGCCTTTGGAATAGTTTTCTCTCTGCCTTTCTCTCTCAAACTTGCTACAGAAGGGGAATTCTGAGAGGGAGGCGGGAAATGACAACAACCGCTCCCCGTCTTTGAAATTAGATGCAAAAGGTTTTTCAAAGCAAGAGAGGAAAAGGCTTGTCCCCAGAAGCTTTGTGATCTGAAGAAACCACGTTACAAGCTGAGCAATGATAGAAAGAAACAAACAGTCCTACGTGGCATTAATAATTTTTTAGCAGTTTTCAATGCCTGAATCATTTGTATTTTCTGCTGTGGTTCTCAGTGCTTCTGATATTGTAAGGGACATAGTGAAGGGCATATACATCAATCTCTTCCCCATACAGAGCAAGCAAAGGCAAAGCCAATTTTCAAATGTTATGTTTTTACACAGACTTTGACATAAAGGATGAGGTTTTCAGAAGAGTTTTGCAACTAGGGACTCCAACACTGTGAAAAACTGGTCAAAAGTGTCATAGGAGAAATTTAGACCAGGGAAGGAGAGGATGAGGAGACAGGGAGATGGAAGCAAAAGGTTTGAAGCGCATACAGACCAGCTGGAATAAAACAGGTTGTGCTTTCAGTGCAAGCTCACTAGCTTAGGAAATTCACAGTAGAGTTTGCCATGGTTAAAACATAAAGTTGAGCAAATGCCAATACCATGCAGGGACCTCCATGACAGGAGTTGTTCTTGGCCTAGGCAACCATTCACTCCATACTAACCACTGGTATCACTAAGGCCAACTGCCTTTCCTGGCCTCGTCATCTCCGCAAGTGAAGCTTTGTGCAGAAACATGCAAAAGGCTCCATCCCTGAAAGGTGGGTCCTTCTGCCAGGGTGGGAGCTGCCGGCAGAAGGTCCTCTCCAAGGAAGCCACCTTTCTACTGGGGCTTCTCCATGGAGATGGTGCCGACCCCTCTCTTCAGGGCTGCAAATCCAGCACTTTACATTCACTATGTTATTATCAAGCTCTACTGCTGTGCTGGCTGCCATAGAGACACAGGTGATGCTCTAGAAACAACAAAAGTCTGCCCAATGTAGGAAATAAAGTCTTCCTTAGTCTCACACCCAGGCATGTGCAAGTGCATGAACGTTGGTGTTTCTGATGTGAAGAGGAGATTGAACCAAAATAAGCACATAGGAAAGAACAGGCAACAAAAATGTCCAACTTCGACAACTAGGCAAATGTAGCATACAACAAAATCTACAAATATAACCACCTCCGTCACTCCCCCTGAGGAGGGGAAGAGAAATTAGGGAGGAAGATATCAGGCATTGCAATATGATGAGTGTGTGTGCACCCATGTGTGTGCACATACAGGTGTCGGTGTGTTGGCAGGTGTGGCAGGGAGGAGTGCTTGAATGTCGGAAGTTTAGAGAAAGACACAAATTCAGGGACAGACGGAGGGAAGCATAAAGTGCACAGAGATAACATATGGGGGGAGAGAGATAGAGAAAGGAAGGAGAAAAAAGCAAAAAGGAAAAAGGGAAAGAGAAAAGAGAAAAGAGAAAAAAGGAGAAGAAAAAAGAAAGAAGGAAAAAATGGAGGAAAAAAGATGGAGAAAAGGAAAAAAGATGAAAAAAGATGAAAAAAGATGAAAAAAGATGAAAAAATATTAAAAAAGATGAAAAAAGAAAAAAAAGATGAAAAAAAGAAAAAAGATGAAAAAGAGAAAGAAGAAAAAAAGATAAAAAAAGAAAAAAGCCAGCAATTTCAATGCCAAAAGTCATTCACTTTTCAGGAAAGCTAGCAGGGGTCTAGGGACAAGCATAGAAATGCTTGTCTGGTAGGGTATTGCTGCCTTCTTTGCCCCACAACACCCGGAAAAGCCACAACGCCATGAACTCCCTCTCACCAACCTGGCCAGGACTTACCTTGTGGGTCAGACGCGACACTCAGGGTCATCGGGCATTGGGTCCTCACCCAAGAGCCACCCAGGCAAGGCGAGAGGGGGATGATGAACTCCTCTTCTGCTGAACGCTGCCTCACCGCCCGCCCGCTTGTGACAGCCCTGCACTGAGAAACATGTTAGTGGGTCAGTGAGGATTTTTTTTTCGCCCTTTCTTTTTTTTTTTTGTTTGCTTTTTTGCATAACCAGGTCCCAGGAAAGCTGGAGTCATGTAGTGATTACGTAAGAGGCGGTGACATGCGGTGGCAGAGCAGGCAGCATCACCGGGGTGGTGGTGGGGGGGGTCAGGTGGCTCCTACCAGCAGCACAGCTGCTTTCGAGCTTCCCGTTAGCATTTACGCTGAAAAAGCGCATCGGCCCCGGTGGTGGCAGCGAGGGGGGTGGCCTCCCCGCCGAGCTGGAAGTCGAAAAAGCTGTTGTAGGTGTTGAGTCACTCAGAAAGGCAGGCGATGAGTGCCGTGCCCAGCCGAGCTGAGGGAGGTGGGAGCAGCGGCCTGAGGCAGAGAGGGTAGCACGGGGAGCCCCATGGGGCTCTGGTACAACACGGAGAGGAGGAGGAGGAGGGCTTGATGGATGCAGCCAGATAAATTTCGCTTTAAATAAGAGGCAGGGCAAGTCAGTATGGCGCAAATAAATAGGGAGACTCCTGTCTGCTTCAAGGCACCCCTGGCAGAGCCCTCCTCCCCTCCAGGCCTGCGCGCCCAGGAGCCGCCCTCTCCCACCACCTCACCCCTTCCTCCACCCTCTCCCACCTCCGAGGTTTGCCCACCCAGCCTGCGGTGACAAGGAGCCCCGGAGAAGGGGGTCTCCCCGCCTCAGGCCCTGCCTGCCCACAGGGACGCGGGTGCTGCTCACCCCGCTACCTTAGGCCTCTGGGGCTCTTGGGGTGTCACAGCTTCATGGAGGCCTCAGCGAGGCGCCTTCCCTCAGGGGAGACACGTTTGACGTCCTGACGCAGCCATGCTCGTGGCACCGGCCAGCTCCTCGGGAGCCGGGGGGGAACGATCGCCGCTGAACATGGCGACCCAGCTGCCTGGGCCCATCTTGTCATTTTCTGTCAGGAGCCGGGGCTGGGATTTGCCTTTAAATCCCCAGAGGCTGATAAACACGGCTGCGCCGGGGCCTCCTGCTGCTCGCCCTGTGGGCTGCACCCAGCTGTTGCCTGCCCTGTCAGCCGGCCCAGGGGAAGCGGGGCTCCCCCGCTGAAGCGGCTGCGCCCTCAAGGTATGTTTTAATACACAGTTTAATATAAAGTTTTAATATACGATTTTTAGAGCATGTTGGAGTATTTATGGCACTCTTCCCTCACATAAGAACATGTCTGCACAACACAAAGGTGGCTGCTGAGGAGGTGCCGGGGTCACGGGGCCTGGTGGGAGGTGAAGGCAGCCCTGCTCCCTGCCCAGTTCTGGGGGCTGGCAGTGGGCCGAGGTGCCCCTGCTCCTTGCCTGGGCAGGCACAGGGATGGCAGCATGGCTCAGTAGGGGACAGCTTCAGGGGACAGGTTTCCATCATGAGGGGAAGGTGGAGCCGTTATTGTGACACTTACTGATGCCTCTTGTGCCTCATCTGTGATGTGGGAGATGTTACATACTTACGTGGTGTGTAAAATCCTCCAAGAGCTGATCTATAGGACCTAGAAATTGTTACCCCTCCAAATGTTGTAAGTTTTGTGCAGGAACTCTAAAACCCTTGTGGAGAATACAAGGAAAACCAGTTATCTGGGGGCAGCAGTCAGTGTGACAGACCTGCGGCTGCGAGCAATGCTGGAGACTTGCTCTTTCACACGGGATATGGTGTTGATTCCTTATCTCCCTCCATGGCTCTCCTTCACACCATTGCTTTTGCATTGTTCATTATTGATGAGTGACGTATTAGCACACAGCAAAATACTGTGCTAAAGAAAGTCACAGTTAATGAATTGATTCTAATCAATTAAATTCTCCCTCCGAATTCTTCAACATAGCACATTACAGCATCCTTCACTGATGTTTCTGCTACTGGTTTAAGCAGGTGCTATATCCTGTGCTCCACAGCTTGCAGGAGGTTTGCTCATGGGTGGTAGTTTAGAATGAACCAGCTTTTTCCCTTGGTGAGGAAATCCAGATACAAAGCAGGCAATAGTTTGCTTTGGATCAGGACTCACACTGCAATGCATATCACAAAGAAGGCGTAGATGATGGGTGCAGGTCTGAGACTTCAGACAAGTCAGTGGTATCCCTCTCTAGATTGAAATTCCAGATCAATAAAGTGAGGATAATCATTGTTTAGATGGCAGATTTTATGGTGCACATATGGTACATGCTCCATCTGCCTTGGCAGTGCTAGCATCTTATTTGTGCTTTTTTTGTTCTGTTGTAATACAGTGATGAAACTCTGATACAGGCATGAAACTTGGCTTGCATACCCCGAGGACAGAAAAAGAAGGAACTAGCTCTGCTGAGGAGTCAGTGCAGTTCAACAAAGCAGAAATCGCCTTTGTGGTCTGCTGCCCCATTACCTGTTTGTAAACCTGCCAGGAGCCTGTGCCACCTGGTGGACACCGAAGAGGAAACACTGGGCTGCACTGGAGTGAAATAAATGTTTGCTGAAAGCACAAATACTGCCCCTGGTCCCAGGTGTCCAACCCAGCCTGCTCTAATCCTTTGAGACAGAGTGTAAGAGCAGTGAGGGCTGAACCTCCCAGCTGGAGGGATACGAATGGGATTGGAGACATGCTGGTATGAACTTTTAAAAGTGTGGAGAAGGTGGCCCCGTATGCCGTCAGAGTGAACTGCTTTGTAGTAAAAATTAACGTGCCTCTTCCCAGGCAACCGTGCCTGGCTGTGCGCGCAAGTCCGTGCTGCTCACCAGCACACGTTTGCAGTGTGCAGTGCCTTAGCTACCAAAGCCTTCCAAATACAGGAAGGGACCAGGAGTCTTACCAGAAGTCCTGTATTGTATGATTGGGTTTGAACCATCCCAGCTGCAGGGAAAACTTTTATTCATTCCAGTTTCGTTAGCTTTTACAGAATCTTGCTTTTCAATCAAAGGAAGTTAAAATTGCCAGAGTATAGGTTGTTTGCCTTTTTAACCAATACGAATTAAAATTTGCAAAAGCATTGAATGAACCAAGGAACCTAGGTCTTAGTCTTCTGGGTAATATATTTTAAAGTCTCCCTGGATGTTTAGCTTTATTTTATTTTTAAACTGACTTTCCTTTAGCCTTCAGCAGTAAAATGTCAGCCTGAGGGACAGAGGCACCTGTATATCTGAAGTGGCGGTTGAAGGCCTGTCTCTGTAAGTTTGGCTTGCATATTTTTTTTTTTCCCCCCTGGTTCTGATGGGATTAGTGTGAGCAAGGGAGAGAGTGAATCTTTCCTCCCAGGACAGCAGGCCTGGGAAGGGGCTGAGCTGTAGAGGTCACTCTTCTCCCTCATTGCTCCCAGAAGTGGGAATCAGGATACTATTGATCTCATTTAGCTTTAGATATCTGCAAAAGCAGGGTTTCTACATATGGACCTGTCCTCTAAGATTCCTCTTATAGTGAATGGAGAGAAACAGACTTTTGTAGGGTGTGAGTGATCTGAGCTATTTTAGATTAGTATCTTGAGAATAATAAAAAAAAAAACTTCTTAGCATCTTTCTCTGCATTGGGCATAAAGGCAGTGGAAGGCGAGTAGTCTGGATGAGAGCTACAGTGCTACCAGATCGGTCTGTGTTCCTGCTGTAGAGCTAGGAGTGCCGGTCAGAAACAGCATAGTACCTTTTGTGAGCGGGCTGTTGTGGACGTGAAGCCCCTCAGATTGCCCCAGAATAGAAAAATAAACCCAGGACACTTAGCGTTTGCGAGGAAGTAATTTGTAGGGTCTGAAGATGTAGACTGTACCCACTGCTATTCTGTTACCACTCAAAACTCTTTTTTGTCCAGACCCTCTAAATCGTGATCAATCGTCACAGATTTTTTTTCAACACTAACATAGCATGCTTCAGGAGCATGTGTTCTTGTGAGAAAACCATGAATCTGATCACAGAAGATCAGTGATCACCTCCAATTAATTTTTTTTTTTTAATTGCAACAACACACCAACATTGCCTCAAATCATTATGTGCGGCAGTACGTATCAGCCACACACATTCAACCCAGGCATGAACCAGTATAGGTGCTGAATGCTCCCTCATGCACTGCTGGCTATGTAACATATATCATGTCACTTCTTTTGAACACAACTATTGCAGATGAATTTTACTGTGCAGTTCCCAAGGCAACATCCCATTCAGAAGCGGGTTTTCCTGAAATAGCCTGTCATGGGAATCTGGTGCCCTCACATCCCTGTTCTCTGTGGGCTGGGTTCCCCAGCAGGCTTCGTTCTTCATTGTGCAGTGTGATGTGGTGTGGTGGTTCAGCCAGAAAACACCGCAGAGACAGGACTGCCAGCCCACCAGGGAGCTGTGCCAAAAGGGGAACGAGGGCATGAGGCATCTGCACCAGGACTTATTAATGAGCAATGGCCACTGCATATGGATGCAGTTCAAAGCAGAGTGGAACTGAAAATTAATACTTCAGTCAGGCTTGACAGACCAAACAATATTAATTTTAAGCATGCTGAGAATAAAATATTTTGCTTGATTTTTTTTCCCACTGGGAAATAATGCTGTGGGGTTTTTTTGTCTGCAAGATAGAAATTTTCCCTCAGAAAATGCTGATTTTGCAAGACCTGTTTTTTATCTGTGAAGAAATGAGATTCTGACATAAAGATCCTTACTCTCTCTAGAAGTTAAGCGTCAAAATGCTACATGTTTAAAGTGGATTGTTAGTTATGAAAACAGATAGGAATAAAAAGCATTTTTAAGGATATGCATAGTGAACAGGGATTAGCCCATCGCATCAGGTTGTAAAAGCAGGCAGCGTTTCTCTAGCTGATTGCCTACATTTCAGATTTTCAGAGATCAGGTAATTTCATCCCAGGGCTCCCCTGTCGCAGTCTGTTGTGCACTGTGAGTGTGAAAAGAGATGTGTGAAATGCTTTGTTCAAACCACGTTTTCCACAGAAATGTGTGTTTTCATCAAGTAGAAGTTTTCCACAGCAAATCTAAATTTTCAGTTAAAATTGAATTTTCATAATAGAAGTTTGGAAATGTCTCTTATTTCTTTTCCCTCTCCCCAGTGGTTTTCAGCTTGGACAATCAAAACATTGCAGCCAAGAGATCCCCAAATAGTTTTTACTTTTCAGACATGTAGTTTTAAGACTGCCTCCAAAGGTTGCGAAGAAAAACTTCTCAAAAAACCAAAACCTTTTTTGGTTGTCTGTTGTCAAAATCGTTGCAGGAACAGAAAATTTATAAACTGCTCTAAATACGTAGTCATGGGACCGCTAGGCTTTTCGCTGCAAGGACAACATCTGCCCAGCTTCCCTGGGGGCTCTTTTGTGGTTCCCAGACATACAGTTCCTCTCTGTTTCTCTCACTAACTCAAGTTAAAGCTGAGCATACTTAGTACTGTTACCAGAATAGCAGGAAACCTGCAAATGTCATGTTAAGTCTCACCTTTCCTGGTGAGATGCTGTATCTGAACCTCATCTTCAAAACCTCACCTCACCCATGTACCCACATGAGCAACCACAGAGTGTTCCTCCTTTGCATGCAAGACCATGGGCTTACCTCTCTTTTGACTTCTTTGCACTCTCCCCTTGAACCCCAGCAAACAAATTACTGCTCTGCCACCACCTTTATTCCAGCTGAGCTGGACTTTACCTGTACGGACATTTTACTGACTTCAAGAGGAATTACTTGCATGCTGGCAGCAGAGAGGGAGTAGAAAGTGCCACAACAGCATTTTTAGGGGATAGCTGCCTTCAGTGATCATTCACCCCAGCTACCAAGAAGAACAGGCCCTGTCTACAGCTCCTCATACCATTCTGCCAATTACTGCAGGGACTTAATAACGAGACACTACACATTTTAGCCTAAATGAAGTAAAAACCTTCATATAAGAGTAAGCTCTGGAACTTGCTGCCACATGAGATAAGAAAACTCAGCCAGAACTGGAGAATCATAGAATCATAGAATCATTAAGGTTGGAAAAGACCTCTAAGATCATCGAGTCCAACCGTCAACCCCACACCACCATGCCCACTAAACCATGTCCCTAAGCACCTCATCTACACGTCTTTTAAATACTTCCAGGGTTGGTGACTCAACCACTTCCCTGGGCAGCCTGTTCCAATGTTTAACCACTCTTGCAGTAAAGAAATTTTAGGATGGATGAAGGATGGATGGTGATTTGGATTTGGACTGGAAGGATTAGCTGGGTTCTCACTACTCTGGTCTTGGAGGTTTTTGGAATTGGGATGGATTTTGCTTCCATCACTGCAGTCCTGCACATTCGGTCAAAGATTGTGGCAGGATTCATCCCTGGGAAGTAGCTGGCCTGAGGGGCTGGAAAGCTCCTTGGTCCCTTCTGTCATGCCTGAGCCATTGTTTAAGAGTTGGCAGCAGCTTCTGGTATTAAAACACTCTGACATCTGTAGTGTCGGTGCTGTCACTCTGGGACCAGGGTGTGCCAGCATTTTAGCATTTCGTTGCTAGGCTAAAGGATGATGCTATTCAAACAACTCAAGATGAAATGGGGGCAGCGCAAGAGGCATGTGGTTTTCTGACTGCAGCAGGCAGCTCTTGGAGCGAGGCAGAGCAGAGGGAGGATTTTTCACTGGATTATTCATACCCACAGGGCACCCAAAAAGTCCCTTTTGCCATTTCCCAGCAGAGGGGATTTTGTGGACTTGGTGAGACAAGAACGAAGGTGCTGCAGGAAGCTTGCAAACTACAGGGAGGGGGACTGAAGCTGCTTCACATGGGGGCCGTGTGTCAAACCCAAGCATAATCAGAAAGATTGCACTCTTCCTCTTCTTATTCTCTTAGGAAACTCTTCTTCCATCCTCCCCGTACCTGTCCTCACCTTCTTGGCTTTCAGAGACACAGAGCACATTTTCTGCTCAGCAGAAATGCAGTCATTACTCTCTACTCCAGTAACGACCCTAGGCTGAACTGAGAATCTACTCCTTTCGTGTACAGATGTCTACTGAGAGAGGCAGGTTCTCAAAAGCCTATTTAAGGGTAGATGTTTAAAGGAACAGATACTTTGAGATCCTCTTGATGTGGGAGCTTGAGGCCTGAAGTTTCATTTATGGTTCTGCAATTCTTCCCTTGAAGTCAAAACACAAAATTAGAGCACACCATCTAAATAAATTAGCATTTCTGTGCCATTACCGAAGTTTGTACATGTGTGTGCTCATGCTGACATGGAGTAGGAATTTCATTGCATGCTTTATGGCCAGTGAAAATGAGAACCATCAGAATGGTTGCATGGAGAATGGTCAAAGATCCTAGGCAAAGGAGTTTGATGATAAACATCCAAACATCCATATTTGTGACACTTCTTACTAGGGGTAAATTAAAGCAGGCATTCATTGAGGGATAACAGCCCTTCAGAACTGCACAAATGAGACTGAACAGAATGGGGCAGGGGAAAAACTCAGAAAGAGGAAGCAGTTATTCAAGGTCACACACCAGGACTAAGGAAACTGTGGAGTAAACCAGTCTTTGACTTCTTTCCCTCTCTAATAGCAAAGGCTAGGTTTTCACAGGAAGCCAACTGCTGAAATGACATTCATAAACTTTTTGTTCATGACAAACAAAATTTGTGAGTGTGGGTGCAGAGCTGTTCTGCAAACCTTTTCCCTATGGTTGTGGCTGAAAGCGTTGCTGTTCTGAAAAGTGGCCCCATCTGTGTAGGAGGTAACGTACAAAAAGCTGGCCCTGAGCACTCCCAATAAGACAGCTATATGGGAGAATGGATGCTGCTGTGGTTAAGGTATAAACTTGGCATGTAGTAATTTCAATGCATTATGTGATCTAAATCAAGTAAGTTAGTCTCTGTTTGACTTAGTTCCCGTCTTACTATTGTTTGATCTACCCCATTTCCCAGAATCTCTACCTGATGTCTTGCATATTTAGTTTCATAAAACGGCAATAAAAATAAAAACAATAAGCTTATAGACAGTAAGTATACTTGTTCTGTTCCTTGAGGAATACAACTCCCGTAGCCCAATGTTTGTGCCTGTACACAATACAGTGCTGGAGACTATAAAAGAAGAATCTGGGTGGATAAGAGGATTTTTTAAGGTTACTTTGTGGATTTTTAAATGAAAATGGTATAAAACCTATTTCCAATCAGTGATATCTCCCCACGGTTCACTTAAATCTTTCCTGCACTTCTCATTTGAATAGCCTACTGAAATTCTCGATTATTTTTCTACATTGCTGTGATGGTAGTAGTACAACACAGAGGCCAAATTCTGCTTCCACTTGCAGCAAAAAAGAATTAAGATTTGCTCGAGATTTTGAGCTAGCTGGAAAGTGGGGACCTGAACCTGGAGCTCCGACTGCTCTCTCAGACAGGGCTGTAGCGTAGTGGGTGACTGCATGAACATCCCCTCTGTATGTTCACAAGTAAGTGCCAGCATTTGTCCACTTCTGAAATGGGATTTCTATCATTTAGCACTTCTTTTAAATGCTAAGCAGCTGAGTTTACCCACTTGTATATTTTACTGCTACATCACCACTAATTGTGTTTGAAATATGCTGCCTCATTCTGTGCAGCATATCAATATAATAAACAGGAAATACAGACTTTTTATTACTTGCATCAGGGCAGTTTATTAATCACTTCATGCAATTCGATAAAGTATACAGGGTTTTAAAAAATGAATAGGTTGGGAAGGGGATGGGTCTATGTGCAGAAACAAATAGGTTTTCTCCTAAAAATTAAATCACAGACACCAGGGAGAGCCCAGGAGTTCACATCCACTGTAGTTATGAGGTTGAAAGGACTAGGACGTTTCCACTTTGGGTAGATAATAACTAGTGTACGAACAGTGCAAACAAAAGTACAGCCTTTGTTATTGTATGCATAAAAACACAGACCTGCACACGAGTGTCCTTGTGTTTCTGTGTATGTAGGCACACACACAAAACGTTATCTACACATGCCAGGGCATAAACATGCCTGACAATTTCTGCACATGCACAAAGTGCCACAGAGATGTTATTCTGCAGTTAAAAGGGTCAAAAACGAAGTGCAGAAAGGGAAAATGAAGATTAGACTTCTTCTGACTGTAAGTCATATTGTCCTTTGGAAACTGTTCAAAAGGAACATTTACATCCTCCTTCCATTGACTCGCTGGGAAGAATGACCTCCACAAATTCCCATCACTTAGTCCCTCTTCATTTGAACTCTACCTATGAAATCTGTTTTCCCTTACATTGGTCTTCTAGAGTCTGCAACTGTGCTAAGGCATCCTGATCCCAGTGACAGAGGGAGAACTATGGATGCCGTGCCCTCCTTCTCCATCGGTGGGAGCTCCCGTTTCCATCTTGTCAAGCTGGCTTTCGCCATCCTCTTCTGGGCTCTGACCCCTGCGTAGAGGAGGGCAAAACAGGTGGGGTATGGGAAGGAAATGGGACCCCCTTCAGGAGCATGGCCTTTGCTTGCTCTACTGCCAGTATACAGAGAAGCAAGGTTGAAAATCCCTAAATCATAGTGAAAAGAGCAGGAGTTCTTGATTAGAGGAAGCTACAACCAAGTAGGGTAATTGATTTAGAAAACTTAATTAAGAAAACCTAGAGGGGAGATTTTTGTTAATTTCTGAAGTCACGTTAACAGAGACAAAACAGATGATTTTACATTAAATGGAGGATTAAAGATAGCAAAGTGGAATATAATATCACCTTTAAAACATGGTTCCTATAGTTTATACTTGCCTCGGAATAGAATCTGAAATTTTCACTGTGCCAATGTCTTAACTGCCCTTTGCTAAATTCCTAGCCCTCTCTGAGAGCAGATTGTTCTGAGTTTTTTATATTATATCACAAAAAGACTTCCTTACCTTCCACTTTCTGTATCTGAGGCCACATAATTATTTCTGCTCCTACTTAGTAACTTCTCTGACCCTTCTCCACCTTTGCTATATCTTTTCAGCTCCTCCAAGTGTAAGTTTATTTGTGATTTTTCCAAATATGCCAAAACAGCACCGGAGGTGTTAAAACAGGCTGCCCTAAATATCAAGTCTTAGGCTTCTGTACAGTTTCTTTCTCTTTGCTGATTCTTTGCTGCTTCACATTTGGGAAAACGGATGCTGTACTAGGTGAACTACTAGCATGGTTCAATATCTGTCTTCCCATGTCTGTTTTTTAACCCATTTATGGTCCATAAAACATTTTTTCCGTCCTTGTTTTTCTTCATATCAGTTGAAGCACAAACACACAAAACATACCGCTTTCCCCTTTTCCACTGATTGTATGATATATTTTACCTTTTATTAATCATTGCAATTTTTTTCCATATCAGTATTTTTATTTTGCTTTGTTAAAGTGCTTGAATATCTACTAGTTAAATTTTCTATTGAAATGGCTGGAGCAAGACAGTATATTTTGTGATTCTCTTATTTATTGCCACAAAGATCTTGAGTTCTTTTTTGAAGGTATGGCTCGCATTGGTGCAAAAAAGATCACTTTATCGCTTTCACCATAGCATCTGTGTAATATAAGCACCTGCACAGAAGTAGGACTAAAATGTCTTGGTTTATGAAGCTTTTAAACAACATAGTTGTATACACATTTGGAAGCATGCTGGTGAACAGTGTAACAAAAACAGTTGCACTGGTGCAAATACACACTTAAACCTGGTGTCAGAGTTGATAAAGGACCAGGTTTGTGATCCTTGCTTTAAAACATTAGTTAAGTGAGTTTGCTTATTAATCTTTCCTGTTAGAGGAGAAAGCAACAATGCTGCTTCCCAATCTGGAAATTAGAGCCTGCCCTTGCTAGCATTTCCCACATAGGTACTTGCTGTGCTTCTTACTCGCAAATAAAACCATTACTTTCTGTAAGATTTGCTGCAGTAGAACATACTGCATTAAAACTGCAAATGAGTAGGGCATTGCCATGTAGCAATGAAGCAAATTGGCAAAGGATTAGGTTAACTGTATATTTCTGGAACTGCTCTGGGGAACAAAAAAGGCGGAGAGATAGCTAAGAGGCAGAGATGGATGTCCACGTACTACTCCATGCCTAGACAGGATTTCCTATTCACTTTAGGTCCAGGGCTCTTTACTGTTCGTCATTCCAGCCTATTTCCCAAAATTCACTGACGCGTGGCCAAAATCAATTTCTTAAGTTTGTCCAGGATGACACGGTACACTGATGCTGTAGGTCTGGGGAGGGAGCTGGTTCTCCATCGCCTGTTACACCACATCCCTATTTACATCATGCCAAAGGATGTGGCAACTGCTACATCTCTGACATGACCGTGCTTTACACCCACATTATACTCATTTGCCCCAGGAGTAAATGACTTGAGTTGGATGGAAATTTTCCTACAGAAGAGTTTTCCATCCGAAAATGCTGATTAGACTGAATTGAAAGGTTCCGTGGAAAGGTTTTGATTCCGTCAAAGCTTTCAGCGGAAACAAAGCAAGCCTTGGCCAGGTTGTCTGATGGGCGAGCCTGCCTCCACTCCTGCCAGTTCACCCATCTGCCTACTTGTTCCTGGACTTTCTGGCTCTGTGGCTACAAGCTTTCCTGGCTGACTGGCTCATGGAGGCCAAGATACCAGTTAGGTACCAGCTTTCACAGCTCTCTCCCTGCGTGGGGGCAGCTCTGTGACCAGACACTTTCTGACTCCCGGAGTTGGACGTTTTATTTTTAAAAACTCCGTGGGATTTTTCATCCCACTGAAATCGTCCATGCTTTATTTTGGCATTCAATTCAGAGTTACTGTTATTATAGTTGTCAGTAGTGCATGTTTTATGCAGCAGAAGGTGGCGTCCATTCGTCTGTGTTGGTAACGTGATTTCCAGCTCCAGGAGCAAGCTCTGAAAATAAAGCAGGGGAGGCGTTTTTCCCCCCGTTTTACCCTGCCTGCTCACAGCCACCACCTGCAGGATGTCCCCTAATGCTTTGGTCCCTTCTGTCCTTCCTGCATAACCTACTTCTGCTCTGTTGCCAGCGGAAGTTCAGACGTCTACAGGGAGGTTGGTGCTTCTCATCCTCAGGGGGAGAAATATTTGAACCTCACCACAATGCTGAGAAGTCTTCCCAAGAGAGGGGCTGAGTTTCTGTGGATTAGTCAAATTCCAGCTCCAGAGAGAATAATGAAGAATTCGCCGTTCTGTGGCCTGTACATAATCAGTGAGGAGGGCAAGGTGCTGACTCCTGCCAGCTTCTAACTACGAGTGGAGGCAGCTGCCTACGCTGTGTTTGACCTGTGTTCAAGCCTGATGAGACTACTGACCTGCTGCGGGCCTGTCCAGGGGAGAAGGCAGCCCATAGGTCTTGGCTGTAAGAGGCACCAGACTCATGGAGAAGCAGCAATCGCTGGCCACCAGCAGTGGTTACTGTCTCTCTGTTCATACTGGTGAGTGCCAGCCTGCCTCGCTCACTCCGCCTTGCCACGGTCCGTCTGCCACCTTCTGATGGTGGGATGCAGGTCCTGAGCAGAGCAGCGGAGAAGAGCAGCCATACCTGGCTCAGCCTCAGCTGGGAGGGGACAGTCAGCAGCCTCTCAGCCTAGCTCCTCTCAGCTCCTGCAGGACTCTCAGCCCCAGCCTTAGCTCCGGGAGGTGCTGGTAAGTGCTTCACAGACAGGGAGCCTTTGTGGGCCTGCAGTCCAACCTAAACTGGGAACTGCCACCCAGCACTTGAGATGGGTTTGAGTAACATTGGCACTTGCCACTCCATCCTTCTGCATGTCAGAGGGACCGCAACTGGTGCAGCATGCTGGCTAGCTCTCCCCTGACCAAAATGGGCTCTGCAACCAAGCTTAGGGCTTCAACAGTGAGGGCAAGGACCACAAGCCAAGCTCAGCCTCAGGCCAAACGTGCTGCATTGTCATAGCCTTGCCTTTCCTTCCTGCACCATGCCAAGCCCACCACTGTTTCTGTATCTGCAAAGGATATATTCTGTTTTTGATGCAAGATGCAGGTGGGCTCCCAACAGCAAAAATCCACAGCCTTCAGACAGACTGCGAGACCACCGGCTGCCTTCGCTTGAGGACAGTTGGACTTAAAATCGCTCTGCAGACAAGCACATGCATGTACAAGCTTTAGGAGGAGCACAGCCAAGCTCTGAATGACGGGAGTGTTTGGGAGGACACAAAACAACCACATTGATTAGTTTATTGGAAGAATGCTATGAGTAATAGCAGCAGTGCAGCTGCTGGGCCCGCAGTGGGTGGTTTTGTTCTGGAGAAGCAGTCACTGCACAGCCCCGCATGAGCTGAGGTCCCTTGGGGAGCGAGGTGCAGAAGGACTCTGCTGGAGGATAGGACCTTGCAGGGGATGTGCTCAGGCTTTGATCTGCAAGGGGAAGCACATATAAAGAGCCCTCCAGCCCATGAAGGCCAGAACACAAGTTCCTTCAGCCACAGCAGGGCTCTCCACAGCTACGCTTTGCCAGTGCTCTCATTTTTCTGCCAGCCCCGTCACCCTTCCCGGAGGCTGCTGCCCTTCACTGGCCTCTGCACAGCTGGGATGTGCTGAATGTACCTACAGAGAGTGTCCAGACAACTCTGTATTTTACCTCTTTCAACATTTCTGACAAAATCTGATTTTAAAAAGGACAGAAATGGATCAAATGCCATTTAAAAGTTTCTTTCTGGAGCTGTTTTTTCTTTTGCTGTGCAGACAATGTAGCAGGCAGCCTAATGCCCCAGCCAGCCTACCAAAGAAGAAAAGCAGTCCCTCTGCAGCAACAGCAACAACAAATTGGTTGGTTACTTAATAGATTAATTTAATAGTAAAATATATTTACCAAAGGAGTTGGTTATTTAACCTTTCAACACCCAGTTACTCTGGAATGTGATTTCTTTGCTCTGTGTGAGGCTGCTTCACCCTGTCCCAGAGCTACAAGTGGAAGCACGGGCTGGAGGTCACAGGCAGGGAGGGCCTGCGAGTTGAGGAGGCAGGGAGGATGGGACGTAAGGGGACCTCAGATCAAGAGCCAAATTGCTGGGTATCCGCAAGTCCTCCAGGCTTTATGAACAAGGCTCTGAAACTGCCATCTTACCAGAGCAGAAGCCTTGAAGAGGCAGTGGGAACACCAGCCACCGTACCCGTGCGAATCAAACAGAGCGACATCTTACATCGACCAAAGCTGATCGCTTAAGGCCACAAAAACTGACACAGAGAATTAGCTGCTGAAACCACCTGTCACTGCTTGTGCTGTTTGCTGGCAGTTAGGGACAAAAATAGCCTCTCTCCGTGACATGGTGTGTGTCTGATGCCTTTCTGCACCTCCTTGCTGACTGCAGGGCCTGACTCTGTGCCTTGGCTCCGGCTCGTCGGGCAGGCGGGGTCCCGCTGCCTGTCCTCACACTGCAAGTGTGCTCCTGTCCTCAGATGGGATCATGTGAAGTCGGAAGAGATGAGCGATGCTGAATGTCCTACCGCTCCCCAGCAGACTCTCAGCCAGTACCAGCACCTCTCTTCTTTTCCAAGATTTCTGATGCTGATCAAAAAAAAACACTTGTGAAGACATGTTTACAGTTTCCTCTGCCAGCACAGGGATTTCTATCTGACAGGCAAAACCAAGGTAACGTTAAAAAAACTAGAGACAAATGAAGAAAAGGCCTTTTGGCTCAGTCCAAGTCTCTCCTGCTCTACCAGATTTCTTGGTGGAAAAATAATTTCCTCCTGCTGTGAAAAGAGTTTCTTTTCCTCAGGACTTGGATACTTGTTAATACCTAAACCAGCCCCATCACTTGCACTCCTCTTGTCAGTGAAGAGCATCTGATTTTGTACTTAGGTTTGCATCTTCCAGTGCCTTGCACATCCTTTTTTCTTCACGTGCAATGGGTTGATGGTAAAAGCCTCTATAATAAGACTTGGCTAATTCTGGGCCACTGCTGAGTGAGTATATCGAATATCGATGCATGTGATGGCACTCTTTGTGCTGGTGCATCATTTGGCTTGTTCAGCTTCTCTGAACCATGAAGGCCTTTGAACATAAAAAGAAGACATCATCTGGAGATGAAAGTATGAAAACAGACTAAGGTGGATGGGAGGCTTTCTTCCAGGCCCCTGTGCAATCACAGACAAGTCATATCCTTCCCTTGTCTCACTTCCCTCTGCTGTAATTAAAAACAAGCTGATCCTCCTATCATGGAGGGAGAGAACTGGACAGTGTAGGATCAGTGATTCACCTGACACTTATGAAAAAATCTGTGATTTTGAGGTGTATTTTATCAGGGCAGGACTAAAGCGTTCTGTGACTTCACGGTTGCCAGGCATTTCGTAACAAGAAGGGTGATGACGGTGGGTAGGTCTGTGCCCTGCCCTTGCAGTGTCTCCAAGTTGCCAACAGCTGGAGCCATCCAGCAGGACAGAGATCTTGAAAATGCAAACCTGCCCTCTCCCCAAACACGGAGCAGGTGTGAGCGCTGCAGTAGCTCGTCTCAGCAAGGGCTGCATGGAGACAGCTGCCGTGGAGCCTGCCAGTGCTCTTCCCTCGGGCTGGTCCCCTCTCCCTGCCTAGTGCTTCTAGTTCTGCCTTCTTTGCTATACAGAAATACCTCAGGCCCAGAAAGCAGCCAAAACTGAGCAGCTTAACTGCTGACCAGGCTCATGGGAGAGAGGGCAGCCCAGCAGCAAAGCAGGAGTCCCCCTGGCAGCGCTGAGCCATGCCCTGAGGAATCTCCCAGGCAGCACTTCTTGGGGAGAGGGGACAATATCCAGCGCTAGCTTTGAAAATTTACTTTTGCATCGGTTCAGTAAATTACTTAGGGGTATGATACAAAGGTCAGTGAGCACAGAGCTGTGTTAGTCATGTAGTTGCTGTGCTGCTGAACAAAATGAAAGTGCCTAGATAGCTGAAAGAGATAGAAAAGCCAGTATGTGCTGGTGATATCGCAGTGCGATTGATAAATAGGCATGTACTGGTGATAAGATAGGTTGGAATGAGATAGATCTGCATTGGTGATCAGACATGATTACCGATACTTTATCATGTCTCATGTTATCACTGTGGATCCTTAGATAGAAGATGAAGTTAATCTTTTCCCTGGCAAGACGGAGAGTGCAATCAGAATCAGAAGAGCTTTAAAGATTCAGGTAAAACAGAGGGAAATGGGGCGAGTGGAGAGAAGGAGGTAAGGAGAGGTCAGCAAGAAAAGAGAGGATTTGCGGAAGTTTATGGGAGAACAGAAGCAGCCATAGAGCACTGAGCTCTGAGTCTGTGCTAACGACAGCCTATGCCTTTATCTTATCAGTGACACAGCTCTTGCTTGAACACCCACTGCCTCTGGGATCAGTCAGTGAGAGGACTGAAAGGTCCAGCAAAGTGTTTCAACGTTCGGATCTGCCTGCAGTGGGCGAGGAGAGAGAACAGAGCTGAATATATCCATGGTGTGGATGGGGAAGAAGAGAGGCTGTTCTGGTCTGCAGGGCCATTGCACCGTGGGACCCAGAGGGGTGTCTTACTGAGGGGGCTGAGCCCCTTCTGCAATTGCGGACTGGGGATGCCCAGGAGGGAGGCAGTGCCTGAAGTCAAAGGAGATTCCCCTGGGGGCGGCGAGGGGGGACTGTCAGACCTCACACATGCCAAAAGCAGGAGTCACAAAGATGCGGGAGTCACAGAGCCCTGTGACTTCAGGTCCTGGTTGTCTCACTCCCTTTTTCCCCCACAGCAACTCCTGACATCTTGCGATGCTCTTGGAACAGCCAGAGCAACATCCACAGCCTAGATGGCTTTCTGGAGGAGAAGCCTCTGCCCCTTACTCTTGTGACATGATCTTGAGGGATTTACATTCTGTCTGTCAGGGTGTGTGCACACACACTCACTTGAAATTGTCTCCAACTAAACCAGAAGCTCCTCTGGGGATATGACTTCTCTGGTACTTTCCTTCCTCATTTGAAAAAATACCAGCAATCAGTTAGTTGAAATTTTAATATGAGAAATCATTTCAAACCGGAAAATGGATTTGTTTCGAAAGAAAAGTCTAAACAAAAAGTTTTGGCAGTGGTTTTCAAACAGAAAGCACATCGAACCTTCTCTTTTCCAGCAAAATATTTGCTTTCTCTGGGAGGAAAACATGACACAGGAGAGAATTTTTTTCCTGTCTCTGCCACTAACTTACTGAACAAAGAGGAACAAGCCACTTTCTCCTCTGATACCTCTGTTCTCCCCTCTACTGGTAGGTATAATACGTCTGTAGTTCTCAAGAAGACAGGACAAGCTGATGGGATTGAGAGAGAAAATGCTTTGGCGCATAAATAGTTGGTATCACAGGAGGCTGTAGTCTGAGCAAGGAGAGAGGAGCACTTGTTTTTCATCAGACCTACGTTCTCTGAGTGCTTAAACAGGCTGTACCGAGAGGGTAATGGAGGCCACATACCTGAATGCTCCCCAGGAACTGTTGTCTTCAGATCAAATCCACCTCCTATTAAGGTTTTAGATAAGGGCTAGGCCCTGGCCCGGGGTACAGCTGTTTATTTTGCCTCCAGGACAAGGTACTCTGGGTGAGCTACTGTGTGGCTTTTGGATACCAGGAGATGGTGAGAGATAAGCTTTTCTATTCACTGTATCTCAGGGCTCTGATCTTCAGCTTCCCCCACTTCCCCAGCCCTCACAACCACTCCGCTCTCTGCAACAGTGCAGACCACAGTCCCCCCAACATGGGTAATCCACTGCATCCGGGGGCGGGGGTAGGCCAGTACAAGCCTTAATCTTAAGAGGTGGGTTTCCACAGTGGACTCAGCTGAGCAGCTGTGTCTGCCATTAGCTGCAAGCAAGCTGCAAAAAAGCTCCAGCTCTGCAGTGAAGCCAGCCCAGGGGTGACCAGGTTGGTGACTCTGCAGGGTTATGGAGAGCATCAAGGAGGGAAACCCTGGCCTAGTGGAGGGAAATTACAATTATTTTCTTGTCAGCTTGAAGCAGTTGCAAACATTTATGATAGTTCAATAATCTGAGTAATAGTTACGTTAAAAAATATAGAATAGTTTATTTACAGGGTGACCAATTTTCAGGCTTGAAAAGCAAGATGCTCATTTCAGTAGCAGAGAGAGGCCAAATGGGATCCAGGAGGTGAGCAGTGGGTCCTGGGACTTCAGGTGTTTCAGGAGCCATAACCAGCTTGGAGGGCTGTGGCAGTGCAGGGGCCATGTATGCCGTGCTCTGTGCTGAACAGGCACATGGCAGTGCCCTGGGGTGTAAGAGCTGTGGCTGGCAGGGTGCACGGAGGACAAAGCAGTGGCACCGTGCAGCTCTGCCCCACTGCTCCTCCCCGTCTCTGCTGGGAGCGAGCAGCACACCAGCTGCTTCTTGCCCTAAGCCAAGGGGAAGGGGACTCGATGGCTCCCTGTCCTGTGTCCCACCTCATGCAAACCTCACCAGGAATGCGTACTTAGTGGTTTCCTGTGAAAGAATTGTTTTTTAAGGGATCTGGAAAAAATCCAGGTCTGCTGGAGCCAACACAGTTCATCCTTAGTGAGCCTGGTAGGCATTAAGCTCTGAGGTCCTGGGATAGTTTTGGAAGTGGGTAAGAAGGAACTATAATATTGTCTGTACTGTCCTGTGCTGGGTCAGGCTGGAGATGTAAATCATGGCCGGCTGTTTGGAGACACGAGGCACAGCTGAGTGCCCTTGTCTGCTGTGACAGCATTGCTCCCAGGTTCTTAGTTCTGGAACTACTTGAGAAACAAAACCGGCATTTGAGAGATTAAAGCAAAAATTCGCAAAGAGCCTTTCCAGGTCCCATGCAGGAAGGGTGTGTGTTGAGGAGCAGAGAGGGGAACTCAAGGAAGAGTTGCTTTTGACTTGTCCTCTGTCTCTGACCCATTTTCTGTCTTGGTAGCAATACTGTAGTAGTAGGAGCGGATTATGTTTTCCACAGAAATAAATCCTGGACGCTCTTCCCATCTGCAAGGGCAGAAAGGAACAAAGAGAGTCAACAGAAAGGACAAAAGTGGACTGATGCAACGAGAAGATACCAAGCACAGGAGAACCTGGGGAAGAACAGCAGCCCAGTTGTACCAGGGCTTAGGAGGGCAGCTGAGACTTTTCTGGGATGGAGAGGGGCAGAGGCACAGAGGCACAGAGGCATCTTCCAGGGTTGGTACAGGCAAATGGAGGGGTATGATAATAAAGAAATAGGTGCATCATTCATCATAGACTGTGGAATGAGACCAAGGCAGGAGACACCATTTGCTTTGTGTTGCCACCATCCAGACAGTGTGTGTTGTTCTGATGGACCTGACACCCAGCAAAGACTTGAGCTAGTGAAAGCCTTACTTGTAGGTCCAGCATTGCTGCATGAGGGCATACATCTCTGCCGGGCAGACCGTGGGGCAGTCCATGCGCTTCCCTTGCTCTATGAAGCTGATGACCTCTGGGCCTTTCATTTTCTAGGATAGGATCAAGTGGGAAAATGCTTTAATGTTTTTGGAGCTGGCAACAGGATTAGAAGAGATAGATTAGAGCTGGGCCTGGGGTAATGCTTTGGATCCATGCACTACACACCCCATACAGTCACTGTTTTCAACCCCGGCACCCAGCGGTGGTGTCTCGCATTGTGGCCAGCCCAGCCCGCAGACCCCATCCCAAACCTGAGCAGAGCAATGGCTGAGCAACTGATTTTTCAGCTCTGCAAGTGAGCAGAAGAATCAAAGAGAATATCTGCTTTGATTCAAACCCAAATTAATTTGTTTTGTTTTCTGTTTCTTCTCCCTTAAATGAACACAAAGCTGCAGGATCCAAACAATCTAATTTGTGCCTTTCGTAAAGTGGAAGTGGGCCTGTCTCCTTTCCCCTCTGTTCAACAGTGGGAAGAGCACCCACTTGAGGAAATAGAAATTGTAGTTTCAGTGTGTGTCAGCCTGTTGTAGAGCAGGAAACTAGACTGTGGCATCCATCCATGATGGACCCAGCTCTGCCTCACCTTGTACGGTTTCTGCCCGTAGCTGAAGGCCTCCCACATGGTCACGCCATAGCTCCATACATCACTCTTGCTGGAGAACTTGTGATAGAGGATGCACTCTGGGGCATACCATTTCAAGGGCCACTTTCCTGCTGTCCTGGCCTGTAGCAAAGCAAAGAGGAACATTTCCACCCTGAGACACAGATTGCTCTGAGCTGAACTGGAATTCTGCTTTGCTAAATGTCTGTGTCAAATGCAATCCCACGCTGCTGAAAAAATCCCCTTGCCGTGGGCTGGGAGCTCAAGGCCCCAAGCACCGAGCTCTAAGCCCTGAGCCCCAAACCCTGGCCCAGGCCCTGCTGCCTCGCTGGCCCTGCTTAGCCATCCCTGGGTGTGAGATGCTGCCCCGCGGTGCCACCCTCTCCCGCACCCCAGCCCCAGGGGCTCAGTGCAATTGTGCACTGGTGCACACTGCTGGGAAGATCAGCCCTGGCTCACTCTTCATCACCTTCTCTTCCCTGCTCTCTGCTCTGGCTCCTTTCCTGTCTCGTCTCTCCTGTCATCCCACTGCACTGCATCCCCCTCGCTGCCTCTGCATCCATCTGAACTTCCTCCTTGCCGTGCGGAGCTTTGCAAAGCCCCTTTTTGCAAAGCAGTGAGGCCAGCCAGAGTGTGATGTCGTCATGCAGCAGAGCTCCTGGGAAGAGTCCAGACCCCCTGCCTCTGGGCGTCTCAGCCCCCCAGTTAGAAGGGCTCCTGCTAGCTATCTGGATCCTTCGCTGTGCTTACACTTACCTTGTAGTAGCTGTCATCAGCGCCAAGAGCCTTGGAGAGTCCAAAGTCACTGATCTTGGCATAATGCTGGTTGACCAGCAGGACATTTCTGGCTGCCAGGTCCCTGTGGACAAAGTTTTTTTCCTCCAAGTACTTCATCCCCATGGATACTTGGTGCATTAACTCCACAATATTGTTGACTGTAATCTCGTCTCTGGGGAAGATGAAAGGACAATGCAGTAATAAAGGACCTGCCATTACTCTGTACACCACAGTCCCCTCCAAGCTTTCTAGCTGCAAGGGAGAAATGAATGTGGACATCTCTGTTCCAGAAGCATCAGTCCCTATTACCTCACATGAAAAGACATCTCTTTCTGCTGTTACCAGCTTCCCTCCACCTACAAAGCCAGGCTCCCCTGGAGGAAGAGAGTTTGATGAGAAGTGCAGAAAATCATCCAGCCACATTTTATTCAGTACTCACTTCTTGGAAGCCAAAAACTTGTTGAGTGGCCCTCCAGAAGCCATCTCCATCACGAGCATCAGGGACTCTGCCTCGCAGACCCCAATCATGCGAACAATGTAGGGGTTGTCCAACTGATGCATGATCTGGGCTTCTTTCATCATTTCATCCTTCACTGTTTTCTCGTTGTTGCCCTTCAGCACCTTTATGGCCACATCGATCTGCTTCCTGCACAGGGCGCAAGAGGAACACACATGGGATGAATTAAACAGCAGCTGGACTCATGTATCACAGCCAGGAATGTAAACCACTTCTCACGTGATGCTGTTTGATCTCTCAAAGGCAATCTCAATAGCCTGTTTTGGCAGAGCCCTGCACAATACTGGTATCCCAGGCCTGCTAGAAGGCCAAAGAGAAAAGGATCACCTCACCCTTATAGTGTAGGCCGGTATTTGCCATCTGTAGATCTGAAGGCGCATCACCTCACATACTGAGATGTGCATCATCGTTGCCATTTTTCCAGGGGGAAACTCAGGCACAAAGTGGGCAAAGGCCATCTTTGTGGACTCATAGACAACCAGCAACAGAGCCAAGGATTGCACATCTCCTCAGTCTCACTCCTTTGCCCTGACATGGACCAAGATGACCTTGGAAGCACGGACTTGCTCCTCTGAGCCCAGCAAATGCCTTCAGAAGTGGCAGTCTTATGCCTGGGAGCGTGCAGTGTAGATTACACTCTCAGGGCAATGAGGCTGTCACTGAAAGTCTGTGGAAAGTCATCACTGACCTTCCAGAGGATCTCTTACACCTCCACCCCATTATCACTTCAGGGTCCATCTAGCTAGAAACAGGATAGCTGGGGACATGTCTGAGCTCAGCCTGGAGCATCCTCCTCCCACTTCCTTGGCATCCTTCAGGGCGGCACTCACTTTCTCATTTTGTAGACTCCTTTCTTGACGCAGCCAAAGTTTCCTGCCCCCAGTTCCACTTCATCGATCATCAGGTGGTCCCTCTTCAGGAAAAGCTTCTTATCCTTCAGTTCTTCGGGGTCACTGTATGGGCTCTCGTAGACACTGGTGTCCATGGGTAGCAGGCGTGACTTTCCTGCACCTTCATGAGAGAGTTTTTTATAGCTGTAAACAACGTATCCTTCCCCGTCCCTCTCTCCCTCACTGGTTGGGAAGGTTTTTTCTAGTCTCTTGGCCAATTCTCCATCAAGGTCCAGCATTCAAGCCTCCCTCCTGGGCATCTCCCTTCCTTTCACAACCCATGGCCTCTCCTAGTTACAGCTGCTGAAGGAGCCAGGATGGGGAGGGGTGTTTGAGCATTCCCACTCCAGACATCAGACCCTGCAGGACGTGGGCACGTGCGTGACTTCACCCCACTGAAATGTAACTGAATACACTGAGTATTTAGTAGGCAGGATGGAAGACGGGGAATGGGGCAGGGCTTGATTTACTGGGTATGATGGGGAATGGGATGGGGCTTGATTTACTGGGTGCTGGGTGTGGGCAAACAGTTTTGCCCTGAAACGGGTGGGATGCTCCTGGGTGCCTTTGTAAGAAAGGGGCTTTGTAGCACAGCTCTTTGACCAGAAGGTGATACAGATGTTTCAGGTAACCCTCATGGTCCCTGTGGCATCCCCGGGTCCTCTCTCCTCCCGTTAGGTGGAGAGGGCTTTCAAAGATGCTCACCTACAGGCTCTGGCGTGTATCCGTCTGCATTGAGAGGTCCAAGGTGTCTCTGGAAAAGAAATGGGGATAAAGTGGATAATGCAGCCAGGGAAAAGTGCTTCAGTCTGAAATGGGAGAGGAGAGGGACGGGGAGCCTCTGCAGCCCACAGAGCCACAGCTGGTGACTTCTTCTAAAAGGCCCTGAGGTGCACACAGGAGATTGGAGTGGTATCAAGCCGACTTTTCCCTTCCAGTCCCGGCTGGCAGGTACCCCCACTGCAGCTGCACAGCAGGGATCGGACCCTGGGGAGATTCACTGCCATGGAGCCTGAATACAGCATCTCCCTCCAGTAACCCAGCCCGTGGGCTGTGCAAGGTGAGGTGCTGAGGGCTCTGTGTTTACCTGAGCAGTGAGGGGCATGCACACAGGGCTGCATTTTGCTCTCTGCCTCCTCTGCTTTCCCCATCCCAAAGCGACAAGTCTCCTGCAGCAGCAGGGATCATCCCAGCCAAGTCTCTGCAGCTTGTTTTGAGACAGGGAGCGAAGGGAAGCCCGGAGGCAGCTCAGCTTGCAGCCAGCACACCTGCCTGCCTGAAGAGTGGCCCCCATGAGCACACACGGACATTGTAAACAGCCACTGTTCCAAAAGCAGACAGCAACAAAGTGGTATGGTACACATTTGTCCAGCACAGCTTTGCACGCCAGTGCTGCTTGCAGCAGGGTTGCTGCAACATGAGAGCCCGCCGCAGATTGTGAAAGCTCTCTGAGAAGATGGATGAATGCTCAGGCCTTTATTTAGCCTCCGCTGGGCTCTGGGTTGGGCTGCTCGTATAGCCCAAACTATCTGGTTTCAACACTGCTCGGCGCTCGGAGCGGTGACTGAGCACAGACGTACTGAGCGCAGACGTGCCCCGAGGCCAGGGACGCAGAGGGAGCACAAAGACCTGGCCGGTGGCCAGCGGCCAGCAGCAAGGCTGAGTGTTCCCAGAATCCAACCGTGTCTTCCTCGCTCCTGCCTGGCAAGGAGGGCAGGGGGGTGAGGGCTCCCCGAGGACAGGCCCACATGTTGCAAGGAGCGCAGTATGAATGGAAACCATTTTCAGCTCTAATGGTAGCTGTGCCCAGCTATTCCTCGTCCCCATCCAAGCTGGAAAGGGGACAACATTGCAGCTGGGCTTAATATATTCCATTTGAGTTACTGCCTTTTAGAGAAGAGCAGAGTTTGATCAGCAAGCTTGAAATGCAATAACATTAAACTACTGAGGTACTAATAAACAGATCCTTGCCAAAACTTACGCTCACAGAGGGGTGGGTTGGTGGAACCGGTGCTGCAGACGCTGTGAATCAGGAAAGAGAAGTTGTTATTAAGAGTCTGCCTATGCCCCAAGCAGGATCAGAGCATCAGTCCTTCAAGGACTGTGTGGACGCCTGGGTCTGATCCCCTCCGCTACAAAGGCCAGTTTCCACAGCTTTAGCCAAAAAAGGTGCAGAAACGTGCCTGGATGTGGGCGTTATTCCCAGAGCAGCCCTCAGGGGAGGTGCAGGCCCACCGGAGGGCCCTACAGTCTCCATCGGTCCCAGGGACCGGCTGAGCTGTACCCCAGAGCCCCCTCCCCAGGAGAGCGGGGGTCCCATGGGCAGGCTCTGAAGTGATGTTTGTGATGCTTGGGCCAGGACAAAGTGACCCATGGTTTTGAGCGTTCAGCTCAAGAGACTCACCAGGAGCCAGACTTGCAGGACATGTTGTTTCCTGCTGTCTAAAAAGCAAGTCATTTTTCAGAAGCCATCTGTTTGGTACCAGAAGTCCCTAATTCATTTGGAGCACTGATTCCCCCATCTGCTCCTGTCTTTGGGCCACCCTAGGCCATGCCTGGAGAGTGGCCACTTTCAGCAGACAACATGATGTGAGCCTTGCCCAGTTTGCCAGAGCAGCAGAGACCTCACCATTCCCTCGCCACCAGGGCCTGAGCAAGGTTGGACACGGTAAAGGAAACTTGGGTTGGCGCTGCTCAAACTGGCCCCACTCAGTGGTAAACCAAGGCCAGGGATGGCACTGAGAGATGTCGGCTCACCTGGCATGTTGGGGTTGGGGCAGGTTTCCCTCAGGTAGAAAATCAGCCCGTCCGGTTTGAGTTTTAGGTATTCCACCAACTGGGAAGGGAATCGGAGGAAAAAGGGATTATTGCAGGGAGAAAATCATCTCTTTTTTTTTTGCAGACAACTTGTGTGGCTTATGGTAATGATTTCTCTCAGATTTATGGCAGACAGGGACTTGACTATTTCTTTCTCTCCTATCCATGCACTCAGGGATCTCCTAGATTCTTGCATACCTGGATATCTGCCAGAGCTGGGAAGAACTTGGGAAGTTAGATAAGGACCACAGAAAGACAAAAGGAAAATCACCAGTAGGAGAGATGGGTAGGGCATTTTCAGTGTAATGTTATTGTTGTCCCAGCCAGAAAGGTTTTTAAGTCATGTTGTGTTTGATAAAGCCTGAGAGAAACCTTTTGCTTTCCCAGAGGAACCCCAGGGTTAGCTCTGTGGATCCCAGGCAGTTTTTTACTGCAGCAACCACTGGTTCAAGCACAGTCGGGACTTGACTCTGGCTGGAGACAACCAGACCAGCCCCTGGCCACCAGACCGCAGGGGAGACGAGGCTTTTTCTTCCCCTCCTGTCTAGCTCATATTTCATCTGCAGTTGGGAGCCTGGCATGGTTCTGTTTCCATAAAAATGCCCCAAAGTCTTTGTTTTCAGTCAAATTCAGAGTGAAAACAGTCCTGGGAATTTAAAAAATTTAGCAAAACAGAGTTACCATCCCCCAGACAGCCCTGCCCAGGAGGAAGCGCTGGTATCCGTCCCCTGGAGCAGGTCCGAGTGGTGTGCCACAGGGCAGAGCCAGGCTCTGGGGGGGCATGCGACTCCCCAGCGGTGCCAAGAGCTGCTGGGCCATGTGTCACATTCCCTAAAAACCCTGCCCCACCCTCATGAGGACTGCTGGGGCATTACAGCCATCTCCACTTCCCAAAGCCCCTGACTCTTGGGGGTGATAGGATGTGTCTCCTGGCACTCGGATCTTCTGTCATGTAAAGATTTTAGCAGCTGGCTCAAGACTTCTGACTCCCACAGAAGTCAGTCACTTGGAAAATAAAGTGGCAATCTGCACACAACAGTTTTGCCAGTCCAGGAGCAGCGTGGGGGACGCACGGGAGGGACAGCCTGGGATGAGCAATCTCATCAGGGCTTGCTGCAGGCAGAGGACCGAGGTGCACGCTGTGGCTGAATGTGCGATGTTTGCTGATGGGGTGCAAGTGTAATTAATATAACCATCTCAAGTATCCTGGCTTAAAGCTAGAAATTAAAAGCGCTAATCCTCTTGCTTCCTTGGAGAGGGCACCACACTGGTGTAAGGCATGAAGGCAGTGGTAAAGCCAGCACTATTTCAGAGCTGCTGTGATATCCCAGACTTAGATCTACTTAGCTAGAAGTGCACAGAAATGAATGCAATGAGGTGAGCTGATAGACAGCCAGACCCAGGGAATGTAAGGGTTTTCTGGAAGGGGCTACAACCACCCACGTACAGTCTTAAAGCCTTTAAAGCTCCACATGGCCTTTCCTGTCCCTCAAGGCATGGACAGCTGTAACAAGGGAAAAGTGCCTTGCTCTGTTAGGACACCAGTGGCCAGCATCCCACAGTACGGTACCTGCCAGAGCGTGTCGAACTTGGTCCCCTCAGGGATGGAGTACTTGCCGGACTTGTCCTGGTCTATCCGATAGTGATACACTGTTTTGCCATAGACGAGGGAGAGGGCGTAGGCACTGTTCTCCTTCCTTTCTCTCAGCCTGGTAGGAAGGAGAACTATTAAAAGCAACTCTAGGTTTTACCCTGCAAATTATCATGGCTGTAGCGGCAGTGGGTCACTGAGTGGGCACTTGGTAAGGGGTCCCTGCACCCCACTGTTGGAATTGCCACCTTCCTGACACCCCTCTGCGGAGGCTGAGGAGAGATGCTTCACCTTCAGTCTCTTGCCCCTCTCCCCTACCCTCTCCAGCTAATTCTTCCTTTCCCTAACTCATTCAGGAGATAATTAAATGAAGGGCTGTCTCACCTCGGCAGAGACGCAGAGCAAATGCTTTCTCCTGTATTTTATTGGCCACACATTGTCTACGTGTCATGCGTAAATGACGTTAAAAATAACGTAAAAAGACGTTAAATGTCTTCACCCACTGAACCCTCTCTCTCATATCATCTGGTGCATCAACAAGCATACTTCATAGAGATGTCTAAACGTGAGAAACAAATAAAGCTCAAGATTGGCTCTTCATGGAGGCCGGATGCTGCCTGGACAATAATAGGTTTGGGGTGTCAGACCTATTTGAAAGATCTGTAACCAGTCTGACCATATTCAGCTAAACCTCCTCTCAGGAACTGTCATGTGAAACCAATAACTACAGGGTAATGGAGATGGGGAAACGGTAAAAAGTACAGGGATCACAGCCTCTGCCAGGGTTTTGCATACTCACAGAAATTTCCCATCAGGTTGTGCCCCAGAGTAGAGCCTCCGTTCAGCTTCATCCCGGGCGATGCTGCCATGGTACCAGGGCATCCTCTCATGGGCTGTGGTGGCGATGAGC
Organism: Aptenodytes forsteri; assembly: GCF_000699145.1. Lineage (NCBI taxonomy): Eukaryota > Metazoa > Chordata > Aves > Sphenisciformes > Spheniscidae > Aptenodytes > Aptenodytes forsteri. The sequence goes on from NW_008795475.1 coordinate 253,333, forward strand.
TTCTCCACCTGTGGAGCCTGGCTTATGATAGCCTGTTCAAGTGCGTCGCCCTGAAAGAGAGTGAGAAATGAGACCTCCTGCCACTCTGCTGCATTGTTGCATGGCTTCGGCACAGTTTATTTTGCAGATGACACAGGAAACTTGGAAGGTCTCGTAATTGAAGTGCCTGTGGCCTTAATCATGCCTATAGCAATAGTGGGTTGAATTCTGTTCTGCTGCAGAGCAGAATTCCTTGCTTATCTAAACTGGTCCCATCCCTCGAATCCAGATGAAGTCCATTGACTTGCTGGAGGGAAGAGAAGTCATCGTATTCGTATGGGGGGTCTTGACATCAGGCTTGCAGGGTGTCTTTCAGCCTTGCATTCCTGGGAGAGCAGGACCTCTTTCTGGTGCCTCTGCTTTCCTGGCTGCTCACTGTCCCCAGACACTACAACTTGTCAAGAGCAGTGCAGTCTGGAAATCATGTGGGAGACCCTAAATTAATTTTACTGGCCCCACACGTTTTATAAACAACTGTAGTTTTTCATTTGCCAGTAGGTGGCAATGTCCTTTGTGTTATCTACCAGTGTCCACAGATCAGCTTCAAGGAGGAACCCTATAGATACCTCATTCTGTCAAGCACCTTTCATCTAAAATAGGCCAAATTTAGAGATCTTTCATAGAAAGGCTCCATAAAGAGAATGCCTGAGCCATCTTTCTGTGAGGACTTGGAAGTGTCTGAGTAGCCACTCTCGAGGTGACAGCAGGTAGAAGGAAATTAATTACGTGGCTGCCAGTGTGACCATTACAGAGTTTTGCCTTATACCTACATTATATGTATTCCAGTCTGCAATAAAATGCAGGAACCCGTCTGTAGCTATTTTTAAATTTAAGTAACAGACAGACCCAATCCAGTACCCAGTACCTCAGTCCCACAGGCCACTGACTTCAAAGGGTGAGGAAAAACTGAGCAAGAATTTAAGTCTGGTTTCATTACATCTTCAGCACAATGTTATGGAGGCATAGGCACCTCACATGGAGAGCGACGGTCTAACGGCAGCGAGCGTCCCATGTGCTGCAGAGGAGCAAATGGCACATGGGGAAATGCTTGCAAAGTGGGCAGAGAGCTCCAACGCCCTGCAGAGCAGACGCAACACGAGCTGTTCAGAGGAAGAGTCTGAAGGCTTGGGAAGATGTTTAGACCTCTTTCTGAAGAAGAAACTGGAAAAGAGAGAGATTTAAGACTGCTCTTAGTGCGAGCAGCCTCCAAGGAGAAGGACCTTGCTTTACCATGCTGTAAGAGGGGGATGACAGCGACAGAGGAGGTCAAGGCAGCAAGCGGCAGTGAGCCCTGGGGAGCACTCCTTGCACAGCCCCACACCACCTTTGGCAATGGCCAGTACCTCTAGTTTCCACGTCTGCCGGACATATTCGCGCACCATATTGTCCCTCATGCTGTCGAAGACACCGGGCTGGGGCTCCACACCACTGGGGCGGTTGCAGGGCTTGCGGAGGGTGCAGCAGAGCCCGTCAGCATCCTTGGAGTAAAACTCACAGAGCTCCTCCGGCCCACAGTGCGCTTTGCCCCCCGCAATGGCGTAGGTACCGTTCATCTGGCGCTCGATGGCGTAATGGTAAAACTGCAGGTTGCAAACCATGGAGAGGACATACCCCCCGAGACTGCGCAGGCATTGCCGCAGCAGGAACAGGCCATCCGACATCCCCGCCAGCTTGAGGTACTCCTCCGCTTCTGACCTGGCAATGCTGCCGTAGTAAAAGGGCAGGTGAGCAGCAGCATCTGGCATCTCCGTGTGCTTACCGGGACTGCTTGGGTCAGCTCACGCACTGCTAGTGCTCGATCTGGAAGAAAGAAGCAAAGTTCTTCACTGACACGTAATTTTGCAAAAAGGTTTAATTGGAATTCAAACTTGTCTGCCTAGAGGTTCTTCAGCCCTCAGCTGACTATCTGTAGCGTCATTTCAAACATCGCATGGAGAGTAGCCGTGGGTGCATTCGTATCCCCAGCCAGAGAATCCCACGGTGATTCCTCTATCCCACCCTGAATGCAGCTAGAAAGTGTTAGTAAAAATCCATCTGATCTTGATTTAAAGATTTCAAGCAATAGAGAATGCACTGAATCCTACAGTGAATTGTTCCAATGGTTAATTACCTTCATTATTAAAAATGTGCTTCTTACATCCATCCCGAAGTTTTTAGCTTTGACTTCCTACCATTTTCTCTCCAGCCCTGTTCACAATAAAAGGAAATTCTTTTGCCTCTCTGAATAAATTAGTTTTGCCATGAGGGTCTATAAGGCCAAAATCTTAAATGGAATAAGATTAAAACATGAGATGGATCTTAAATGTCTAAAAAACATTTAGATACACAATTGCACCAAACACAAAAAGGAGATAAAGATAAACCCAAATGCTTCTGGGCAGATATTAACCATCAGTTGACAGAACAAGAAGAAACCTTCCTCTAATTGTCTCTTGAAAAATTTATGGATTTTTTCCCACAATACCTGACTCTGGCTGGTTTCTGAATTTGGCCAATACTCTGATCCCGTTTGGCAGTTCCTTTTTCTACATCGTGCACGTGCTCCAGAGAAGGACGCAGCTCAGATGTAGCCAGCCACCACTGCAAAGTGAGTTTAATCCCACTGTCTCTGTTGAGCTGCAATGTGCAAGCGTTACTGGAGCCCCCTGTTCAGAACAGCCTAAAACCAGAAATGAACCTACCGTCATGCTGCTGCAGCACCAGCTCGTGGTGGGAATCTAGCAAGAAATGGCACTCTGTTGACTGAGTCACTGCAGAGCCTCTTCTGCCAAAGAGCTATAGGTCTTTTATTGAATCATCTAAAATTTCACCCACAAACAGAAGCCAATTTCCAGTGATTAATGGAAAAATTATCATGTTCGAAGGGTCTCATTTGTTCCCTGGAGCCTGATCTTCGATTTTGTCATTGCGCAGATGCTGACCCCAAAAAAGATCAGAGTGTTTGTCTCCATCTGCATTTCCCACAAATGTGTCACTCGCGTTCAGAGTAAACACTGGCTTTTTGGCCGGTGCACTGGGTATTTGCCCTGATTCTTCCCAACATAACTCTCATTTCTGAATGTGATGGGAGAAGTCGCTGCCCGATGGGTTGGGCCCACTGCGCTATTCCAAAAGCGGCCTCTGCTCTCAGGCAGTGGCTGGAGCTGTGCCGGGGCTGGTGGTCAGCCCTGCTCCGTCTCACCCAGCCTGCCGCAGCCCGCTCAGCAGCATAGCGACAGGGCTGCCTCCTGCCCCGCGCTGGGACTGCTGGAGCTGGGAAGGGGTTGGCTGGATACGTGCTTTGTGTGGGCAGGAACGGGATAGGGGTCAGGAGGAAACTGCTCAGGAGAAACCGTTCTGCTGTGTGCGCCCTGTTCTGCTCAGCCTACAACAGCAAAGACCCACGGGGAGCTGGATTTATGGCAACCAGACTCTTCTCTACCTATTCGTTGTCTTCATTAAGCCCAGAAATGGCCCTGATGAGAACAGGAAGGGAGAGCAGGCTCCGCCGAGGAGGCGTTTTAGCCGAGGCAGGAAACCACAACAGGAAGCCGTCAGTGGTGTTTGCAGCTTGGGTGCGGGACTAGCGTAAACCGTATCAGGCACAGCAGAAATAAGCCTGAGTTGTGAAGCCCCTTTCATCAAATTCATCAAATGAAGCAAAGTGGGGTCTTGGCAGACCTGCCAGTCTGGGACACAGGAGGCAAATGAAAACACCCTGTAGCTTAAACCGTAACGAGTCAGTGCTCGGAACCAAAGCAAACATCCTAATCCCTTGATGCCTCCAGGCATCAAAGCAGCCCAGACACTGGACAGGCGTATCCCCAGGTTCGGCTCCTGAGACGAGATGACTGCCACGTCTTCCTGACCTCAGCCTGGTCCCAGGGGAAGGCAGGTCCCAGGAAGGTGGGTTGAAGGATGCGAGGAGCAAGGATTGCAGCTCTTGGTTTTAACTGCAGAGTCAGGCTCATGAGTCATGTTCACGAGTCAAGGAAGAGGAAGCACTGAGTGGGCAGTGGAAGGTCGGCGGCCTTCTTCATGTGCTACTAATTTCCACTAGCTACCTGGGATAAGCAGTGATTAGGTACAAGGACGCTGCACCCAAACATGCCGATTCCCTTTTCTGGAAAGTCCAGGACCAGAACATCACAGCAAATGGAACATGTTTGACAATTGCTCAGGCGGGTGAAAATGAGATGTCAGAAGCCATTGATCACCACTGAGCTCCCACAAAGTTTCCAGCTGCCTACACAGGCGGTTCTGTTATAAACAGACTGGTTTTCCTCTCCAAGCACAGGGCTGTGAGTCAAGAAAGCCTCATGGAGATATGAGAGTGAACCCAGGGATCAGAGGTTGGTTCAGGCTATGCCACCCATTTCATACAAGCCTTGCTGCCACAAATTAACCCTATTAGAAAATTACCCTTATTAGAAAAAACTTCTAAATAAAGCCAGGCAGGAAGCTATTGAGATGTCAGTCAATCAGATCTATATATAGCCAGCCGCTTGCCTTTACTTAGATCAGACAAGAACCGTCAGGAACTGGTTTGATTTTACAGTTTCTCAGAATAGCAGAACCACTTTGTGTGAATCCGGAGCCAGTCCCCGAGAGCAGCGGGGTGCACTGATGAAACCGGAGGAGGCACCGGCAGACTTTAGCATCCTGTTAGGACCATATTTTCTGTATCATTGTTCTGGCAGCAATAATCCCTTATAACACAGCCCTGGCTGGCTGGGCTGTCCCTTTAAGGTGGCTGGGTCAGCCTGGGGTAGAGGAGGGACCTGCCCAGGGGAGATCGGGGAGCCAGCAGGGAGGGCTGGAGGATGGGAACCAGGTGATGGCGAACCAGCCTGGAGGCGTATAAAAGAGGGTTGGGGGGGAGTTGTGTGCTTTGGAGGTTGTGGTAGGAGCTGCTGCTGAGGTTTCTGTTGGCAATGTGGGGAGGAGCGTTCTTAATTCTCTAAAAGGTGTTTAATTGCGGGTGGGGAAAAGATGTAACTGAAAATAAGATCTGCCATGGTACATGTGCCTGTGGCATTGCTGAAAGGTCAGGTCAGCCTGTCTGATGGGAGCTGGGGTCTCTGAGCTCCTCTGTGGGTCACTTCTGCTGCCCCCCCAGGGCTGGGGGTGTTGGGGGGGGGGGGGGGGGGGGGGGAGAAG
>NW_008795475.1:259083-285792 GCF_000699145.1 Aptenodytes forsteri
CTCGGTGCTCCTCTGTGGGTGCCTCCTCCGCCCCCCCCGGGGGGGGGGGGGTGGGGGGGGGGGGTTGAGCTGTGGCACAGGCAGCCGGGTGGGTTGCTGATGGGCAGGGGGAGCAGCCCAGCTTTAGGGGCTTGTCTGCCCTGCAGGCAGGAGCACTGCATGGGTGAAGGCAGCTGGGTGGGTGTGGGGCATCAGTTCTGTTCCGAGCTCCTAATTGGCCTGTGCTGCCTTCTTGTCTCCTCCTGATGTGAATTGGCCTCTTGGACCACCCCATGGGAAGGAAATATGCTTCTCATGGTGCCTTGCCTAGACCCACCTGCAGTTAATGCAAGAGTAAATGTGCTTTCTTATGGTGCTGTTCACAGCCCCTTCTTTTCAGTGCTTTAGGAAAGCACTGAGTAAAGATTTGTACCCTAGATTATTTCAACCCTCCTGTTGTTTACTGAGCTCTCCAGGAGTGGCTGCAGGAGCTCTGCTGGTCCCCACGGAGGGGCAGCTGGCTGGAGGAGTGGGGCTGAGCCTGATGAGCAGAGGCTGTGGCAGAATGAAGGTGTAGGCAGGATTTAGAGGTGGGAGCAGGGTGAGGTGCAGAGAGGGATGGCAGAAAGCGGAGCGAGTCTCAAGCAGCAGCTGCTTCCCTCTGTACCTGCAGAGGTAATGGGCATGTATAGGGACCCTCTGGCTTCCCCAGAGCAGCTGTCCCCCATCCCTTCCCCTGGATTCCCTTCTGTTGTTCCTGATTTGATCTGAGAACTAGATTTACAGTGGAAAGCCTGGTTGAAGATATGAAAGGCTGAAAAATATCGACAGCGTACAAGTTCCCTTTCCAAGTCATTCTTCCCAGGAGTAGCTGGCACCATGCAAGAGGATGAACTGAAGAGCTGATTCCTGGAGCTCAGGCACATGTTTTTTTAAATCTTAAATAACAAAAGAGTTGAAATTACTTTGATTCAACTTGAAATGCTTCTTAGTTTAAAGAAAAACCTGAAAAACTTAACTTTGGATTGGCCTGACTACACTCTTCTAATTGTTCTTGATTAATGTTTAATTCTTATTTACGCACTTCATGGCAGCTCTTCCCAAGATTTCCTCATGAGCACTTACATTCCTGGTTATAACCGCTTTCCTAACCTCCCTGCTGACTACTCATTAAAACCTCAGCTACTCAATCATTTATTAACACTTGAGCTATGTGTGAGTGGGAGTTTGTGAAAGTGTGAGTCCATTTATGTTTGTACTCATAAACAGTGTGCCTTCTGCTTGCATGTGAAGATAATCATCTTTTCTACTTCTCAGTGAGTATTACTGACTCAGTCCTGCCTGAAATGGCTGTGTTTACAGAAACTCCACAGAAAAACCTGCCTGATTTCCACTAAGGACCTTGTCTGCTCTTGCTGTCCTCGAAGCAAGCAGGTAAGTCCAAACTGCCCCTCCACTGCCTGTGGATCCCAGGCCAGGTGCAGAAATGCTTCATATACCTCCTCCCCCTTTGAAGTGGAACATGGGAGCCAGTTGGCCCCAGGGACAGTCCACAGTCCTTCTTGGAAGGAAGAATGTTAAATTCCACAGCAGCACTTGCAAGGCCCATGGAGGGACCTGGTGCTCCTGTGATGCACTCGGTGTGAAGGCTCCTAACCGTGACAGGGCTGTACCAGTCACAGGCTTTGAGAAAAGCTGGTACCATGGAGATCAGTACCTCTCTTCCCCCTTCTAAATCCTTGGCCAGAGACCTAGTGCCACCCCATCACAGTATTACTGGAGATCAAAAATAGAGGGGAAGGTTCTGCTCAAATGCTTGTGGCCTTGGTCTTATGGTACATGTATGCTAGAAGCAGCCAGTGCTGATCCAGTGGCAGGGCTAATGGGTGACTGGTTTTCTGTGCCTTCTTCCACCCAGGATCTGAGCTAGGCAGGCTGCCTTGTGTCCCCTCAGCCCTGTTAAAAACACTTATTCCCATGAGCCAGTGCTCTTGCTTGCATTTAGTGTTTGAGAGGTCAATGCATGAGCACGCTGCTCGCAGCCCTTCCTGCAGAGCCAGCCTGATGCTCGTATCTGTGCCCAGAGGCTCCAAAGTTGCCATGTGTCACCTCTGCTCCCATCCTGCAGCTCTCGGATCATTCCTTCTTGCTGCTCTGTTTCAACTTGGCCACTCTGAAGCTGCCCAAGCAGGCAAGGGTGCTCATCCTTCTCCAAAAGGGAGAAACGGTGCAATAGAGCATGGAAAATTGATGACATGCTTGTTTGGTGCAGTCAGATGGCAATAAAGGCCTGAGCTCATTCATATCCTGCTGGGGACTTGTTTTCCTTCTGTGGTTATTTGTCAAATGCTAATGAGCGGAAGCAATTTGCTCCTCTAGCTTTGAGAGCAGGAGACAGGGAGGGGGCTGGGGAGGGAGAAGGCCACCTGCATGGGGCCTGGTGGGTATAACTATCTGCCTCTTTTGTTCAAGCTGTTGTTTCAACGGCTGGGATTTCCTTGTTCCCAGAAAGCAGTTTTCTGGTGTCACCCTGCTTCCTCTGAGTTTTTCCACTGATGCTTGTGAGCCTGCAATGCAGCTGCCTCAAGGGTAGCATGAGGCAGGTCTCGGTGCCTCCCCGCAGGAGGCTGGGTGGATATGTCCGCAGTGCCATAGCAGGGGAGTCAAACAGGCAGAGTGCAGCCCCCTGAGCCAAAGCGCGGTGAGAATATTGCAGTAGGAAGTACCAGTGGGTCTCTAAAACATGCAGATGGTGTGTTACTACTTCTGGATTAACACAGGTGAATTGTTGTATGCATGAACTTGTTTCCTATTTACATGTGGTCATGCCCATGGTGTATCACATGTTCTGTCTAGCAGAGTGCACCTGTTTCTTACTAAAACCTTGTTGTCTGGTTGTACACTGCTTGGGGAGTGTGGATGGAAAGACACAACTAACCATGCGGATCTTGGTAATGCTCCTCGGCACCCAAGGAGTGCAGCACAGAGCAATGCAAGTGGCTGCTCTTAGTCTGCTTTGCACTGGGTGATCACTGGCCACAAAGCTGGCTCTAGTTCTGCCACTAACTATAGGAGTTTGGGCTAAATACTTGGCTCTTTCCCTAAGGAAAGGGGTATTGGTTCTCTATCTGGTGCTTCTCTTCTGTGGAAAGATGCCTGAGCAAGTGTTCATCCTAGGTTGCAGCCTGGCAGACCCTGATAAATCAGAATGTAAAGAACCGTATTTTTCCTGAAATGCTGCAATGAGAGGCACAGAAAATTTAACTGAATGTGGTTCTTTGTTTAAACTCAACCTGACATTAATATTTTGGGAACCTCCAGTGATGTAGACAGGCACAAGTACCCTGACCCCTGCGTCCTGCACAGAGAAGATGAGAGCTTTGCCGTAGGCTTCAGTGGCTGGGTTAGTGCAGGAACAGAAACCTGAGTTTTGGTGCAACACGCAGCTGCCCTTGGAGCTGCCCCTGCTGCTGGTTTGTAGTAGTACCTTCTCACAAGCCAAATGTCCCTGGTGAGCAGCTTCCCTCTCGGGGCAGCTCTGGAATAGGTGGGGTGCTGGGGTCCACGAGCAGGGTGACGCTGCTGTGTGATGGGGTAAAGCAAAGTGACTGTGTTGTCCTAAGGCAGCCTGTGCTCCTCTGTTGCATGTGGATTTAGTTTGGAAGGCTGTGAAAACACCCTGCTGATCCTTTGTAGAGCCACTGAAAACACTCCCGGCTCCAGACCCATTGATCCTGAACAGCTTTTAATTAGGGTCTAACATACATAGTTAAACACGGTACATGCAGTTTCCTGCCTGGTATACCCAAGTGCTCTTGTGGTCTGATAACTCAGCTAGGGGTCATTGCGTCTAAACAAATGATGGCAAGATGTTTGTCCTGGGGATGAATGAGCACCGAGCTTGTCCCTGCCACCAAGGTGGGGCTGGTGTTGACAACTAACCAGAGAGAAGAGTCAGTACTCCAGCAGAATCCTCTGGATTTTGGGTCTAGCAGGTATTTTCATGGAGCCAATGACAGAAAACTGCAGTAACTTGTGCATAAGTTGGAGGAGAAGGGCTCTGGCTTTTTGCTTGCTTCTACGTGGTCTCCCTGCATTACCTTGTGAAGGTACCTTTGCTGAAATAACAACTTAGCACACAACATCATGGGCCTAGAGATTGATTCCTGCCAGTGCAGAGCATTTGGGGAGTGCAAGCTGCAGAAAGATTAAATGAGATATTTACGTGAGGGATTGATGGTGAGCCTGTGGCTTGAATCCATTCCTTGGCAGTACTACAAGTAGCGCAGCCCTCAGCGGGGTGCAGTAAAGGTGACACAGACGGCTTTGAGCCGCATCGGTGCGAGAGCACTGGCTGTGACGAATCTTACTGGAAACAAGTTTATCGTGTCCTGCGCTGGCTTAGGTCCTTCTGATGGAGCAGGTACCTTCTCTGGAAGGACTGAAACCTGCTGAGCAGGTTCGATGCTGCTCTGAACAACGTGCCTTCTCACCTCTGCCCCCCTCGCTGCTCTGGGTGGTGAAGTGGCTGACAACTCTATTTCCAACCACAAAATGACGGTGTTTTTGTTACATAAACATCTGCATTTATGCTTTGCCTTTGCCATTTAAAAATAAATGTAATAGCTGAGCTTAAACTTTAGCAGCATTTATTTTTTGCAATGCCTACAGACTCCCTGGAAGATCACAGCCACTGTCTGCACTGCATAGGAGTGCGCAGTCTTTGTCCTGAAAAGGCAGGGGGAGGAGGACATAGAGGCAAATTGAGGAGGAGTGTTGTGTGCGCAGTTGTGATCAGGTCAGGTATAGAGCTCCAAAATCTTGTTCCTTGGCTCCTGGTGTCCAGGGCTCTGCAGCCACTGGACTACGATGCCTTCCTGATGGGGTGCTGACTTTTTGTACTGTACTTGGTAGGGTGCTGGGTTATCAGGTCTACTGGGGAGGGAAACGAGCTGTCTGGAGGTAACATGGGGGGGCTCACCCACCTGCTGGCCAACCTTCGGTTAAGAGTTCCTCTTAAACGCTTCATATCAGTTAAAACCTGATTCAGTGAAAATACATTGCATCTGACTTGTAGGCTAGTGCTTTGCTGCTGGTGGGGTTTCGGTCCTTTAATCGTTCTGCCTTAATTTAGCCTTGAAAGGAAACAGTTACTGTGTCTCCGCCAGTAACACCTCCCATAGGCTGTCCTCTGCTTTGGTCATTCGGCTGTTTCATATGGTAGATACTGTCAAACGTTGGTCTGTCCAAAGCTACCTGACTTCTCTGTCTACTATACAAGATGTATTTTTAAAGGTATTCTCACTCTGGACAATATCGCTATGCAGATGTGGCACTTCGTAAGCTTATTCTGGTTTATAATCCTCCTCTGAAGCCATACCCAGAGCTCTGCAAGTCCTTCTTGGAGAGGAGCAGGATGGGGACGGGGAAGCAGGCAGTTGCCATTCAAGCCAGTACTGAGCTAGGTCGTACTGGTGCTGCGTCAGTGCCATGTGTTGAGCTTCGGCCCAGGGAGAGGCTTCCATGTGCCCTGAGCTGCCCCATAACTGTACGCAGCAGATAGGGGGTTCTGCTTGGGTGTATGTTAGAGCTCACACGTACGGAGCTGGCATTGCTGCAGTGGCTCTCCAAACATCTCTGAAGCAGACGTTAGAGATGGTTCATCCTCATCTTCCAATGCAGCTACCCCCAACACGGGACACAGCAGCTTTTGTGCTCCCCAGTGCTGGCACAGGAGTGCCTGAAACAGGGAGACAACCTTCTCTAGCACTACTAGAGGGGATGTAGGCAGGCAGAGTGTAAATATCCAGCTCAAAAGTTGGCTGAGGCACCAAAGCAACTTCTCTGTGCTTGCAGTAAGTGCCATGGGCTCTAATGGTCATGAGTCACGGGGTTTCTCAATCTCACTTTGAAAGCCCAGGCGAAGGGGGCTAGCAGCAGATCCAAACATGACAAAACGAATGTGTTCGGCACCTGGTGTTTGCCACCGGCGCTGCAGCCGTAGCACTTGTTTTTATGAACAGAATATTACTGTAAGTAGGGTGGTTAAAAGCTGCTGCCAGGTGGGGAAGAGGCTGGCAGAGTGCTGGGTGCACTCATTGCTTCTCAGATATACAAAGATGAGTTTCGTTTACATGGAACAGACCAAAACATAGTTCCTGCAGTTTAAAAATAAAAACATGAAAAAAAAAAAAATACCACCCATGTGGTTCAGTACCGGTGGCGAACATGATCTCAGCACCTTAGTGCTATTGAGATTACTTATTTCATTAGGTGATTCGATACTAGAAGTGTTGGAAATATCGCAAGTTCAGGAGAGAGCAATAAAAGCGATGAAGGGCCTGACTGGACTGATTAATGAGTACAGCTCTTAGGGATGGCGTATGCACATTAGCTGTTGACCAAGCGTGATGGGAAAATTTGAGAGCAAGGTAGAAGAGCATGATCGTCTTTCAGAGAGGAATAGCTGTTTTGGATGCGCCAATAAGATGATATGGGGATAAAGGAAAGATATTAATCAGTGGAAAGTAAGTCTGGTTATCAAGAAACATTTCCTAACAAGAAGATCCACCAGGATGTGGAACAGGGGAAATAGTGGAAGTCCCATTGCTAGTCACTTAACACTGGATCAGAAAATATGCTGTAGGGAACAATCCTCTACAGGCAGGAAGAAACTGGGATGAGCTAATAGGACTTTCCCATATCTAATTTCTGCAATTCTGAGTTCCATTAGGGAAAATAATACTTTCAATTTCTTTCTCTGGCCAACGTAATTACCAGTTCAGCCAATGTTCCGTGGAAAACTGAAAAACACTGAATGCAGAAGCATTTTGCTTCCGCTCTTGACATTTTTGGTGGTCTTCTGTTGAACATCAGTGTCTGAAATGAGAATGAAGTCCTCTACTTGCTTGCAGACTAGGGTTACATGCACAGCAGTGAATTTTCTCCTGCACATTTTTATAATGTGGCTCAGTGATCAGCTATGTGATGACTAAAGTGAAAAAATAGCTCATTCTCCATGGTCTGGTAAGTTCTTAGCTTTTGTCCTTTATATGCCGTCAACGGGAGGTTGCATTAATCAGTGTCTACCCGTGCTCAGTCTGTTCTTATTACCATGGGCAAAATGCACCATCTCCCTTGAATTAACCTTGCAGCTGAACATCCTGTTGCAAGCACCCATCTTCTTTTCTCTCTTGGATGCAAGACACTAAAACGAGCAGCAGAGGGTTAACGCCGTCTTACAGAAAACCTTCTGGTCACTTAGCTTCTGCTTCAGCCTCCTGCAACCTCCCCGTGTCAGCTGGATGTGTGGGATGCCAATAACCCATCAAAACAAATTCTCCAAGGAGAACATTGTGGTCCAAGGAACAGGGCTTTGTGCTGCAGAGCCCTCTAGGCTGCTGGACTGCATCCAGCCATGGTGGGACAGGCTGGATGTTCCCGCCTGGCAGTTGGTTCAGGCACTGCTAGCAGAATTGTTGTTGCTCTCGCAGCCTGCTTCATAGCGGGTGTGTCTCGGCAGCAACAATTAGTTGCAAATAGGCTTTTCTTTAGCGCACTCAGCAGAGACGGAGTGGAAATCCTTCCAGGTCCCAGGGAAGCCAGGGCACTGGCAGCTGTGCAGGGCATGTCCTGCCCTGTGTGGGCCCAGCTGAGTTCCCAGAAGTGCCCGGTGCTGTTTAACCCTGCCCTTGTAACATGGTTTCGGAGAGATGCAGGCAGCGCTGAACACCCCTGAAAATTTTGCCTGTGCCTCGGGCGCCTATTGCCACATTTTGCTGTGGCTGTAGGGCTTTTCTCTAGACTATTGTCTGTTCCTGCATCAAAATTATGTTCCTCGGGGCAATATTTGCTGGCTCCTTTCCCAGCTCAGCCACAGCACTGGAGTCTGTGCCGACTACCTGCCTGCACAGTTTGACTCTGGCAGGACCCTCGCCGAGACCCCTCTGTCCTTTATCACTTGAAGTGACAATGGCTACAGGACCTTGAACATCTGATGTAGGATTTGGGGAGGATGCTTCTTCCACTGGTTTGCAGAAATGTGCATAGTCTCACACTCCTCCCTGGGGCTGTATTAACGTAATAAAATAAGCCTCTAGTTGTTATATAGTATTTATGCTGGATACTCCTACCTCTGCCTTCTTACCTCTGCGCATGAAAGATTGTAATCTCCTCAGATAAGAAATGAGGGGCAAACCATATGTGTATGTCTTCACAAGTAATCTTCAGGATCTGCACAAACATCTGACGGGAAAAGGGTCATGATTTTCACTCAAAAAAAAAAAAAAAACTTGCTAACTTTCCACCTGCCCTGCGGATCTCAACAACTTTTTAGATTCCAGTGTGATCTGCTCCAGAGCCACACGCTGGGAGTTTTCTAATGAGGTGGAGAAGAGGCAGGTAGGAGCAGGATAGCAGATGGGCAAGGAAAAAAACTGAATAATTTGTTCTTCACTGGCCCAACCTATCGTAACTTTGTTACTTAATAGGCTTCTGCTGAGGGATTATTTAGAAGCTTTTCAGAAGCACAAATAAATTGTTTTTTCAAAAGACTTTAAGGGTTTAAAATACTCAGTTGGCTTTAGTCTCCTGTTCTTTTTGGCCAAAATGAGAGAGAACCTGGGCAAAATGCGGTTGTGTTAGGCATCTCAGAAGCAGAAGGACTTTCTCCGAGATTTGAGCTCGGGATTTGAGTCAATGACTGATAGGTGATGGGTCTGGTATCTCTTCCAGCTTTGTCTCTGTCATCTGCTTTTCTGTCCAGTGAATTGTTGACAGGCAGCAACAATTCTAAGCGTTTGGGGAGAGTGACTTGTTTTTGGTCAAATCCTCATAAAAGGAAAAGGGTTGATTTTCACTCAAAAAAAAAAAAAAAATCTTGCTAACTTTCCACCTGCCCTGCGGATCTCAACAACTTTTTAGATTCCAGTGTGATCTGCTCCAGAGCCACACGCTGGGAGTTTTCTAATGAGGTGGAGAAGAGGCAGGTAGGAGCAGGATAGCAGATGGGCAAGGAAAAAAACTGAATAATTTGTTCTTCACTGGCCCAACCTATCGTAACTTTGTTACTTAATAGGCTTCTGCTGAGGGATTATTTAGAAGCTTTTCAGAAGCACAAATAAATTGTTTTTTCAAAAGACTTTAAGGGTTTAAAATACTCAGTTGGCTTTAGTCTCCTGTTCTTTTTGGCCAAAATGAGAGAGAACCTGGGCAAAATGCGGTTGTGTTAGGCATCTCAGAAGCAGAAGGACTTTCTCCGAGATTTGAGCTCGGGATTTGAGTCAATGACTGATAGGTGATGGGTCTGGTATCTCTTCCAGCTTTGTCTCTGTCATCTGCTTTTCTGTCCAGTGAATTGTTGACAGGCAGCAACAATTCTAAGTGTTTGGGGAGAGTGACTTGTTTTTGGTCAAATCCTCATAAAATAAGGTTTGAGACTATGTTCACTAATATCATCCAGGTGCTTGAGTACTCATAGTTAGTGGATAACGTAACCCCTGAAACGTCAGCTCAGTTGTTTTGCTGCTCAGTTGTTTCTGCTTTGCAGTTTTGCAGCTCATCCCAGCGCTGCCCAGCCCGGGACCCTTCCAGCAGCCCCGGGCGGAATCCAGCACGTCCCATCGACTCCATCCCACTGCAGTGCTAGTCGAGATCTGAGCAGCCCTGCCAACGCTCGCGGCGGATGAACTGGAAGGCTCAATGTTCTGCTTTGGGCTTTTAACTCTTGCGACAGAGGATTTTCTCAGTATGTGTCCAGGAAGGCTTTAAAATTGCTCTTGTCTGCTTTGTAACCTTGCTGTGCTTCAGTGCTCTCAGCTGGAAAACCTGGCAGGTAGCGAGCGATTCTCCTAAGAGCCAGGACTGTTCCCTGTCCCTTCAAAGGCTTTACCCCAGGTTTTGTCCAGGGTGAGGAGAACTTTGGTCCTTGAAAATGTGCTGATGGTGAATGTGCTCTGCACCCATGTGCCACCTTTCAATTCTTCTATATTTCTAGGCAGCTGAGGGATGACATCGGTGATGACATCCCCCCTCTCCTGCAGATGGGGAAGTTGAGGGAGGCGGAAGAGCTCATGCCATGGTAATGCCATGGGCTGGAGTTCTCCCAAGTAACCTGCGTGCTTTCGCATTGTGCTGCCTGTCACGGTAAGCACATGGCATCTCTAGATGATCTAGGATGGACCTTGGAAAAATAGTGAGTTTGTCATCTTTATGCATGCTTTATTATGGCCAGTGAGGCTCAGAACTGAAGTTTCTTGTGCTGTTTTAAAATCCTGTGGAATTTTCAGAAAAACGCAGCATTATCTGAAGCCTTTTACCCCATTTATTGTGCCAGACCCCTAAATCTGTTTGAGTTATTAACTCGCTGCAACAATTGTGTGTTGTCTTGTCCCCTCGGGGCACCCAGGAGATGAAGTCATTGCTTTCTGATGTACTTTAGGACCATTCAGAATAAAAAGAGCTATGTATATGTCCCAAGGTACAAGTGACAGGTCTTGCCTAAAGTTTCAACTTCTACAGCATGCATATTGTGTGGCTTATGTGCATCTGTCCCTCCTAAAGTAATTCTGTCATCGGCTGAGAGAAGTTTATAAACCTTCCTGCCATCCCTTCAGGTCCAGATGAGCTACGCAGTTGCTAATAGCTTCAGTCCTGTGAGGGTGGTTTTTTGGGTGCCCAGGAGTAGTGTCCAAGTACTGGGTTGCTGCAAAGGATCCACGTGTTCTGATGCACTTGCAGAAGGTCCTGGGTGAATCGGCTGCTCAGATCATGTAGGATCTGGCTAATGGCACGGAGAAGTGTTTAGTAGCTGTAGCTGCCTTTAACACATATTGCCCGCAAAGATACTGCATAAATATTGCACTGGGTGACCGCAGCCAGGTGTTTCCAGTCCCTAAGCCAGCTCAGATATCTCTGCGGGGTGAACATAGTGCAGAGGCAGGCATCGATCAGCAGAATTGCGGAAAATCGGGCACCCCGGTCCTGTTGGAAGCCAAAGGCTGTTACGCAGGCTGGCTTAAGAGGCTTCAGTCCTCTGTGACTTACGAAACTAGGTCTTTGGATAAGCTGCCCTGGTATGAACTGGGAGAGGATGGCAATTAGCAACCCTATTCCTTTCAACAGTCAGAAGCAGTTTGAGGTCGTGCTTCACAAGGGTCTTCTGAAAACGCTCTGTTAGGTGATGAATTTAAGGTCCCCACGCTTGCTCTTTGGCACTTGCTACTCACTGAAGTAGCCACAGGGAAGTGGGAGATGGTCCTTGTATTGCCAAGGGCATGTTTAACATCCCAGGAAACATCTTCCCAGCTCTGCAGAAAAAGGCCAGAGCAGTGGTAAGCTACACCGTGTCTGACTGGAGCCAAGGACACTGAACTGGCAGACCTGGCAGCTCCTGGCTTTAAGGTTATAAACTAGGCAAATAAAGTAGAAAGAGAGCTCAGAGCCTAACAGTCATCTGCAGCTTGACAGCAAAGTTTATTGAGCATCAGTTGTTCTGTTTGGAGTTTTAAAAGACAAAAGATGAATCTGAGCTTGAAATCTAATCTGCAACAAAGGAGGGGAATTCTACAAGATCCAGCTGAGCTTCCAAAACCGCAGGTGTAAAATACTGTCCTGATGGTTAGTGACAGTCTTGATAGGTCTTCATCAGAGTGGGAGCGCAAACTTTGCCTCATTGCTGTTGTTCAGGACTTCTTCGAACACTATTTCAAAGCAGAGTGAGACTACTCCTTTACTGGTGTATGTTATGAGGATTAGTCTAACTTGAGACTGCGCAGGATTACAGGGCGGTCATAGGAAATTCCTGAAGAGGAAATTCTGAAGAGGAAAACTAATACAACTGGAGGCAGGGGAAGCTAAAGACTTGGACTGCACCAGCTCTGCTCTTCTTGCAAAAGCTTATTAGCTGCAAGGGTAAGTATGTGTTTGCAGGTGATCGGCATGCGTTTGAGCAAAGCATGTGACTTGCGAGTGGTAGTTTGATTTTGCATTCACAATCAGTCATTTCCTATGTGAAAAGGCCTGTTCTGAGTGTTGAAATGCTTCACTAACAGGCAGCTTGCTATCTCTATTTTCCAAGTATAAAACAGGCATGGAGAAATAATGGGCTAGATCTGCACAGGGCTTTTTGTTTATTTTAAATAATAATGGCAAAGGCTTTTTGTTCCAATTACTTGAATAGGATTTAGGGAAGTAGAGTTATCGAAGACCTTAGTTTATGCTTTATCCTTACTGTCGTCTTTACAGTGGCTATAACTTCGTTTGTTGTCTCTCTATGGAGTTTGTAGAAAGCTGCCCGTGTTCTCCATGGCCCCTGGTATCTGTCTTATGTTCTGGGCTCTCTCCAGCCCGGCCCCAATCTCTGCTGGGCCCATTCAATTCCATACCCAGCAGGGCCTTTCCTGGCACCTCTGGGGATATTACAAGACTAAGCAAGCACATTCACTGATCAAAACTGTGTTTAAAAATGCATATTCCTGCACCAGCGAGGAAAGGACTAAACAAGTATTATATTTTAATTCCTAACCTAGTCTGTTTGATATAGCCCATCTAATGCTACCGTATGAAGTAGCAGATATTCCTGGGAAAGCAAGTGCTACACAAAGTGTGGGGGGCTTTAAATTACTTGGTAACAGCTATCTGTACTCTTGTGTATTTCCAGCCCCGCAGATTAATTTTCTGCATTGCCCCTTGATAGTGCCTGCCCTACTAACAGCTGCTTCGTGCATCTTTCTGTTCCCAGCCACGTTACTCAACTCAGACCCACACAATTGTTGGAGGTGAAAAAAAAATCATCTCGGAGGCATCCTTTGCCATTGGCATCTCTGCTTTTGTGCTGCCGGTCCCACCTGCTCAGGGTTTGTGTGAGTCAAAGCTTGGCTTAACTGACACATCTGTTGTCCTTTCTGACCACACTGGCCCTCTCAGATTTTTGCCGCTCAAGCCAAGTTTTACGTAGCTGGTTGAGTGGGGCTTAGATCATGTACAGAGCCTGGTGCTTCAAAGGTTTTCTGCTCTTTGTGAAGCCAGTTGCCTTACAGGGCAGTACAGAGACTGCGGCATAATTCTTGCTGACTGAGAGTTCTCAGGAAACCCTCTTTCTGGTTAAGGTCTTAAATAGGAATTAACTTTTAAAGTCATTAAACACCCACATGTGTGGATTCTAAATACTGCTGTGGCATCATCCATGTTTCTTTAGGAAATCCTATTCCCCGGAGCATTAGCAAGCTTTTCAGAGACTTGGGCCCCTTCTCTTCTCAAGAGGAAAAAGGATGATGAAAGGTTGAAAATATAAAAATCGTAAATATATCAGAAAGCATAACCTTATTTGTTCATCCCCCTGCCAGCGAAGGAGCCTTCTGCCTGATCCCTTCTCCAGTCCCCTCTCCAGTTCTGCCCATGTGATGGGTTTCCCTTGCGTCCCTGCAGCGTTTATTCCACAGTCTAATAGATCTGCCCATTAGGAAATGTTTTCTGAGGTTTAATCTCAACTTTCCTTTGTTCTAGTTTATTCCGTAACACCACGGACTGTGCTTGAATTGATGGGACTTGGAACTGTGCCTGTTTTCACAGAAAAGTGCAGAGCAATAACAGACGAGATGACAAAGAAATTGAAGGAAGTAAATGTGAGTTTGCCAGAGGCCTCTGTTTTTGAGCATACTTGCTGTTATACTTGTCAGTAGGAAATCTCTGAAGTCCTTCTCGAGTATGTGGAGCATTGTTCAGCAGGTGCCAGGTATCCTAAGTCTTCCCACATTGCCACTGAGGCTCACAGGCAGTTTAAAGAGAACCTTCCAGAGGAGACGAGTTTTGATGTCATGTCCAGAGGTAAAGGGAAGGGAATGGCTGGCCCTGAATGTTGGACTACGGGCCATTATTTCAGCGTCTTCTGACCTATCTAAATCTCCCCCAAATTCAAAAAGAATGTGATGCCCCCTAACTTACACCAGATTTTTTCCTGAACCAATGGAGTAATCGGTAGAAAAGCTAGAGCGGTTGCACGATGGATTAATCTGGGCCTATTAACGCCAACGTTTCACAGGATCTCCCCTCCCGCCACTAAACCCCCAATGCTACCAGGGTGTGCAGAAAGGTACGAGACAAGGAACAAAGCAGCCATGTCGCGTAACAGCTACCAAAGATACCAACAGCAAAAAAAGTGCCTCTTACCTGGTTTGCAGATGGGCAGGATGTCTTGTTGGGGCTTCGTTACAGCAATTTTGAAGAAAGAAAGGAAAGAAGAGGGAAAATATTCTTCGAGTGAGAAATGTGTCGATTTTGGAAGACGAGAGGGGAACAGGCCACACCATCCAGTGAGCTGTCTGGCATTCGCTAACCTCCGTTTGCTGGTTTCTTTGAAATGTGACCTATTTCCTTGTTGCACAGGAAAGGAAAGAAGAGAAAATAAAAGCTGTGTAGCTCTGAAGAGTGAAAGAGCTCTGAGACCTTCTCAGTGCCAGGGCATGGGTCTTCTATGGAAGAAAACAAATCAGAGGAAGGTGATGAAGAGCTGTCGTTATTTAAACAAATGTGGTGGGGGAAGACATTGCCTGGAGAGCAAAGCTGTCTTCTTGCCCATTGAACAGATGTTCATGGGGAAGTGAGCCTTTTTGCACAAGTACCTTTGCCATGCCATGCTGTGTCCCTTCGAAGTCACCAGAGGGTAAGGAGAGCGTAGGTTCTTTGGATTTGCCACATCCAGGCCAGAGGCTACTGAGAAAGGCCCTCTGTGTAGGGCTGCTTTGGAGGGACAGTTTGTGATGGTCAAGACGCAGGCTCAGTAACCCAAGAATCTTTTCCTAGACTGTTTTTCCTGCTCCGCTTTGTGATTCACTCTTTGTAGTGCCAAAATGGCCATAACACTAACAGCTGGTCTCACCAAATGGTGCTTATTTTTGGCAGGGTTTTCAGCTGCTCCTCAGGGACATCTCCCTTTCCAGAATGGAAAAGTTTCCACGTTTCATCACCAGCCATGGTAAACAGCTCACTACCGCTTGACAGCTCATTAGCCTGAAGAGATGGGTAAAGGGTCAGTGTTCAGTGCCAGCTTTTGGTGACTGGGGAGAAGAGCTACAGTGCCGTGACTTCTTTCTGCTGCATGCAAAGAGGTGCCCCAATGAGATGGATGGGGAATCCCGAAGTGTCTTGCTGGTGCAGGCAGAAGACTCAGTACTGTAGAAGTTGGGACTAGTGCCCTGATCATGGCAGGTTGAGCTTGCTGATGTTCAAGACAGATTGGAATAAAAACATACAGTAATAGGGTTAGATATGCAAAATGCAAGCTATCCTTGAGCATTACTCAACTGTATGGCGTTTCATTGCCAAATCCCCCTTGAGGAGCCCTTTGTTTACATTT
Organism: Aptenodytes forsteri; assembly: GCF_000699145.1. NCBI lineage: Eukaryota > Metazoa > Chordata > Aves > Sphenisciformes > Spheniscidae > Aptenodytes > Aptenodytes forsteri. Next base: position 274,415 of record NW_008795475.1, read on the forward strand.
TGACGTGGAGCTGTACAAGATGTTTACTCAGAAATCCATATTAAAGTTTTTTCCAAGGACAAGGTGAGATCCTGAGATAGAAGGGATGAGTCACTTAGGCAGTTTACAATGGTGAAAATGCAGCATCCCAACACACCCAACCTTGCAGCGCGAGCAGGGAGCTCTCAATCCTGAGCCCTCAGCAAGGCTCACCTGCACATTCATCCTTTGCCCAAAATCCCCACAAAGTTTAGGCAATGTACAGTGATCTTGATGATAATCGCTTTCTGATGGCTGTGCTTTCAAAGCTAGCCGTGGCTCTTTCAAGCTGGATTTACAAGTTTGGGAGACACTGACCCAATTTTATCTAACACCTGGGATTAATTAAGCTGACTTTAACTGTTGGGCAATTAGTTTGCATGTCTCTACACTAGTGGAAAAACAAAAAAACATTTGTTTACGGCTGGTTTCACTTGCAGGTTTTCAACCTGCAGTATTTGGGCTACAAACAAAGCGGAGTAGTTTGTTTATTACAGCAGTAGCTAAAAGACTGAATGGAGCGTTGTTGTGTTAGGTACTGTACAACCATAAAAAGGGTTAGTCAGTGGCTAAGTAGCTAGTCCCAACATGGACTTGGGGCCAGGCTGTGATGTAGAGCCAGAGCTGGGAACTTTGCCCAGGCCCTGCAGTTTAGACATAGCAAGAGAGAGTTTCTTTTATTTTTACTTTATATACAAAATGGTTATGCAAAATTACCCCATCAGGCCTCAGCATTGTTCCCTGTGTGTTTTAATGGCAACCAGGACAGAGTTTGCAGCCTTATAAGCCTTAAAATGAGCACTGGCCTCAGTGTCGTGCAAGCTGGTGCTGCAGCTGGGTACGCTGGATGCATTTGGGCATCGGCCAGCACCACCGAGAAGCGACGGCGCCAAGTTTGGCTGGAAGCGTTGCTCTTTGTGCTTCCCCAGGGTCCGGTGCATCATCCCGGCAGGGTTTCTGCCAGCCTGGTGTTGAGCTTGGACCTCGCAGGATCCGAGCGTGCAGGATCAGAGAGTGCAGCCTCTGCCACGTGTAGCCACAGGAGGGTGCAGTGTCACCGGGCTGCTGAACTTCAGGGACTGGGTTCCTGGTGCTGTGCTGAACACAGGGCTCCCCTCCATCCCAGGAGTGAGTGAGGATGCAGGGGAGCTGGAGGGAGAGGATTTCAAGCGTCTCCTGGAAATGCATCATCATCTCCTCATCGTAGAAAGAGAGGAAGCAACTGGCTGGCACTGTTTTATGTTGGAGATGAATTGCAGTGGCTGTTAGTTGCCCGTGAAACGCTTTTTTTCAGGCAGAGTCCAATATCCTCTGCCTCTTTTCTACAAGTATCTGGTCCCTTTACCTTTCTCCATTTTCTGGGCGTTTGCGTAAGTGATGGAGGCCTTGGCTTGGGAAGGTGTGTGCAGCTCCGAGGGGGCTTCATCACCGCTTCAGAGACAGGTCCAGACTGGAGTAAGGCCTGGTTTTTGAGCTGAAGATTTTGCATGGCCTGGTACGAGTATGAGAGGGTCCTCAGAGCAGCACTGCTTTTGGGCACGGGGCTGGGGGGGTTGGCCCCAAGCACACAGATTGTGTGTCCTTGTATGTCAGGAGTCTGTAACACTATATTTACCATCCAGGGGAGACCGGAGACCCTGCTACATCAGGGAAAAGCAAGTTTCCCTGGGAAGGGAGAGGGACAGGCAGCACCGAGCCGCTTGCTGCTGAGCAGAGAAGATGGGCGTCTGCAGCCTTCGTCCCTCTTCATTGCACACCAAGTGTGTTTGAAGACAAGCGTCAGCAGACAGAAAGCCCCTGGTATGGCACCGGGCCACGCTTTGGGCAATTAGTTTTTCCCTGGCCAGAAGCGGCACCATTCAATTAAACCCCAAATACTTTGTTTAGTTGCTCTTTTATGTATGTGCTTTGGGGGCCCAGACAATGGCTAGCACAGCCTGGGGAGGAAGGAAACCGCTCTTTCCACCCAGCCAGGGAATGGGCCAAAAATCCAGCCAAGCAAACCCTTTGAACTCGGTTTTCAAACGGAGAGCCAGGCCTTTCCAGTTTGGACGCCTGTAAGGAAGAGTGGCCCTTGTGCTTGCATTGGGATGCCCCCGGGGCTGGGGCAGCACTGGGAGTGGAGCTGGGGGCTGTGAACTCCCACCGTCAGGCATCTCCTTCTGGGAGCAAAGGATGTTTTTCCTTGTTTTCTCAGGGCTGTTAGGATGAGCACGCCTACCAGGCAATACCGAATACTTCGAGACCAGCGGAGGCTCAGGATGTCCCTCCCGGGCATCTCCTGCTTAGGTCACACTGCTGCGCCATCCAGGGAGTGGAGTTCAGAGGGCTGCAATAAGGGTTTACACAAATTCATGGAAGAAAATGAATTATGGCTGTTAAATGCAAAGATACAGCTTCTGGCTTAGCTTCAGCCCTGCACTTAGTTTACTGATAGCAGAGGATGTAGGAGGATATACTGCAAAAAGTACCACAGCTTCTTGTTTTTTTCTTAATCCCTTTTCTTAGGCATCCCATGGCCAGCATCCCATTAGGACATAGGGCTGGCCAGGCCTTTGTGGCTTTTCCTTTCTCCATTCCCATCTAATGGTCAGATGGTTACAGACTAGTGCTGGGTCAGCCTGCGTGGCACCCAGGACCATCGCCAAGAGTCCTGGCTGCTCAGGCCTGTCCCAGGGCCGGATCCTGTGGATTTGGCAGTGTACGTACCTAGAAGGGCCACGGCAGGACACGCAGTTTGGAGGGGCTGGCTGTCCTGCAGACTTGGCATCCACGCCATGCTTCACAGGGCTGCAAACCCTCTAGCCCCCTCCCAGAGTCCCCCCTTGCAATATGCTCCTGGGCGGAGGGGTCTCATGTTCAGGGAGCTTGGTCTAAGACTTAGGTTACATCTTCCCCCGGCAATTTTTCACCCCCTTACTCTTTATTCAAATCCTCTGATACTAAAAGGCTCCCTGGGGATGGTTTTGGGGTCCCTCTGTCCCCACTGATGGGCTCAGGCTGGAGGTCCGCTGCCTGGTGCTGCCGTCCTTTCCCTGTGTCCTTCCCCAGGGCCCCTCTCTGTATCCAGAGAAAAGCAGGGCAGCGCATGGCGATTTGGAAGGGCCTGTTTTCATAATATTTGCAGAATTGCCAGGTAATTCTCTCTTTACCAAGGCTCACATATTCAGCTTTCTAATCTCAAAGACGACTTCAGAAGGAAGAAGGAAATGAGCTCCTGCCCTTTATTGTTGCTTATTGTTTTATGTGTCCTGAGAGGGCTTTGTTTTTAAAAAAGCAGTATTTTATTATTTGCAATGTTTATTCTTTACTTTAGAAATGTATTGTCCTCTGTGGGACACTCCACGGTGGCAGCAGAACAAGAGAAATTATGGCATCACAAGAGCCAGCAGGGCGAAAATGATGTAACTCGGGAGGGAAGGGACTTCTTAAAACATTAGCAAATTCTTGAAGGCTTTTTTAAATTTAAAGCCAATACCTAACATTACCGTAGAGCACAGCTGCCTTTGTTAAGGCCGTTTCATCAGACATGCACTGGCTTTTTAAAAGCCTTTTGAAAGCTACGGTTAAAATGAAGGATGGGAGTGTTGTTCATTGTTGGGGAAAAAACCAAAAATCCTGGCTTGCTTTATCCGTTTTGCCTGCCGTCTGCCACCGTCAGCATGACCTCTTTGCTTTATTGCTTTTATTGGGATGTTTTATCGGCCAGGGAGCTGCCTGCATCGCCTCGGGGGCTCTGCTCGCAGCCGGGGCTGCCCGGAGAAGATCGCTGCCTGCTCCTTTGCAGAAAGGCTTAGCTGATTAGTTTTATACCGTTGCAGGCAAGACCTGCCTTCTGCACTGATGTCAGCAGTCAGGGCGGGACTTTTACAGCCTTATGGGTTTGGGGATTTTTTTTTTTTTTTTTTGGATAATCCTGGCAAAATTCCTGAGCAAAGTTTTTTTTCTTTTTTTTTTCTTCTTTTTTTTTTTTTGAGCAGCCCCTATACATGCTGCCTCCGAGCCGCTCTCTTATTACTGCTCACTTCCTGAAAGGAGAGTTTTTAGCAAAGCCTCTAGCTCCAGCGCTGCCTGGGTCTGACAGAAGAAGGTTATTGAGGAAGGCGACATAAACCCTCAGCCTGGAAACTTTCTGACACGCGCAGGACTGAGGGGGAGAGAGAAGCTTTTGGCTGCTGCTGGGAAAAAGAAAAAAAAAAAAAAAAGAAGCTCAAGGAATTAAAAGGGGAAAAAGAAGAAAGGAGGGAAAACACTAGAAAAGGTAAAACACTCTTTAAAATAATTTTTCCAGAGAAGACTCTTTGAGGTTGAAGTGGGGTGGTCTGGGGTGGAGGGAACGCGAATGTTCTTTGAAATCAGAACCATCTCCCTGGAGAAGGAATGAGCCCGAAGAGCATTGCACGCTGGAAAAACATTTATGAGAATGAAAACCATGTTCACCCTTCTCCAACATTCAGAGTTTCCATAAAAACGCAGGGTTGTGTTTCAAAGTGTCTGCAGACAGCAGGAGTCAGGCATCTGCACTCGCGCGCTGTCTCCCTCGCCTCCCCCATCCCCACACCACTCCACTTTTTTTATTGCATTAAGCCATCTGATCGCATGTTTGCTGCTCTGAAATACAATTCTCTTATGCAGAGCTGCCGTGGGCGAAACTCTCAATTACAGAAAGCAACAGCTATAATCCCTATTGCAGAATTATACATTCCTTGCTGTCTTCATTCCTGAGAATAAACACATATTGCGCTCCCTCTCCCTCTTTCGCTGTCTCTCTCCATCTTCAGGAGCTGCCAATGCCTCCTTCCCTCCTGTACGATGTGGTCAGAGGATTATAAACTGTCTGCCCTGAAAAAGTTGCAATGTCATTAACTTTGTGTGCATCACCAGGCATTTGGCCCCATTGTACTCGTCATATATTTCTTTGCTTTGATTATGTTTTAAAGGTTTTTTTAAAAAGATCAATCCCTCAGAACATGTTATTTTAAACATCAAAGTAAATATTAGTGATGGTGAAATGCCAGAAGATTATCTCATTAGAGCTGAAGGAGCTGTGCTATAAATAGAAAGGAGTTTATAAAATAACCTTGGCAAATATCTTCCAGAGGGGAAGAATCAAACCAAGAGGGAAGCGCAGAGCTGCGCTGGTCAGAGCCGCGCTCCAGGGCAGGTACCGTGCTTCGGCGCCAGCTGCGGCTGTGCGGCAAAATTTAAAATTTCAAACAGAGTCTCGTTTTTGGGGACTTTTCTGGTCAAGTGTATGCGGGGATGTAAACCTCAGGGGGGCGTTTGTTTTCCTGTTTCAGTCTATGCCAATACCCATATTGGCTGGAGATAGCTCAGCCATACCGGAGATCTGTTTCTTATTCTGTTCATTAATATTCTTGTTAGCAGAGCTCACGTGGTGACAGCGTGCAATCTAGTGCATGACGGGTGATAGCAGGAAGATTTTTGAAGTCTTTGTTCATTTCTGGTCTCCCCCGTGCTGCGGATGGTAGAAGGGGAAATGCTTTGTCAGGCGCCCAGGTAATTCCCCAGCCGGCGCAGGGGTGTTCCCTCTGCTCTGCTTGCCATAGCCTTGCCCAGACTAGTCTGAAATGCCTCCGTTAGCGAGGCTTCCTCCAGTTCTTGGGAGGTTGTTCCAGTGTCACAAAGTTTCTCCATATATGGAACATGCCGAGTGCTCCGGTTGCTCCATCCTCGGCTTCCCGTTGTTCCTGCTTCGCCCCACGGCAGCACCCTCTCCTTTCCTTCTCCTCCTTAGATCCCTAAAACCTCCAGCACTCGTCGGTGCGTCTCCAGTTGCATTCCCCAAGCAGCTGCTTGTTGGGTGGAATGGGAAAGGTCCTGTCATCTCCTGTAAATCATGCTTTTCCCAGATAAGACTCGGGGGCTGAACTGTTTCATTTGGCAGAGGAGGCCCTCGATAAGCTGCGACTGAGCGAGCAGTCGATGGGGTGAAGTGTCGCCCTAGGGGAAGGTATTGCCTGCTCAACATAAACAGTGTCTGCTAGTCATGCGAGAGGCCTTTTAAGTACCAACATGCAAACCTGTAGCATGAGAGGCTCTGTTATCGCTTGATGGCTCAAGGCCACCCAGAGACTGTTACGGGGAGGAGTAATTGTGCTTATCATCACATGAAGCCCTGGTCCAGAGACAGCATGGGCTCAGCTGCCCAGAGGAGCAGCTCCGTGGAGGGCTTTTCAGCGCAGGTTGCATCAGGCCCACCCAGAGGATGATTCTGTTCAAACACTTATCTAAAGCTTATCTGAAACCCCCAACTCCAAAAACCACTTTTCTTGCCAAGTTTCCAGCAATTAGTTCATTCTAAGCCAGAAACACCGCAGGATGTGTTTGTCACGTCCTGTCCTGCCTAGATCTCAAGTTAACACAAATGAACTTAAAACAAACAGAATTTGGACCAAATTTGTCAAGTTTTCAGAAACAATTCACTAGTGATTTGGATGATGTCAGCTCAGATGTGCTGAAGATATGTCAGTCAAAAAGATCTTCGCTTGACCCCACCACCATAGGAAATGTTTGCAGGGCGCGTGGTTACAAACATTTCCTGGGAATCTGTAAGCAGGTCAGATCTCATGCAGCGACTGGGGAGTGAGAAACATGGAAAACCACCAGCCTGGATACAGACCCATTTTTCAACACTGAAGGAGGTTTTAAAGGGACACCATCTTGGTTACTGTGAGTGCCGTCAATTAAGTCTGCAACCAATTCAAGAATTGGGAGATTCTCCACTGAGGAACTCTGCCAAAATATTTTAGCTTCATCTGACTTCAGTGGAGCAATGTCAGTGGCACGTGTTAAGTGCAGAGTCTCCATCCGGCTGCTCCGTTGCTGCTACTCTCTTACCTTCTGCATTCTCCCAGACTGGGAAAAGAACACTTGGGGTATGCCATTTCTGACTATTCAACGTCTTTACACTTCTGTTTATCATCCCAACCCACCATTATTGCTATCGTGTTTCCTACTCTTCCATTGTAGCTTAATTTTTAAAGGGAAAATTAGTTAAAATGAATCTATTCCTGTGCAGTTCTGCAAATCCTTCTGAACTCAAACATTCATAAATGTTGGCTCCAGCTGAGCTGAACTCGCAGGTGAAATCCTGGCCTCCCGCTGTGGGAGTTGTGCCACTAACCTCAACAGGACCGAGACTTCACCCCGAAGTGGCTTCGGTCAAAACCACAGTGCAAACGTGAGTTCAGTCCTATCTGGGTTTGCGGCTTTTCATTCCCTGGCCATGAACAAAGGCAGCTCCTCCATGGCCGGGCGCAGAGAAATGTACTCAGTGGCCTTTGGGCTGCAGCTTCCTCGTTAGGAAGCCACACATGCTTGTGAGTCGGCATATTTTCTGTTGCACCCTGCCATACTCCATCAAATCCAAACCATCTGGGCCATATGTTTCCCTGAACAGAGAACCTGCAGGGAGGGAAATAGGGCCCATAAACTCTCTGCACAGCAGATCTCATGGAGCTCGCTTAAGGGAGCCGGAGCCTGGAAACGATCTGCAGATCTTACAGATCTGTATGGGCTGGAGGGAGTCCATAGCCCAATGCAGTCTGCAAGACTTCATCCCGCTGCAGAGCTCCCCTGACACATTCCTCCGTGGTAACGTGTCTTGGGGTCTGTGGGTGCTCGCTGTCATGGTCACGCTGTCTTGCATGAAGGGGGCCCCAGGGTGGTTGCATGGAGGGGCCCCCATGCTCTTGCACAGACTGCCTGCTTGGCTGTCACAAAATCACTTCCCCGCTTGCCTTGGTTTGCCCTGCTGTGAAACAAAGCCAGTAGCGTTCACCTGCTTGCAGGGAGACTTTGAAAGGTGGGGAGGCTGTGGGGACAGTGGCAGAAGCTAGGCTGGGTGTTTGCGTTATCGCGCTCTCGGTGCCCTGGGAGGCTGGGTGCTGCCTGCACGTCTGCAGAGGGGGAGTCTCGGTCCTGAGGTGCTGGAAGCACACAGCCAAGCAGGCAGCGAGGCAGGTAGGGCAGATCAGGACAAGCCACCTCTCTGGCCAGCCAGGGCTCCTCTCCCTTTCTCTGTGTAACCACGATGCAGCCGCCTCTGAAGGGACATGTTTCTGATTTCCTGGAAGGACAGCGTGGTCCAAACTGTGTTGTGTAAGCACAAAGTCCAAACTTTGCTGCTTTAGGGTCCCGCTCCACAGCTCACTGCATTTCCTCCAAGCCACTTCTGCATGTGACCCCGTGAGACAGCCTGGGTTTTGTGATCCAAACCTACCTAATGTCAAAGTTAACCCTGTTCTGAGGTGGGACCAGAGATCCCCTCGAGTCCCTTCCAACCTCAGTTATTCTTTGATTCAGTCTGGCAGGACCAAATCAGCGACGGGTGCTGGAGACAGGCAATGCTGTGGATCCCTTCCCCTGTCCAGGACCGTGCTATTGCTGGGCGCAGTGTTAGACTCTGCTGTGCCTTGGGGATGCTGTGCCGTGGTGGTGGTAGAAGGAGCAGTGATCTCTGCTCACTGCAGGTCCCATGGTGCTTCTCGCAGCCCTTCTGGGTAACAGGAGTCACCTCCGATGCTCTTCTTGGGAAGGTGGGGCTCTCTTGTCTCTCCAGCTTCAGCATATGAGACCGTGCTGTACCGTGGATGCACGTGGCATGGCAGGCTATGAGAGGGGCTGTAGTGGGGCCCTGCCCTCTAGCAAAACACTTCCAGTCTGATGACCAGACACGTCTTTGTCAGAGGGTCCCAGCACAGGTACAGCACTACGGATGTGTGGGGTATGGCCCTGCCCTAAGGCCAGGTTGACGGAGGAGTCAAATTTAGGGTGCCACACTTGGTGTGTGAGCTGTGACGGGTCTTTGTAAGGTATAACTGTATAAAACGTGTTACTGCCTGAACTGGGACAAACAGCACATCCCTTTCTCAGACCAGATCCCTCCTGGAGAGAGCTGGTGGCAGTTATGCAGGTGAGTGGAGCTCAGTGTTGGCACAGGAGGGTGTTTGTCTTTATGCAACCCCAGGGCTCAGTGCCTTGTGTTGCTCTCTTGTGTAAGCACAAAAACTGCTGAAGGGCTGCTGCGGGAGCCAGCTCTGCCGGGATGCAGATGGCTGAGCCGGGGCTGTCGCAGTGGCTGCGCCTGCTTCCCTGCCTGCTCAGAGGTGTGAGTGCTCCTGGCCTTTCCGAGAGCCTGGGGCAGCCTGGCATCCCGAGCACCACAGAGTCATGTTGCTTGCTCCGTGCTGGTGCAGGGGAAGCAGTAGGAGCACGGGGAGGGAGCTGCTTGTGCGGAGGCCGAGGAGATCTGGATTCTCTCCTGGCTGCACTGAACCCTGCAGAGAGAAGGGGTGGTTTTATGAAGGCAGAAGGCAGTCATGCAGACATGGAGATGCCAGGTATAAAACCAGCATTCATGCATGCATATCTAGAGGTATCGGCGGTGCACAATGGCATGCAGAGAAGCGTGTGGGTACCAAACACAGACGTGCCTGCAGGTAGTGTGTATCCTCGTACAGATAGCGTGTATCCTCGTGCACAGCCGCACACGAACAGCTGCGGTCGTGGTCTGCACGCATGTGGATGACATGCATACTTACATGCATGGTGCATGTGTGTAGTTGGCAGGGGCACTGTATGGTAGGCGAGATGCGCTTCCTTTTAATGACTGCTCGGTTGTCTTTTTAATTCTGCTGTTTTGTGCACGGCTGAAGCCAGCAAGGAGAGTGGTGGCAGGGGGCCAGCAAGTCTGGGTCACATGGAGCAGCTCCAAACTATTGCATAAGTCCCGTCTGAAAGTGGACCTGCTTGGTGGAGTCATCTCCTTAAAGCAAAAGAAGTCCAAGGCTGGGAGCATTGGGTTGCTCAGTAGCCACCTTACATCTGGCTGAAGTTGACTGGTCTAGCAGCTAGATTTGGGCTCAGCCCTGGGGCTCGCACTGCCCCGTGCCGAACACCCCTCCCCAGTGATGATACGAGCTGGCACTTCTCTCATGCTTTCCTGTTGAGGACCTCCGGGCATTTTACCACACTTGGAGAAATGCAATGACCCCAGCTTTCCAGATAAGGCCAGATCCTTATATAACAGAGAGATAGTATTTCCAGAAAGCAAAGCAGTCGATGTCGGAGAGAGGTCGGTGCTCCCAGCTCTCCACTCGTATGCCCTCGCTTTGTCCTGCGTTTCTTTTGCCCCTTTGCTGGTGAAATTAAAGATCCCGCTGGATTTTGGAGAGGAGCAAGGGGGTAATTCAGTCCTTTCCTCACTAAGATTGCACTGAATAGACTTGACTGTAAAACAATTCTCGTGTTTTTAAAAAAAAAATACTCCCACACAGTACTGGAGTGAGCCCAAACCCCTGTGAAGCTTGCTTGTACAAAGGGATAGAGGGTGTGCCCGGCTAGAGCACAGCAGGGCCCAGCGTGGAGTGCAGCAGCGAGCCTGTAAGAGGGAGCTGGTGGTCTGAAGGCAGTGAGGGTGTTCCCCTGCTCAGCTGGGCTGGTACCAGGGTGCTGGCAGGGGGACGGAGACCTGGGCTCAGACCCCTCGCCTCTCAGGTTCAGACTGGCAGCGTAAGTCTGGATTTCCCATGTTGCTGGTGAACGCCTTTGGATGGGGTTGGATCTTGTTTTAACAGTGCGAAAGCAGCATCTCTCCTCCGAGCAAACTCTAAATTTGACCCCACAGTCGCTGGGATGGGTATCTCCAAAGAGCTGCTCGTAGGGTGAGATGAAACAGCCCTTACAAGTGAAGTGGGCTGCAGCCTCTCAGCCCGGTGGATGCCAGCAAGAAAGGGAAAAGCAAAAGCCCTTGCTCCAGTGTGGGCTTGATAACAGGAGCAATCAGAGGGATGGCGAGGGGATCCTAAAGGGTTGCTGTAGAGCAGTGTAGGCAGTAACTATCCCATGGCTGGAGGCTGCTGTTTTCTGGTCAACACTGATAACTACGTGTTTCTGATTCTTTGCTTGCCGTGCCCCCAGAGAGGCCAGGCTTGGAGCAGCAAAGCAGATTAAGGTTCAAGCTCTTGTTTTCAGTTCTGCAGACCTGTGACTTTAACCCATTTTTTGCATTCTGCAGCCGATGCTCCTAGCAGTGAGGTGCTGATTAGTTAATGCTGATTTTTCTGCTTTTAACCCATAATGCTACTCTAGAGCTGAGAAATGACTTCCCAGTGGACGTCCTGTCATGCTGGCAGGATGACTGCAAAAAGACTTCTGCCATCTGCAACTCAGCGTGTTTTGAACTTAGCAGTCCAGCCAAATATTTTGTCGGGAATATCAGGACGGTCTCTTGCTGAAAGCCGGGAAGGTCTCAGGAAGCTTTGCATTCACCCGTGTGCTCACCGCCCGCCCGGCCTCTCACCCCCTGCCGCAGGAGGTGCAGCATGACGGGGGGG
>NW_008795475.1:285836-288383 GCF_000699145.1 Aptenodytes forsteri
TGCAGCAGCAGCATGGCGAGCAGCGCTGTTTACTCTGTCCCCAGGAATGTGCAGGAACCTGCCGGGAGCCGGGAAGGTCTCGGGAAGCTTTGCATTCACCCGTGTGCCCACCGCCCGCCCGGCCTCTCACCCCCTGCCGCAGGAGGTGCAGCATGACGGGGGGGAGCAGCGCTGTTTACTCTGTCCCCAGGAATGTGCAGGAACCTGCCGGGAGCTGGGGTGGTGACTGTGCACGCATGAAACGCCCGCCGCCCCAGGGAAGCACAGCGGGCCAGCAGCCCCTGCCCAGCAGCAACCACACAGCTGCATTGGCAACCTGGCGCCCAGAGGGAAGGACCTGCCTATTGCCATACCCTGGGGTGTGCGGAGTCGAGGTGGTGAGAAGGAGGGATGTAGAAATGGTGAGAAGTGATTTGGGAGCAGTTTCAAGGAAAGGAGGCAGGAGTGTCGTCGGTGGCTTTCCTCGTCCCCTGCTGCCCTTCCCTTCCCCTCCTTACGCCACGGATGGCAAGGAGAGGCCGGAGGCGCTGGTGGAGATGGGAGAGCTGGTTGTACGGAGAGCGGCTGTGTGCAGCGGTGGGAGAGGAAGGAGATGTCCCCTTCGGCCGTGAACTGCAAACAGGCCCCGTCCATGCCCGGCTGTAAGGGCTGAGCTCTGATTTCTTGCTATGGTAGTGACTGGCCGGCATTGCCTGCTCCTACGATCTGGACCAAGAAGCCTGCTAAATTAGGCATGCAGATCGGCTGCATGGAAGTTGATGTTTCATGGGCTTGGTTGAAAGTGCGAGAAAACGACTAATTTTCCTTGAAGGCTCTGGTTTTGGTATGTGGTTTTTTTATATCTGAGCGGAGCCATCTGACTGTGTGTTTTCGTATGCTGAAAGGCTGGCTTGGGTCACTGGGGGTGGCTTTCTGCTAGCTGCCTTTGGATGTATGCTGGAGACCTTGGTGCTGGAGGTGGCCACCGGCACATGCAGCTCTCTGCGAGGCTGACCACAGAAAGGTGCCATTGAGTTGTCTCTGGAGACCTGGGCAGGGCTGCCTTCGGCTGCTGCCCAGCAGAGCTCACCAGGGCTTTTGCTTTTAAGACGTTCCAGTCCCCAATTAAACGATTTCCTCAGCCCTCGTGCTTTTTGTGAGCCCCTCCATGTGCTCGCACTTGCAAGGAGGTGGAGATGGGGCTCGTGGTCCAGGTGTCCCCTTGCTCTGACCCCGATGGCGCTCAGCTCTGCGGGTCAGGCAGCGACAGGCACATGGTGGTTTTCTGAGCGTCCCCTGCACGGAGCAGCATGGGCTGAAACTGGGACAATCCCTGGAGACCACGTGAAGGAGTTATCCTTCTGCCTTGCAGCAGTATTTGGGAAGCAGATTTCAGCCGAGGATTTACAGCCAAAACTTGTGGGCCTCCATGAAGCAGCGACAGCAGGTGAGAAGGGGGCTTTTTCTTCTGAAAACATGGCGACTTTAGGATTGGCATCCATGAGCTACAGGCACTGTGAGGTTTGCTGTGTGGCCGTGGTGGGCAGCTGTGATAACAGGCGGTAGGTAAGAGCCCACTGCTGCTGCCAAGTGCCTCTCCGTGGCACTGGCATGGCCCATGAGCCACACATCCCAGCACCCTGCAGTCCCCACTGTATTTAGCTTGGTTTCCAAAGAAAATAAGGCCTGCGGAGCAAGCCATGTGTTTGCAGCTCTTCCCCCCGATGGTAACTTTTGAACTGGTAGGACAATTTCAAGTTGGAGTGGATGGAGGAGCAGAAATCTCTACGGTGCTCTGTTTTTAGGGGCTGCACACGATGGCCACATAGCTGCCCTCCTGCAGGGCCTGAAGTGCTGCTCAGCCCGTTGGCAGGGTCAGGAGAGAGCCGGGGCTGAAGCTGGCCAAGCTGTGGGACGTGGCATCGCGATAACCCCAGCGCGGTTAGGAAGTGCCAGTACCCCATTTTACAGAAGAAAGAAGTAACTGTGAGGGCTGGTGACTTTCATTCATTTGTTAACGCCGTCGCTAATAGCACAGCCCAGAAAGGCTGTTCGGGGTGAAGCGGTGGGGCTGCGGGGCACTGCTCTCACTGCTCTCGCTGCTCGCAGGCACTGCATGTTGGGAAGGTGTCAGTGGAAGGGCCGGGGGCTGGTGGGGTGCACTGCAAGTATTTCCTCCCACCGGGGAAAGCTGGAAGCAGAAATCTGTGTTTGTATTTATTTCTCTTTCAAAAAAGGGAAAAGGACACCTGAGCTCATAATTTGCAAAAGTTGGATGAGAAACCTGGAAGCCACCGGGCCCTGCATCTTTAAAAGCAGTTAAATTCCTCTTCTCTGCACTAGGAGGCACCTTGAACCTTCCTCTTGGCTCTGAGCAGAGCCCATCTGCTTCCTATTACCTTCCCATAAAGCTGCCTCCCCCGCCAAAAAGCCGGGCTTTCAGGGAATTCTGTCTGCAGCCCCGATGTTGAAATTAGTAACAGTTGTCATCTGTTTTTCGTTTTTCTCTTCTCTTTTTGCTTTATTCCAGCTTGAATTTTAAACTCCCGCCCCAGCCCCTACCGCTTC
>NW_008795475.1:288777-325561 GCF_000699145.1 Aptenodytes forsteri
GGAGGCACGAGACCGGAGAGGTCACCCCGTGCCCCGGGCCTCCCCGCCGCCCCTCCATCGTGGCCCACGGGACCCCAGCGTCCCGCCGCCCCTCGCATGGGCCTGGGCTCCTTGGGCTTGTCCCTGTCTGCCGGTCGCTGCTGCTCAGAAAGCAAAATCTGAAAACTGAGGTTATGGAAAACTTTATACGTATTGAAGCAGCCGCAGAGCCCGCGCGTCTCCAGCTCTCTCCTCCTTGTTACAGGTCCTTCTCTTGCAGGAGACGGGCTCGTCGGGGTCTCAGAAGTGAAGCATCGCTGGGAAGGGGCCATGTTTTCCTTGCCGTATGTGGGGAGGAATCAAAGCCGGGCCCTTCCCCCAGCCTGGTTTACGGGAATATTGCAGCTGTAATTCCTGACATGTGCTGCTCCAAACATGCCTCCTTCCCCCAAGGTCGGGGCTGAGGGGTCTCGGCGCCTGCAGCTCCCTCCCAGCCCCTGCTCCGGGGAATGCCGAGGAGCCAGGACTGAAGGGGAAGGGCAGAGGGGAGATGAGGGCACCAGTCACAACTGACGCAGCTCAGGGTCGCGGAGAGGCGGAGGAAGGACAGGAAATAATGACAGCCTTGAGGAAGCGGGTTCAACAGCTGGAAAACAAGAAAAATTAGTAGTGTGAAGCCCAGGAGAAAATATACTTCAGCTGAGCGGCTTTCTGTCTGCAGACCTTGGAGCCATGACAGGATTTGAAAGCTGGAATCTCGAGCTTTAATAGATGCTGAAAAATGCTGACTTAGGAGAGGGCCGCAGCACGCCCGGCTTTCGTTTCGCCTTCTCCCTTTTCCAGTTCACTTCCCGCAGCCCCGCAGGGAGCAGGCACAGAGCAGCTCGCAGCAGCCGCAGTGCTTGGCTGTGCATTGCTGCAGCCCCAGCTCTGCCCTCTCTGCTCCGCAGCCGGGGGGGTGACGCTACAAAGGATGCTGTCACCAGGTGGACGTGGCCTCATGGACCCGCAGTGCTGATCTCGGCATCCTCGCGGCATCCTCGTGTCATGGTGGAGGAGGGCAGAAGAAGTCCTGCCAACCCTCTTGCCTCCACTGCCTGCTTCCCTTTTATCTGTTGCTGGTGAGCGGAACAGCCCGAGACAAGATTTAGACAGTTTTTCCCCAGTCAGGCAGCTTATTGTCACGGTTGCTGATCGCGTGCGTAGTCTTTGAGGCCACTGTCATGGGTGTTGTGTTCGAGCTTTGCAAAAACCAGCCTGGCAAGTGGCACCAGATGTGACTGGGGAGACCATCCCAAGGCCTCACTGATGGTCTTTGGCCATTTTTGACTGTAAATAAACAGTTAAAAATCTTAACATTTAAAATATGAAACTCCAAATTGTGATTTAAAGACGCACAATTAATCCTGCCAGCATGTCTGTCTGGTAGGGAAAAATCATTAACTTACTTACATTAATTATTGGGGCGGGAATTGTCTCTCTGATTTCTTCTTGTACCTCACCTACGTAGTCTCTGGTGATGGGTGTTATTCCAAGCCCCCGCAGCACAAATAACATTAACTGCATAGTAAAGATGGGAAAACAGAAGTAGAAATAAATTGCAGACTCCCCTGGGGACGCGAGATGAAGGGGAGCGTGGCAGACCCGAGGAGGAACCGGGGGTCTCCTGCCCTGTGCTCTAGCCAGTAGTTAGTCTTTGCTATTTAAAACACACAAGAGCAGAGCGAGGCAAGGGTTAATGACGTTATTCCAAGTGTTTCCTTACTGGGATGAGGACCGCGCACACGCCATGGCTATTGACACCTTTGCAAAGAGCACCATCCTTCCATCTCCAGCTGAGCCTCATCTTCCCAGCAGCTCAGGAGCATCCGTCCTGCCTTTCCCTGCCATGCTCCAGCACCATCTGCTGCTGTGCAAGTCATTGCTACATCACTGGTCTGAAGTCAGACTTCAGTATGTATTTATCTGTCACCTTTGCAGGAACGTTTGCGTTCTGCTGCGGGGCTGCTCTCGAGCAGAACATCGCTGTTCAGATATTTGGGATTCTCCAGGCGGTAGTTAGGTATGTGCCATATTCGTTGCATACGTCATCTAATCGCTGGATAGAAACAAAAACCACAGGCTTTATGCAACTCTCCAGCACTATGTGAGTTTTGTATAATTGCCGCAGACTGAGTGGAAATTATCTGCAAGCCAAAAATCTTTCACTGAAGCAATTAGCAAATCATTTTAAATAACAAATACAATTGGAATCTCACAATCCATTTGTGGATAGAGCTGAGGGTAAGAGTGAGTTCACTGAATGGGTCCTTTGTTTTCAATCACTTTTTTAGGTTTAGCCAATACACTCTGGGAGCAAGTGCGCTTCTCTCAGTGCAGTGACGGTCATTAAAGTGTATTTTAAAGCCAGGGGAACTGGAGTAGAGAGGATTTCTAGGTTGCTGCTCACTACCACCCCGCTAATGCTTTTATTTTGTGCTCTTCTTTAAGAGATCAGGTAACTGAGACAAGGTCACTGTTCTGTCTGGGCTTCCTCGTGGGCATTGCCGCAGAACAAAGGGTTCCCATTTATTCTGAGCTCCTTTCGTCCCGTATAAGGTATATACCAGACCTTTAGTGCCGCTGTCAGAGCAGTGCAGGGGCTGCACTGGGAGCAGAGTTCAGCCCCGTGAGAGCACCCGGGTGTGCAGTGTCCCTGTAGCAGGATAACGTGGCTTTCCGATGCTGTGAACTGACGTGGTTAATTGCATTTGCGTTCGCTTCCCGTCCTTTTCTCCCCTTCCTTTTTCTTTCTTTCCATCCCACTCTTCCCTTCTCTGAGCTCAGGCTTTCCTCATTCACGCTGCACACCGTTTTCTCCCTCGTGTCCTTCTCCTCCATCTTTTGTTTCCCCTCTGCCTGTCTCTCCCCTTCACTCATCCCCACCTTCTCCTCTGCAGGGGCAATGCCACCAAGAGCCTGCGGTTCAAATTAGCCCATGCTGACCCCACTGCGCTGGCCCGAGCACAGCACGCTGCAAAGACACCGTCGGCCTCGCTGCTTTGGGGAGAGCACGGAGCGGCCGAGGATGCCTGCGGAGGGACCGAGGACTCCTGTCTCTACATAAGCGGTGGCCGAGGGAGAGACATGTTGGGACAGCGCCCTTTCAGCTGGCACAATACTCCCTGCACTGAGACAAGCATCGCTAACCATGGCAATAGCTTGGAGGCTTCTCACGTGGACCGTCATCTTCACTGCAGCTGTGTGCAACTTTCCCGGTTACACGTTCCAGTCACAAGGTAGGGATCGCTGTGGGGAGGGGAGCTGGATCCACTCACCTCCGCTGGCAGAAACCCTAATGGGAACCCCGGGGGAGGTATTAGGGTAATGTTGTGCTGGGGAGTAGGTGGAGACACCCCGAACTCTGCTCTGCTTGCTGTACTGCAGCAGAGCTCCTCATGCTGAATTTGCAGGTGTTTTCCGTTGACCTCCGAGGAAAGGATGTGTTTTGCTCTCGGATGTTACGCTCCTTGGCTTTTTGCAGGATTCAGAGCAGTAGGGTCTGTGTAAGATGAGAGCCACGTACAGGCTTAGAAAGCAAAGAGGATGTGGTAGCAATAGAGGAAGCTCCCCTTCCACTCGGGTGGAGCAGCGCATCCTTGGATGAATAGAGGCTTTGTTACAAGGAGGGTTGTGTGTGTGCAGCCAGCCGGTGCGCTTGTGAGCAGTCCTCTGCGCGTGCAGGGATGGGGGTCTCTGCTGGAGCATACAAATACAGCTGAGTCTGGACAGATGTGTGCTGCTGGAGGAGCAGTTTTAGTCTGTGCGTACATGTTTCTGTAAGTGCTGCCATTAGTAAATGCTCAAACCTGCTCAGGCGTGAGCACCCTTGTACCTGTCTTGTATGTCTGTGTGTTTCTAATGGTCTTGTGTTTAAATACAGAGCCACACATGCAAGCGATTGCAAGGAAAGCAGAATGTGGGTCTCTTGTACATAGATTTGTGCCTTTGTATATGATTTTATTCGAGGTTAGGAGTGAAGGGACTGGAAAGTGAGGTGGACTGCCTTGTACCCAGCCTAGAGTACAAATACAGCACCAGTATTAAGCAATTTAACTACCCTGTGTTACCTGCCCATGCTGTATTTGTGCAATTTCTTAAGAGGCAACATGAACGCTCCCATCAGGCACCAGAGGTAAGAAGAAAGGGCTCCCAGGTTAGACATTTATCTGTGCAAGGTGTCAAAACCTCAGCAGCGTACTTACGCAGCCATAATCCTGAAATACCACGTGTGCCCAGATTAACTGCAGTAGGACCAAAGTCGGCGATGTACCCGGGCTGTTGAGTAGTGCGATGCCATCGGGCTGTAGTTACGATGGCTGTGGGTTGTCTTGCGAAGCAGAACTGGAAAGAGGAGCAAAGGCAACTGAAAGCCACGTGCCGTCCTGGGTCTGAACACCGTCTTGTTGCTAAACGTGGGGCACTGCCATACTGCAGCTTGCTCTGGGTGGAAGGAGAGGCAGTCAGACACAGAGCTGCGTGCTATGCAGGCACTGTGCAACGTGCAAGGTTACACAGGCAGATTTTCTTGAATCTGAAACAAACACGGTTTCTGGTCCTTTTCGCCAAAGCCTCTGGCAATGCCTGGGGTGACTGTTCTGGGCCTCCCGCGTTCGTCAGTTCACACCTCTCTCCATCTGCAGCACCGCGTTCGCAGCGCAGCGACGCTCTGACAAGGACTAAGCTGCCAGATCGCCTCCATCCTGACTCACAGCAGCTCAGATCCTCCCTCGCTCACGGGTCCCCACACCGTTTGCTAATACACCTTGGTCTAAACCCGAGGGCTCACCAAAATTACAGTTAATGCATTTGTGCTCTCCTAGATCCTGGCTTCCCCTGAGCAGGTCTGGGGAATGAGTCTCAGCCCGTGATGCTGCTGGGAGCATGGTGCTGTGGGAGCACCAAGCCAGGGATTGCAGCCTGTCCCCTCCCCAGTCCCTGTCCAGTCCTGAGGGTCAGGCTGCCCCATGGGCCCCTCTTGCTGTCAGAGCGCTTTTTTAGGCTCCCTGCATCCGGAACGGTTGGCATCAGGCTATTGATGTTACTCAACACCTCTCTTCACCACGCTGCTGAGATAGTAAGTACATAATCCTCACAACACGCTTTCAAGGTGTTATCTCCTCTTAGCAGTTGGAGGCACGGAGAATAAAGGCCAGTGTTTTCAACAAGCCACTGATTTTGACCAAGTGACTTGCTCCAGTTAGCAGTGGAGCAGGATTCACGTGCCCCGTGTGCACAACTCCAGATCAGTGTATTTATTTTATGCAGGAAAAAGATTAAGGTTTCATAGTCGTAAGCTGTAATTATCTTTGTGGGAAAGAGCAGCCCAGCGTTGAAGGTCTCTTCAAGCCAGCAGAAATGTGACGAGATTCAGATGTAACGTGTACGCTCAGGCTGCAGTTTTTACCAGTGCAGGGAACAGCAGCTGAAACAATTGACCAAGGATTCAGCACATGCCCACCATTGCTGAATGATTTTTAATCAAAAAGAAATTTTCTGTTGGTGCTTTAGTTTAACCATAATGATAGATTAGATGTTCTGTTTTATAGAACATTAGGTGAGGCTAACCTCACTGCTCCCAGCTCACATGTAAACCGGTGGACCCTTGGAGGATGTAGTGAGACTGACGCAATGCCAGGGCAGCCTGAAGTCGTGGGATCCCATAGCGTTTTCCACAGCCATCCCTTAGGAATCGTGTCTGGGCTGCAGCTGGGGCTGATCTTTGCTCTGGTGACAAGACCAGAGCAAACATCTGCTTCCTTTTCATCCTTTAAGCAGCTCTGTAATGAGAGAGGCAATGGTAAGCATACAAGGAGGGAACAAAATCCTCCCTCCTCCACTTTCACCTTCCCTCTCCTTTTTGTTCAGCTTAGCCCTCTACCTCCCCTGTGCCCCTTCACTTCCTCTGCCATCCCCGCCCCTGCAGGTGCGTGCTCCCTTTCCACCAAAAATGGGGCAGCAAGGTACCTCTCCCCACACCCTATCCATCCTGCTTCCCAGCTTTCTCCCTTGCCCCCCCCCCGGCCCCTTCACTTCCTCTGCCATCCCCGCCCCTGCAGGTGCGTGCTCCCTTTCCACCAAAAATGGGGCAGCAAGGTACCTCTCCCCACACCCTATCCATCCTGCTTCCCAGCTTTCTCCCTTGCCCTGTCCTGGGAGGTCTGTGGTCCTCCAAGGGTGCCCAGTGTCCCCCACAGCCATGAGCAGGTTTTCCTGGAGAAAGGCTTTTTATAGCATCTCTTCCAAAGCAGTTTGACAGCTCTCTGGAAACACCAGGCTGCTTATCACCAGTGCAAACCCTTCTGATACAGTGGGTGCAGTAATGCACAGTTCAGGCCAAGATCTATTAATACAGCGTGAAGTGGCTGAGAGGGCAGAGGGAACATGAGGGCTTTTCTGGAAGGAAGGAAGGGCCGAACAGTGCCGCTCTTGCTGTTGGGAGCTCCCAGTATGGTTTGTAATACGGGGAGCATGACCAAGGCAGAGATGAGCAAATGAGGGAATAAGGGAAGATCTGTGATGTTGGGTGGAATACACAGGGTTAGGGAGTAAAAGAGGTCCCAATCTCTTAGAGCCTAATCTAATCTTTTACATTTTTAGAGGAGAGGAAGGAGCCAGCTGTAACGCTGGACGAGGACACTGGCTTCTTCCTTGTGTTGAAAGTCTCCGTTATTTTTTCCCATTTGTGGCATCCCCACTCCAAAACATCACTTCCTAAAACATTCATGTGATGCAGGGCACTGCTCTTAGATCTTCCTTCCTGTACCTCGGTTTCCAGAGTAGACATCCCTGAGAGGATGCATGGTGACTGGCACTACAGCAAAAGCAGGTTCTCACGCACAACCTCACCCCCAGGCTCTGGACACCTTTTTTCCTCCTGGACGTACCTTGCAGGTCAGGATCAGAGACCGCAGCCCAGGGACCCAGCCCCTTTCTAGCCACTGCGTGCACAAAACTCCTTCCGAGTCACTCCTTCCCATGTGGGCTGCAGAGAGGGAAAAAGAAAAACAAGACACTTCCGATAGCAAATTTTTCCAAGCCTGAGGTCATTGCTTAAGTGCAAATAGTCACTCTTGTTTGCCTGGCTGCATCACACGCGAGGCGGTGTGATGCAGGAGAAGCTGGAGCACAGGAAGTTAAAAAACTAATAATTATTCTGGCTTGTCGCGGCAAGGGAGGGGTGCCAGAAGTGCTTATGGTTTGGAAGGATGGGAGCTAACCCCTAAACCCAGCTGGTGGGAAGGACTGTCCCATTACCAGTGGCCAAGGAAACCACTCTGTCAGGCTCCCACACTGGAAAACACACTAGAGGAAAAGGAAACTTTCCGGTGCTGCCATGTGGTAAGAGTGTAATTTGGAGTCCAAATTTATGATGGCTGGGAAGGCTTTGAAGATGGGTGCTATGGAGCCAGGCGAAATGCAGCCACCCTGGAGCAGCCTGGCCTCTCCTGTTTTCTTAGGAAACAACTGCAAATAGGATGCAGAAAGCACAGTAAGAATATTCCAGAGTGAAAAGAGGGCAAATCCTCTCCCACTCCATGAGCAAACCTCCAGCCATGAGGGGTTCAGAAGAACACACTGTGATGGGGGGAGCTATCCTGTCCAGTGCATGACTTTTTTACATCTTCCAATGAAGTCTCTGGTACTGAGCGCTGTCAGAGACAGCTGGACCTCCAGTCAGATCCAGTCTGGCAGTCCCTGTGACATTTTGCTTGGAAAATGAGAAATTTCTGTAGAGGTTGCAGAGTGCCAATTTCTTTGACAGCCAAAAGTGTTGTGTTACCATGTGAGTGCAGGCAGACGGTTTGGACAGTGACCTTGTCAGAGCACATTTCCTAAGTGGTACGAGACAGGCTCAAAAACTCAAGTGCCCCAAGAGAAGGTGCTAAGCCAGGCTGATACGATAAAGAGCTGGTGAGCTGGGAAGGCAGGATGGTGTCATAGATAGAGACCTGGCTGGGGAATCAGGTTGTCTGACTTCTTTTCTTGCTGCCTTTTCAGCACAGCTGGGGAATTCTGGTTACCCTCTTTTTTATTTTGATTGCAAGATTGGCATTGCAAGGACATTGTCTTTGTGCCTCTTAGGAGGATGCCCAGTACCTAATGCACTAATGCAGCTGCGATCGGGGAGGCTGGTATGGTGCTGTTATGCGAGTTACCAAAGCAGAGTTAGCAGGTCCACGTGGCAGCTGTAGATGTTCTGAAGAACCCCACGGTTCCTTAGCAAGACTCTCTTCTCCTGAGACATTGTCTCCCCAAGGCTCGTTCTGGCTCATTTTGAAGAGACCTTATTGATAGCTTTTTTACTGAAAGGATCCAGGTTGAAATAACCCTCCAAACCACAGAGTGTGACTCTGCACAACCTGGAGTCCCTCTGCCCAGTGGAGATGGAGAGATGGGGGATAGTCCAGGTCCAGAGCCAGAATTTGGGTGTCCTGAATGACCCCTTGGACCAGTCTGTTTCTCTCCATCACCTGCAGAGGAAGAAGATTACGCTCCGTAGGCTCAAGGCCTATTGATACCCCAAGGCTTTATAGGCCAAGGGTACCCCAAGGGTACCCCAAGGACCCTGCAGCCTGGACAGAGCAGACCCTCTGTGTCAGGACCCTGTCCCTCCGCCTTGCCCTGGCTGCGGCTCAGTTGTGTGCAGGCGCAGCCGGCTCCGCGCTGGGTGTTTTACTCTGACTCTCTTTGCAGAATGTCATTCCTCCTGTGTTTGCTTTCCCTCCCCAGAGGAGTTCCTCTCCAGCCTCGATCACTATGAAATTGCGTTCCCCATCCAAGTGGACCAAAACGGGGACTTCCTCACCTTTGACGTGAGAAGCCAGCTGAAGCAACGTCCTCGGCGCAGTCTGGGCTCCTTGCCCTACGAGCCATCTGAGCAGCAGGTTTTCTACAAAGTCTCTGCCCACCGAACCCAGTTCCTCCTCAACCTGACACTGCACTCCAACCTGCTGGCTGAGCACTTCACTGTCGAATACTGGAAGCGAGATGGCGTGGACTGGCAACATGATTTCCACGAAGACTGCCACTACGCGGGCCACTTGCAGGATCAGTACCTGAACTCGAAGGTTGCCATCAGCAACTGCAATGGCCTGGTGAGTCTCTGTATTTTGCCCAGCCAAGGGCAATACTAACAACTAGAGCTGCCCATAAAGCAGAGCTGATTGCAGCCTCTTTGATCTTTGCTATAGAAGTACAACCTGGTTTGGGTCCCAGCAGGTGGGTCCATGGTGGTGGGAAAGGCACGGGGTTAGTGTCAAGCTAGAATATTGCACGCTGGCATCAAAAGCCAGCTAAGGGTGAAGAAGGCCACATCCCTTCATTACATCTGTAGGGGCTCCTGATCCGTGTTTCGCTTGTAGTCCAGTTTCCACCAAAGTCAGTGGGCATTTTTCCATTGATTTTAATTAGAACGGGATAATCCATGCTCTAGACCGTTATTCTGGCTCTCACAGAACTCTCCCCTCCACTTCCAACAGCAACAGCAAAAGGTATGTTTCACATGTGCTAGTGAGGAAGAAGTGCGGGAGGGCAGGAATTTCACGGCACAACTGGGAATGTCAAAAGTGCATTCAGATCTTTACAATTGCAGATACATTCCTGGGGTTCCCAGTCACTTCTGTCCAGATTTTAGGAGCTAAAAATGTGACTTCTGAGGGAAAAACTGAAATAATCAGTTTTTCAATATGAAAAAGAGAACATCAAGAGGGGACAAGATGGCATTCCTCAGAAACAGCAAGGCTGCTGCAAAGAGAGTGGGAATGATTGATTTTGCATGTCCTAACAGCTAGGACTAGACATCATGGTCTTAAATATCAGCAAGAAATCTTAATGGTAGACATTAGTGGTAAGGATGGCTGAGCTTGGACTAGATTGCTTGGAGAGTATGTGGCCCCTACATCACTGGAGATCTTTAAGAATAGGCCAGACAAATGCCTCTCAAAAATACTCCAGGTATGATCCATTAGCTCTTCCAGCACTGGGAATAGACTGAGGACTTCCATCCTTATTTTTCTGTGATTTTCTGATATTTCTGGCTCACAAAGCTCATTTCATGACCTACCAGATGGAGGGATGGAGCAAACATACCCTGTTCGCGAATCCCTTGGAGGGGTAACATGTAGAAAAAGACTCTGTAGGCCAGATTCGTATTTATGCTACAGCCCCACCTCTTAGCAGTATTCTGGCAGCGTGGAAGAGCTTCCAAATGGGAATGAATTCATGTTTGATTTATTGCTAAATTACACTGCCAGAACAGTGCTGTGGGTTATTAACAGAAATGAGAATCTGACTTATTATATCATAGAGTCTAATGTTTCTATCTCACAGCCAAAAATCAGAGCTGCATAAACTCTTGGTCCCCTAGTTAGCCCTTTGTTTAGATGCGGAAACTCTGCTGAAGGCCTAGACCATTTACTGGTGTTCACAAAAGCACTGAAGGGTGAGCTGGGTGCTGCTGGCTCAGAAGGGATCTGGCATTAGCCTACCTTCTCAATTCAGAGGGCAGCAAGTCCAGGGCAAGCAACAGCCCGGCAGCACTTGTACTGGGATAATTTAGTCCACAGGCTTTGTTTAGCTCTGGAAAGATACCAGGGGCTGTCTGGAGGAAAATGCAGCCAGGCAGAAAGAGGGACGGAGCGTCATCCAGCAACCTCTTCTTTTCCTGAACTCTGTCCTTCTGCCCTCAGGAGCTACGGACATCAGCAAGGAAGGGGGAGGAGGTCTTCTGGGTTAGTGAGGATGATAGGGTCAGGAATTTGGACAAGAGGAGTCTGGCATCTTTTTAGCTGGCAGAGTGGGGGCTGTACTTGCCACCAGAGAAGACCTGTTGCAGAGCTCTGGTTGATCAGTCACAGCTGATCCACTCGTGCCATCCCTCAGCCGCAGCATGCTTCCCTCCAGGCAGGCATCAATCCGCTTTGGAGGGGACAGGTAGGGACAGAAGAGGGTCTCCAGTTGCTGAGGTCTCAAGGTTCAGGTTCATGCTGACACGTGCTAAGGGGGGACTGCACACGGTGACCCACGTTTGCACAGACCTGACTCACTGTTGATGCAAAGGGGGTTGTGTGTTGTGTTGTTGAATGGGCACCAGCAGGGGCCAGGTGCTGATTGCGGGTTGAGCTGTGCACGAGGAGGAGGGACAGGGACGATTGCATCCACAGAAGCATCCAACACAAAGCTGTGAGAACGGGTAACAAGCCCCAAGCCATCCTGCTGTCCTCAAACTCCCGCATCCCTAAGCGATTTCTGTGTCTGCAAAGTGTACTGCTGTAAACCGCTTTGTTTTCAAACACCCATGACGTGACTCGCACCTTATGGCACCCCAGCTTTGGCCTGCCAATATCTGGGCACACTCCCATCAACTCGTCTTCCCGGCCACGTGCACCGTCACCCCGGCCTGAGGGCAGGCAGGCAATGTGGCTCACCCCACGCATCTCCCGTGGAAAGCACGCAGCGCTGCGCTTCATGCTGAGCAGGGGGAAAGTCACCCGGGCTTAAGTTGTTGTAAGCAAAGGGCAAAATGGTCCATTTTCCAAAACACGCAGAGCCGTGAGCTGCCAGCAGGGCCAAGCACGAAGCAGCTGGAGCCTGCAGGGAGCAGCCTGGGCAGCTTTGCCTCAGCCTGGCCAGGAGCTGAAATCCCTGTCTTAAGCAAAGCCGTGTTTCATCCCACTGGCTGCACGAGATCCCAAGGACCCGTGTGCTACCATCAAAAAAATCACAGCGAGCAGAAAACAAGTTCAGGAGAGAAATGCCACTCTCTTACCTCTTGTGTCAGAGCTCATCAAAGGACAGTTTGAAGGCCAGGTTTTCAACCCTGTGTGTCTGTGCTGAAACTGTGCTTTCACCTGAAAAGCCCTCCTGAAGTCAGCATGAACATTAAATGCTCGGAGCAAGGCAGATGGCCCCGCTGCTGAGGCTAACGTCGAGCTGCTCGTGTGTATGTACGAGGAGGTGGAAGAGCCGAATTGCAGTATGTGGCTGTGCTTTTCTTAAGTGTGGTCATAAGCTAATAGCATAAACCATCATTGCTCTGCAGATGACCTGGGTGAATCATAGCCAGGATATCCAGTTTAGCTCCCCCACAAACCACAGGGATCTCTCTAAGGGCTTCTTGCCGCCCCCTTTCAAGAGGCTTGTGTCACGTCCAGCGCCTGGACCTCAGAGCTTGGTCTATGGGGTCAGTGATGGGGCAGTTTTCAGTCTCCTGTGGTGGCCGAGCTTCATTGCTGAAGGATGCCAGGCAAGCGGTGGAGCCTCCTGCCTCTCACGCTCTGCAGAGGCTCCAGGTTTAAGTAAGAACAGCCCTTTTCTAGTGGTACATGGGTTTTGGGCAGGACGTGCTCTCCCCTCCTGCTGCTCTGCCCCAAGCCGGTGGTGACCTCCTTCTCCCCGTCCCACAAAGCCGGCAGCCAGCTGGCTTTGCAGGCCAACACTCGGCTTTCCGCCGGAGCCTTCGCCAGGCTAACCTCACAGTACCTCACTTGTGTTTGAAAAGGTGGAGGTGAGCCAAGAGCAACAGAGCCTGGTGCAGGAGGAAATCCCCCAGCACTCTGGAGATGGGGACTTCACTGTGCACACACTGCCCCAATTCAGCTTTCATGGCAGGGAAGGAGAGGGGGGAGAGACCTATTATGGAGGCAGCATCCACCCCAGAGAGGCTCTCCCCCACGAACGCTCAGCAGTAATGCTGTTATGCAGGTGGTGCCTTACATGCAAGGACCTCAAGATGTTTTACAGAGACCTGCTTCCCCACTCCCCGTCGTGGCAGATCAGGGCTCCTGTCCTCCTTGCATAGAGGGGAGCTGGTAAAGTGCTGTGACATCCAAAGGACAGCACCGATGCAGAGCTGATGGCAGAATGGGGGTGTCTCTGCACCCAGAGCTATGCTTGCACACAGGGAGTGGGAGGACAGCCAGGTAACATGGGTCTTAGGCTTTTGGGATACTTCTCGTCCTGCTTGAGCAATGTCAGGCATGTTTCTGTGCCTCGGTTGCTCGCTGGTAAAGTTCAGCTGATAGCACACCCACGTTTCGTGGAGTTAGGTGAGATTCAGTGCCAGGAGTTGTTACGGTGATGGAGCTTCTACTTATATCATGTTGGGCAGCCAGAAACTTTTTAGGTTGCTCAGACCTTTTAGGTAGAGGGAAAGCTTGCTGTGAGGATAGGACCAGCTGCAGAGGAGAGACCTTGCCAGCACCTGGGGCATTTGGCTGCTCATCCTGCTGGGGTCTGCTCCTGCCCAGTCATCACTGTCTCACAAGTGGGTCCACTCGCAGAGAGCAAAGTCTGGGCTCACAGCTGAGATTCGTTCAGTCAAACAATAAAATAAGGGAGAACAACAAAAACCAAATAAGGGAGCAGAAACAAGATCATCTGACTGAAGTGGCCAGTCAGAGGTTTAAAAGGGGCAGTGATGCCTACGGGGCACAATGCAGGTTTCAGGCTGCAGAGAAAGGTTGTGGCTCCTGCTGGTTGCCTCACTGCTAATCAGACTTCAGATTTTAAAGATTCAGTGTGTTTCTCAAAAGCCTCTGAGCATCTATGCCTCTCTGCAGCTCTGTGCCTGAGTTTTGCAGCTGGTGGTAATGGTCCTGAGCTGCTTTCAAAGGTTCTTCGGTGAGGATGAAAAGTATAGGTGGTAGATCTCACTGCTGAGTTGTGCTGCTATTTGAAGGTATGGTATTTAGGATCCCACAGACAGCTCTCAGTTAGACTGAGTGGGTGGAAAAGGAAACAACTTATTCATAATTTTGCAAGGGAAGACTGTGATTTCCAGAGGACTTTAGTGAACACAGATGTCCCAAGGCATCCACGACCATCTGGCTCGGTTTTCTCTGGTCTGTAGGTTCATATAGTTCCACGTTTGTGCGTAAATGAAGGATTCCTTCACATTCTCAAAAGTATTTGTCAGTCCCCAGAAATTCAGTGGTTAATCATCAGAAAGCTTATTACGAGAAGCCACCAGTATGTCACCCAGGTCTCTCTCTACCTCTTTTATTGCCTTCCTTCTCTTTCCTTCTGCAGCATGGGGTGATCGTCGCAGATGAGGAGGAATATTTCATCGAACCGCTGAGCCCGGGAGCCAATGTCAGCACAGGGAGCGAGGGCAAGGGCAGCCCCCACGTCGTGTACAAGCGATCATCTCTCCAGTACCCACACATGGATGCAGCCTGCGGCGTGCTAGGTAACTGTACCCACCAACACATCCTCAATCCATCCCAGTGCAGGCTGGGAAAGTCCCAGTAGACCAGGCTTTGAATGTCCACGCTGCCCTATATGGCAAAGAACCAAATTTATCTCCTGCATTCAAGAAAGTTTTCTGTGTTTACTTTTACCCATGTTAAGGATTTCTGGTGGCCTGGTCTTTGGAAAGCTCTTGTACGCTCTTCTTCGCAGCAGGGCTTTTACATTTGTGAATAGAGCATGGAATAGAAGAGAAAAAAGTGCCTCTTATTGTTCTTAAGAAAAACCCTCCCAGATTTGGCCAATTTACAAGGTATTGAGAAATCGTAGCTTACGCATGCTCAGCAGAGACTTGTCTTTGGGTTTTAGTCACTGAAGATTGTGTCCACATTGAGATACATCTGCTGCTGTTAGAGACCAGGTGGAAAGATGCCTTGTAGGGTGGGATGTGGGATCTGGTTAGCCACAGTGGGCTCTGGGAGACATTTGTAGAGAATGGTAATTGCACATCTACCCCATTTCTACACTTACAGGCTTTTGACTTCCTAAAGGACTCACACAGGTCTGCCCTGGCCTCTCCCCACATGCCTGTGCCCTTCTCGTCCTTGCTAGCAGTCAGTCTGTGTCCCAGAGCCTGGCTGAAATCCCCGGCTCTTGTGAACGTGCAAAGTTTCTCCGTCGACCCAAAATGTTGCATGCACACAGGATGCTGCTCCCTCAGTTTACAGAGGCTTCCCCTGGCTCCATAAGGATGAGAGGAGATGCCATCCCTGCAGAGGGGCCGGCTCGCATTTTATGGGTTAGAGCTTGTGGATGCAGAAGCAGAGCTGTTCCCAGTTGCTCCTGGCAGGTTTGTGTGTCACTTCAGGATGTTCATCCAGTGCCCCAGTGGTGACACTTGACCAGATGAGGAGTCACTGCTGGAAAGGATGGAGCCTCTGCAGACACCGGGGCACTGCCAGCCTGCTCTGAGCAGGCTCTGAGTGTCCCCAGACCTGCCAGCATCTCTGGAGACAACCTGTGCTTCCCTGGCCCGGCTCCTCCCGTCCCAGTTCCCTAAGTCATGTTGGACAAAGCGCCAGCAGACTCCCCTTCTGCTGACTCTTTGCCACATTCCCCAGCTTCCAGACAAAAGTTAGCCTGTTCCTAATTGCTTCTTGGAAAGCAAAGACCATGCAGTGGGAGCCACAGGCCAAATACAGTTCAGAACAACCACAGCACAACTGGCCCCAGCAAAGCCACCCTGTCTCCTCGCCCCGCAGGCTGGACCTGTCCTGACTTGCCCAGCACAGCTGGGCCCCGAGCACCCCCGTGAGCTCCCTCTGATCAGCAGGAGGGGCTGGAGCTGGTAGGCTGTGGGGCCGCCTGTGATCTGCCCATCTTCCCAGTCTTGCTGGATGTTTGATGATCCAGCATCAGAGCAGAGGAGGGGGATTAAGCTGGCTCTCCTGACAGGGCAGGAGAGCGGTTGTAATCTCCCAGTCGGCTCTCCCGTCCTGTGGTGGTCTCCAGGCCGAGGGCTTGGAGCTGATGGCCCTGCTGGGGGCATCTCTAAGGTCACATCTCAGTAGCACTTGAAGCCTGGAGCAAAGTCCTACAAACCTGCTGCTGCTGCTGCTTTGGAGGCTGCAGCCATTTCTGTAGAGGAAAAGCCAAGTCCTAAATTCAGGTCCTGGCAGGAAAATGAAAGAGGAAATGATCTGCAATGGCTTTATTTTCAGATTATGTCTGTGTAGTTTCTAAATCCACACCGCTCTTCCCCGCGACAGAGGCGAGGGCAGGGCCTTGCAGTGCAGAGGCAGTGAAGTGCATGGGGCTGCCACAGCAGGATGGGCGCACACCTCTGCGTGCAGTGCCTGGGCAGGAGGAGGGCAGGAGGGCAGGCAGGATGCCAGCGGGGCCGGCAGGAACACGGGGACAGCCCTGGGCTGCAGTAGGAAGAGCTCAGCAGATCCAGCCGGTGGGAGCATTTGCTGCGTCCCCGCGTGGTGCATTAAGAGCCTTGCAATGGCCTTTCCTTCCCTGAAACCAAGCTCGTACTGTGCACCCCTCACCTCTGTGTGCTGCTGAATCGCTGCTGGAGGGCAACAGAAAAAACTCTTTCCCTCCTCAGATGAGAAGCCCTGGAAAGGGAGACACTGGTGGCTGCGGACGCTGAAGCCCTCCCCTATGAAGCCGTCAGGCAACCACAGCCAGCGAGGCCAGCTGCCCCTGAAGAGATCCGTCAGCACAGAGCGCTACGTGGAGACCCTGGTGGTGGCTGACAAAATGATGGTGGGGTACCACGGGCGGCGGGACATAGAGCAGTACATCCTGGCCATCATGAATATTGTAAGTGTTATAACCACATCATGAACCTTGGGGGACCCCAGGGACTCTCACACCCAGCAGCAGAGAGCAAGCAAGAATAAATCCTGTTCGTCACCCCGAATGCCTGGGTTTGGCAGAGGGTGCCATGTGCTTTTCCTGCAAGAAGACAAGCGGGATGGGAACACAGTGGGGAAATCAGGTCTGTTCCAGGATGGCAGTGGCTTCTCCCCATCCCCAGAGCAAGACGTTTGGGTCACAAATCCTGACACGCTGCTGCTGCTCATGAGCGGTGATACTCTGGAGCCTGCAGGGACTCTCTGTTGTATAGGGGAGGCACTGTAGGAGAGGTAAACTCTGGCCCATCTGACCATGCTACAGGCCAGATCTGGACTGGGAGAACAAAGCCCTTTCTTTGAACAGCATCTCTCATCTCAAATTAGCATTGCAAATAGGGCCAGCCAAGCTGAGAAACACATGGGAAAGCATAAGGACAGTGAGCTCTCACGCTTGGGGGCTGATCAGCGTGAGGGATAGGGAGAAATACCCTTGTTCTTCCATACTGTGCTGCCCATGTCTCTGGGTTACTGCAGAGGAGCTTCCTCTGCAGCATCAGATTTGGGTCATTGCTGGCAGCAGGATACCAGGCTAGATGCATTAACAGCCTGAATTGGCCATGCTGAATCCTCCTGTGAGGTGAGATACGCTTGGAAGTTATCCATCAAACCGCTGAAAGTCCCTCTGTGATGGTTCTTTGTCCTGTCCTCTGCAGGATCTCTTTTCATGGCTTGCTCTGTTTGCATTTCTAAAGCAGATGCCAGATTTTAAAACAATACCATTTCTAACCGTTTCATCTGCTGTAAAACACCCATCGTGTGGCGGCAGATTTCTGAGAGATGCCATGTGTCGTCCCCTGCCGATGGGCAGTCAGGAAAGCTTCGTCCCCGTGGCTGCGTAATGCCAGGACTGTGGGGCTTCCCCACCTGAGCTCCAGGCAAGGAGCAGGTGCTGTGGGATGTCGGCTTCACTGCTCGAATCTCCCCAGAAGGAGACACCGAGGTCTGAACATGGTTTAGGAGGCTCTGCAATCCAAGTGGTAACGTGGAGTCCGATACCCATTTCTGATTTCTGAAAAGATTGTGTTCAGACCCTGCAGCCCACACTGATGAAGCAGCCCTGTTTCCCTCCGCTGGGTGCCCAGCACATGCCAGCTCACCCGCCGATTGCACCATCACCCAGCCAGCGAGCTCATTTTTAAGACTCGTCTTTTCTTGTTTCTTGGAGGTCAGGTTGCCAAACTTTTCCAGGACTCGAGTCTGGGCAATATTGTCAATATCCTGGTGACCCGGCTGATTCTCCTCACCGAGGATCAGGTAAGGTGGGCTTTGCTGAGCCACTTCTGTCATGCGTCTGCACTTCCTTTGCGGGTCTGTGAGTTCCCCCTGGATGTCACCCCTGGGACGTCCCCCCAGCGCAGTCTGCTGGGTGCACCACATCCTCTCAATGGCAGCTGGGGTCTGGGTTCAGGCTATGGGCTGAGGAGACCTCTGGGACTCTGAGGACTGTTTCTATAAGGTGGCTTTAGGGAGGTTTAAGTAGCTTTAGTCCTTCTAAAGTCTTGCTTTCCCGTGGCCTCCATGAAAAGGTGGAGGCATTTGGACTGGTGTCAGTGCTCTGCTGGCATGGGAATAGGCAGTGCCTTCATATCAGAGCTTTCCTGGGAACACACTGTCATATTGCTTCCATTCCAGCCTACACTGGAGATTAACCACCATGCCGGGAAATCCCTGGACAGCTTCTGCAAGTGGCAGAAATCCATTGTGAACAGGAATGGCAATGGGAACGCTATCCCCGAGAACGGCATAGCCAACCACGACACTGCAGTGCTGATCACCAGGTAAGGCTGAGACCAGCCCTGGCAGCGCTGTCCTCGCAGGGGGGGGATGTCCTCTGTGCAGCTGTCCTCTATCTCTGTCCAAGTGGTTCATCCAAGGCTTCCTTCCCATGCGCTCCCCCGCAAGCTGCCTGGCAGCGGCTGTCCCTCAGGCTGGCCACTTGCCAGTTCCCTTGCAGCGATGCAGATTATTGCAGTTCAGATAGTTATCGTCCTCCAGTGTCTTCCCTCAGTCTTTGTTGTGCTCTCAAGGAGCTTAGTTTGCAGCCATGGGTATTTGTGCACCGAAAGTCAATGGCGCAGTGCGTACAGCGGTGTTGGGCATGTATGAGAACCCACCCCGGAGTTGTGGAGCATCGGGCATCCTACTGAAACAGAGAGCTCCATCTGCCCCTGCTGTGAAAGATGGAGAAGAGGATACAAGTGGGATCTGAGCATCATGACAGTGGCAGAGTGCCTCCAGCCAGTACGGGATTTGGCTCACCTCATTTTAGGTGCCTACATGTAGGGCTGAACCCTCTCCTTGGTAGCTGATGGACACCCTTGAAGTAGTGACTTCATCCCAGCTCCCTTAGGACAAGAGCAGCCCTGCCCTGCCTGTGTCTCTGCAGTCCTGTATCAACAGTCTAGGTCAGCAGCTTAACCTGGATGCTGAATTAGACCCCCAGAGCTGGGTGAAGGGGTCTGAACCTTCACATGCAGGACAAATAACCCCCGTCAGAATAGGTGGGTGCTTGAGCCTGGAGCAGCAGAGGGTACGGGAGGGACGGCTGGAAGGATGGATGGATGGATGGTCAGAAGGAAAGAAGATGCAGAGAGGATGATGGGGACAGTGGAAGGAACAGAGGGGCAGCTGGGAGGACAGAGGATGCCAAAGGGAGAGCTGGAAGGACAGAGGGGACGAAGGGCGCTGAGAGGCAGCTTTCGGCGGTGCTGCTGGCTGCACCCAGGACACTGGCTCTCCAGTGCCGCATAAACCCTGCTTGGGCAGAGGGGCAGCTGCCTGGGGAGAAGCCAAAGGCAAACCCAAGATTTGTTTGTGCCTTGTTTTCCCCCTCTTGCGTAGTGGAAGAAAGTCATAAAATGAAAGCTCTGGAGAGGGGAGCCTCCAAGCGGGAGCCGGTTTTGTTGGCGCCATGTGCCGCTCTCCTGCTCCAGTTCCCACTGGTGGCGGGAGCCATGTGCGGCCTGGTGCATCCCTCCTGGGGAGCTCGTGAGAGCTGCCTAGTGCATCCCTCCTGGGGAGCTTGTGAGATGAGAGCCTGCAAGCACCAGGGGAGGAGCGAGCGAAAGGCCCTCGGCTCCAGCTTTTCACCCTCCTGGGGCTGCGGTGTCTGCTTTTCCTTCCCTCCCACCACACGTGTGGGACGCAAATGCTGGCTCCGAGTTCTTCGGCCTCCCACCAGATGTTTGAGCTAACCCAAAGCCATTCGCCGGGCCAGCCGCACCAGGCTTGGACAGCACCAGCGCATCCGGCCCCGTCTCTAATAAATTCCCCGTCTCCCGATAACATCTTGCTGAGCTGCAGGCTTTTTTCTCTTGCAGGGACGTGTCAAACCAGAGCCTCCGAAGGCTTTAATGGTATTCACTCAAAACAAAGCAACAAACGTTTTTCACTCTCTTGGTTTCCTGCCAGGGGTGAGAGGTTTGGACACTTCCAGAGAGCGCCAGGGGCCAAAGGGACAGGAGCCATCACCAGAAACACGTTACGCTTAACCCATCATGTGCTATCAGCTTGCTTCCTCCCCACTCCCGTCCCTGTGAGGCCGCCGGGGCAAGCGGTGTCGGATGGTCCTGCTCACCGTGCGGGTATCCCCCAAACCCGCACCGCGATCAGCATCCACGGTGCTCTGAGCCCAGCTCGCACTCAGGTTGCAATGCACCTCGGGGCTAAGGAGCAACACCCCAACCCGGCTCTGGGGCGTCCAGCCCGGCTGCCGCCAGTCCCCCCGCCTGCCCACCCTGCACAGATTTCAGTGTTAACCTTGACCCTTTCAGCCCCGGTTTTGCAAAGACCCAAATGTCACGGGAGTCTCACCTTCTGGAGAAGGTATTTGAACAGAGGCAGGGAGGGCATGTGGTTCATCTCTGCAATTAAATGATAATATTCACTCTCTGGCCCAAACTGGTCTCTTTTGGAGCTGCTGCCGCGTCCCATTGCGAGGGTGCTGCCTTTCAATTTGGAGGAGATTTTGATTTGCTGTCCTTGTTTAGCTTTTCCTTGTACGCGGCTAACGATGTCAAAACAGTCGATTCCTTGATGCAATGGCTGGAAGTCAAGGCCAGGAACTGAGGGAAGAGTCATCTTGAATCAACCCATATTGAATTTGTTTGGAAAATTCTCAGTAAAGAACTAAACTGAAAAAAAAAAAAATCACTTTAACATTTTAATGAAACCACAGTGGGTTTTGAAATGGAACATGTTTTCAAACTGAAATGTTTTCCTTATTTTTAAAAAAAAAAATTCAGAATTGCATATTTGATTGATACGAATTGCTGCGAGGGACCTAAGTTTGCGGACAGGAGGCTGGCCCTGTCCTCTTCCACCCTGCGCTGCTGGGGCAGATCCTTGAGCCCGGTGCCTCCCAGGAGAGAAGTGGCCAGCTCCTGGGAGTGCACTGGTGCTAGTGAGCAGAGCTGGACCCCTCACCCAAACCCAAAGAGCTTCAAGGCTGGAATAGCATTGTCCCTGCTGATTTACCACGTTTCATCAAAACCAAACCTCTGACCCTGCTCAGCACTGCCCCATAGTTAAGGGACAGGAGCTATTGTTAAAAATCCACAGTGAGTCTCGACCTGGGGAAAGTGAGTGTTGTACAATACAAATCAGAGGTGTCTTACCTGTTACAGTTGGTACTTTCCATTCCAGAAGTGTTGCATGAGCCATGGGCTGTTTTGAAGTGTTTTGGATGTGAACGCATCAGTAAAATGGAGATGCGCTATTTTGGAGCCACCGAAATTGTAACTGTTCTTAACGCTGCCTTCTCTTCTTTGCAGATACGACATTTGCATCTACAAGAATAAACCATGTGGCACCCTGGGTAGGTAGGATTTTGCTGCCCCTTCGGCAGCACTTCTCACCAGCACACGCATCTTTGGGAGCGTGGCAAGAGCGGGCTGTGCTATCCCCCTTTCCTAGTGAGCAGGCTGAGGGGAAGTGCTCACCCAGCGCTACCGCAAGCACCGGCAGCGGAGCCAGGAACAGGCCAGTGGTTTCCAGCCCGCTCAACTGTGTAGCCTCCTTACTTCTGTAAACACTACAAGCAGCAACTCGGAGGACGGATGGGCTCTGGAACGCTTCTCCGTTATATCCCTGGGTCAGGTCCAGCCTGATGATTAAGAACCGCTCACATCTAGGGCTGGTCCATAGCCTAGTGGTGTATTCCTGGCTTAGGAGAGAGAAATAAGACTTTTTTGTGATGACTATAAAGGGAGTTCTTTATTTAAACTGTTAGACGCAGACAGACCCTGCAGCTCTCTCTGGCTGTAGCTCCTAATTTGTCTTGCCCTGGTCTAGACTAAGCAGTCAGGGAGGGATTACTGCTCTGAATCACTGCAGTTAAAAAGGAAAAGTTGGTGGATCTCTGACCTGATGCAGCTGCAGATGAGGTGCCTGGGAGGGAGGTTGAGGCTGGAGGTGCCGTGATGGCTTGATTCGTTCCTTTAACAGAGACTCTTCCTTCCCCGGCTTGGTGCAGCGGGCACAGCCTGCGGTGGTGGGACAGTGTATGGGCAGAGGGTTGGGGAATCTGCTGATCAGGGGGGATTTCTGCATGATTCAGCCCTCCAGATGGAGTCAGGCTGGATTCCTGATCATGGTGGGTGTCAGAACCAAGCATGGATGTCAGGTTGGATCCTGGCTTACTCAGTTGTCCAGGCTGCCCTGGCTGACTTCGGATGCCCAAGTGCTGATGCAGTTGATCGCACGTTCCCCTACCAGCAGTGCTAGTGTTGTGACAGGGACTGCTCCCCCTCTGCACAGTCTGGGGTTTGGATATGAAATTCAGAGGATTTTGACCCATTCTTAGCATTTCCGAGCCTGTCATTGTTAATTTAGTTGACAGTGCTGAGTGACCATATGCCCACTGCCCATAAGAGCCATGGGTCCATCCCAAAGCCCAGTGCAACCGGTGGGAAGAAACTTGTTATTGACAGCAGGCTATGCTCAGTGTTAGTGAGTGTGAAGCACATCAGTTTTAGTCCCCAGATACCACCCACGTCCTCTACAGATGCTTTGTGCTGTGACCCTATGTGACGGCTCTGTCTGGCTTCCCTAGGCCTGGCCCCCGTCGGTGGGATGTGCGAACGAGAACGAAGCTGCAGCATCAACGAGGACATTGGCCTGGCCACAGCCTTCACCATTGCCCACGAGATCGGCCACACGTGAGTACCATGCCAGAAGAGTCCCTGGGAGTGGCCATCACAGGGAAGGGCCCCTGTTGGTTTGTGGCTGCCAACAGGAGCTGAAAAATCCTTCCTACGGATGATCCAGATGTGTCAAAAATGCAGCAGCTGATCATCTCTCTATTGCCTTGGTGATGCCTTCTAGGTTTGGCATGAATCATGATGGGGTCGGCAACAGCTGTGGCTCCCGTGGGCAAGAAACGGCCAAGCTCATGGCTGCTCACATCACCATGAAGACCAACCCGTTTGTATGGTCCACGTGCAGCAGGGATTACATCACCAGCTTCCTGGAGTAAGGAATCCATCTCACCTTGCCCTTCCTTCTACCTCACAACCAGTACACACCTCCAACCTCTCACAGTCAGTTGTGAGGAGTGGGTAAAGCCAAAGAAAAGCCCCCAAAGCACACAGCCCATGCACCTTCTGTCTTGTCTCCCAGCACCTCATCCTGTCCCAAGAGGCATGTGCTTTCCTTCCTTCCTTTAGACTTTCCCATGGTTTGCTTGCCTGCTAAAGATACTAACCCCATTTACCTTGCAGCTGTGAGACCTTTATTTAGGTTCCCCACTTCCACAAACTTCACAAATGTATCAGTAGCTTCTGGAGGCATTTGGATGTTTCTGAAGTTCAGCCAGGAACTGCAGGGAAGGGTTGGTGTGCTGGGGAAGGAGGATCTGGAGACAGGACTGTCTGCATGGTCTAGGCAGCTTCTCCAGACACTAAGGAGGAGAGTTTTCAGTTGTGAACAAGCAACGTAGGAGAAAGGTTTTTGGTTTTTTTCCAAAGCACCTTTAGGATTCGGAGAAGGGATTTAGGCTCCTAAGTCCCAGAGTTCCAATATTGTCACCTTGCCTGAGTCATGCCTCTGCAGCCCGAAAGAGCTTCTCGTCCAGGGTTCAGGCAGCCCCCAGAGTTTCTATCACAAAATGAGCAGTCAGGATCAATTTTGGTGGGTTTTTTGGTAGGATATGGGCACTACCTAATGGAAGGACTGGGTAGGACTTGAGTCCTGGAAGAAACTGGAAAGAAGCAAGTGTGTGGGATCACTGTGGCGGGAAGTCCCTGGGGAGTCTGAATACCAGACCTCTACTGGAGACACTGTTGTTGTAACGCTGCGAGAGGGGAAGCGAAGGCAAGCCTCCCCGAGGGGCTGCCGCCTGCCCCGCTGTCCCACAAAGCTTGGCCAAACTGCATGGCTCATCACCAAATCCCACATCTGGCAGCTTACGTTTGGCTGCAGCAAAACCTGTCCCCCTCCCTCTTCAACCCTGGACGTGCACCGCAGCAAGGCATGTTGCACGGACAGCGCCGGGAAAGTGCCATGGCAGAGGCTGCCTTGTCCTCAGGTAACCCCGAGGTCCCAGTGGGGCTGGCAGAGGACGGCGAGTTCATGTCGGCCCTCTCCACGGTTTGTGCTGGCCGCCCCCGCCTGAGCACGGCCCCAGAAGCCTCTGCCGGGATGGGGCCGTGGTATGTGCAAGACCCCGAGACACAGGCCTGGGGGAGTGGTGACAGGGGCCTTGATTTAGGGAGAGCTCAGAAAGCAGCAAGGAAGGGGGAGGGAAAGGCGTGTTTCTTGCAAAATTTGGACGCTCCTACAAAGCTCTGGCATGCAGAAGGACGGGCTTGGAGAGCAGGGGCTCTCCGCGCTCGGCACCTCCGGTTGCTCTCAGCTGGGGCTCTGCAGCCATGGGGTGGGAGGGCAGCCCCTCTGCCTACCCGCCACCCTGGGGGTCCTGGACGCGTGCCTGCCTGCACACTGCCACGCGCTGTCTGCTGGACCTGGCACCCGTCAGGACAACCAGCGGCTGGTGATAGCCTGCAAAACCCTCAGATTAAAACTTGTAGAGTTACCTAGGAACAAGCATGTGCTTCCCAGCCCCAAGGGCACAGACAGAAAGACTTCAGAGCACTTTCTCAGCACCGGTTTTGCCCAGAGGAGGCTGGTAGAGTTATCCCCCCAGGCAGCCAAGCATGTGAGAGCTCAGCCCATGGGGAGCCGGGAGTGCCTGCTGCTCCACCGCGATGCTCTCCTACAAGCCTTTCTGAGCTCTGATTCTCATCTCTTGTTTCCAGTTCCGGGATGGGATTATGCCTGAACAACGCTCCTCCCAAGCAAGACTTTATCTACCCAACGGTGGCTCCAGGACAGGCCTATGATGCAGACGAGCAGTGCCGTTTCCAGTACGGAGTTAAATCTCGCCAGTGTAAATACGGGGTAGAGAGCCTTCCTGCTTTACTATCGGTTCCCAGGGGGCGGAGGACGGGGACTACAAGGGCAAAGGGGCCATGGGGCCGTTCCTCTGCTGCCCACATCGCTTTGCTGTCCTGCTTCAAATGAAGGGCACTGGCACATTCCCTGTGAGCTTTTTGCCTTGCTTCCCTGTGAGAGGACAGAGGAGGTCATTTCCCATCCACAAAGGTTGACCCCAGCTCAGTTTCGGTCAGATTATTCCCCCGGGAAGAGATCTCTTGCCTCTGATACCTTGGCTGCTGCTGGACCCCAAGGGTTGCAGCTGAAAGCCAAGCTGCAGTCCCCTCATCCAGACTCTTCTCTCAGTGGGGGTTCGTACACACACATATTTTTCATAATCCTTACTAGATGTCATTATGCTGCTCGTACAAACTTAGGAGGAGAAAATTCTTTCTTCCAGGTGAGGTGGGTTGATGTGCTGTAGATCTGTCTGAGGGACAGCTGCCCACCTAAGCTACTCCCACCATCATGCTGCCATCCCCTGATCTTTGAATCCAGGAAACCACTGAAAGGAAAGGTTGTTTCAGGAGAAAAGTTCTCAGCCTGGCGTTTTGCTGTTCTTAACGTACTGGACATTGCCAACTATCTGAGCATAGTGGCGAGGGGGGAAGCATCTGCACTAAAGGGCTAATTGAACTCCTTAACACATCCACTTTCCCCCAGAGAAAACGGAGGAGCCAGCAGTAAGATACACGGTCAGCTGTGCTGTCTGATGAACATACGTGTATGTGTACCCACCCCAGTCCAAGCCCTGGAAAGCTGTGAAGGAGGAAACACATCAGACCAGGGTTTAGTTTCTCTTGCAACCATGTAAATCCAAGCCCAATGCTGCCATTGAAGTGACCTGATGTGAACCAGCTTATCATTCTGAGTGCTCGTCTATTTGGTACGGTTATACACTAAACCACCTCCTGGTGGTCTCACCAGGTCATCTTGGTGAACAAAGGGCAAAGCTTGGCTCTCCCTGGTCCAGTGCTGTCAGAGGTCTTTTCCAACCTCAATGATTCTATGATTCTATCTTGGTGAACAAAGGGCAAAGCTTGGCTCTCCCTGGTCCAGTGCTGTCTTTTGACATGGCCCAGGGGCCCAGAGCCTGCTGGACATGGGGCAGAAGCAGTCTCGTGAGATGCCCAGAGCCGCAGCAGGAGAATTCTGGGTCCGAATACCATGGTCGTGGTATCTGATGTCAGGTGCTACCGACTGCGGTCTGTGCCCCTCCTCAGCTGAGCCAGAGGCAGTGGAATGGAAACTTTCCACGTTTACATGCCTGTTTCCCAGCTAATTTTTAGCTTGGACAGACGCTTCCTGTATATATACAAGTATCACAAAAGCACAAGATGTCCTTGTGATGACCCTTCTAGCCCAGCCTGTC
This sequence comes from Aptenodytes forsteri, assembly GCF_000699145.1. Lineage (NCBI taxonomy): Eukaryota > Metazoa > Chordata > Aves > Sphenisciformes > Spheniscidae > Aptenodytes > Aptenodytes forsteri. The sequence goes on from NW_008795475.1 coordinate 315,217, forward strand.
TTGCGTGTTGTTTGGGAGAAACCCAAAGGGCGTAAGGGCTCAAGTGTGTGCAGATAAATCTGGGTAAATGTGTAAGTCCACCCATCCTGTGCCCCATATAAACAGACTCCAGGGTGATGGCGCAAACACGGCAGGATCCCTTCCTCCATGCCAGTACAGAGCGGATGATCAATAGATATGATGAGGACAGAGCGAACAGATGTCACTGGTTGAAGCTGGGAAGTCCTCTCCCTTGGTGACTCAGAGAAAAGAGACTATACAGGAGCTCCTACTTCCCAATAGTCATGCTTGGCTCTCCAAGAGCAGTATGGAGGGGTAGATGCCTTTTGAAGATGGGAGAGACTTTCTCCTTTCACTGGTTAAAGCCAGCTGCAGCTGGGCTTTGGCGAAGGAGTTGGGAACCAAAATCCCTTTGCATCTCAGAGCTGTGGTCCTCGATACAGACTCCGCAGAATTTTCCTTTGCCGGCTCACCCTGTGTCACTCTGCTATCACAACCCCGGGAACAGGAGGGAAGCAGAGAAATCCCAGGTTCGTCTTTTCATCCCTCTTGGTACCAGCACAGAGGATTCCCAGTCGTTGAGTCAGTTCATCCTGCGGGGGTATCGGTTACTGTTTAGAGCACAGCCCTTGGCGGGGCGGAGGAATGCCTTGCTGGAAGGCTGAACCAAGCCCGGAGGCGTGATGAACAGGCTGCTACCTGACTGGAGGCAGGCAGGAGGCCAGGCAGTCGCTGTGCCGGCACCGGAGCATGCAGCGCAGAGCACGCCGGGTCCTTCAGCCCGTGCTGCAGCATTGGTGTGCACCAGCAATGGCACCGGCATGTGCTGGGAGCGCGTTAGCAGCAACTGTGGCTGTTGGGGCTCTGCTCTCACATCTCGAGACAGTTTCCTTCGTTGACAATGTGAACCTGTTTAATACTTTCAAGTATAACCTAAGTCACGGCAAGCTGCTCTCTGAAAAGCAGCAAGTTTTCCATAGGCTTGTTTCAGTAAGAATAGGAGCAGGATGGTGACCTGGCAGGAAACTCAGCTCTGGATTTTAGGTGTTGCTTTGCAGTTTGCAGGTGTTGAAGTCCAGCCTGGTTGATTTTGTGGCAGAGCAGGTTCAAAGGGCCTGGACTTTCTGATTTAGCAGCTGTGACAACTTTGCAGAGTCTCTGTCATGGACCTAACTTTTGGGTGGGTTCTGGAACAGCCAAGGGAAGCTTTTTGTTTGCTGGTGCTCTGAAAGGTCAGGATGGGCTGAAGCTCAGGATCTGCGGCTCAGGAAACCTCCTGGAAAGAGATCTGGAGTCCTCAGCCCAGTATCACTCAGTGGATCCAGCTGCACCTAGCAGAGACAGAGAGCAGAAGTACCCACTTCTGGAGCTGCTTAAGGGCTAGCTCAGTATCTGGCATTATTTTGATTATTCTGAAAACGGCTCTAAATCTTCCAGAGGAGTCTTGCCTTTACAACTGTTAGGCTGGCTGGAGATTGCCAGTACACAAGCTAGTCACACTGTGAGCTGCGGTGCATTCCTGTAGCAGGAAATGACAGATGTGCCGTGTTGATGCTCCTGGGGAATCCCAGCTTCCCACAGAGGCAGGTCCAGATCCGCGTGGCAGATCTGGACCCACGTGGCGAAGGGATGCTCATGGCAGGTGCTAGGAATGGGCCCTTATGCTCGGCCTCCACTGCACAGACCCAAAAAAGAGAACATCCCTCAGCCCTGGGGAGAGGGGTCAGATGGAACACAGCGGGATTAGCTCGGGACTCACCGAGATGTCCGAGGAGATGTGTCCTCTGTGGCACAAAGACCAGGTTTGGCTGCGCGGGGCTGGCTGGGGAGCCGGCTCTGGCACCTGAGTGCAGTGGAACCTCCAAATCCAGAGAACTCCAGCCGCAGGAGAAGTGCTTAGGCTTAGTCCAGAGAAGGGGGTGAGCTGTCAGTGGCCTTGGGGTGACTGCAGCTGGCAACACCTTGCAAGATTTTGTCTCATTTTCCCCCCACCACGCTGAAAACACTCCTGTCCCTGTGTCCTAGCCCAGCTGGTGCTTCTCAAGCGCACCAGCGTGCTGCTGCCCCAGCCTTGCAGCCCCTAGCACAAGCGAATCCTAATCTCGGCTTTGTTTCTTTGTCTCTTTCTTCCTCCCTCCCCCTCTCTCCCCCAAAATCTCTCTTTCCAGGAAGTCTGCAGTGAGTTATGGTGTCTGAGTAAAAGCAACCGCTGCATAACCAACAGCATCCCTGCTGCTGAGGGGACCATATGCCAAACCAACACCATTGAAAAGGGGGTAAGGAAGCCTGGGGCACCGTAGCGAGTTGACAGTGAGTGGTTGAATCCCTCTTCCAGCAATAACCAGGATTATTGTTTGCATTGGTGAGCACGGAGTTGATTTAAGAGCACCCACCAGCCTGTCCTCCCCTGCCTCCCAGAACCTGGAGCCACTCCCACCCTCACCGCCAGCGTGGAGGGAGGCTGGGATGTGCCAAGGAGCCATGGGGCCCATAATCACCCCAAAGTACAGATCATCATGCATATTGCTGGAAATGCAGAATATGAAGTCCCTGCTCCAGCGAGCTTCTTGGTCTCACCTAGGAGGCATAGTAAGGTGACGTCAAGCTATGGCGTATGCTTTAGATGAACATCTTGTTCTCAGGTCTGCTGAGGTCTCCTGGCTGTCCTGAGAAAAGTGATTTTTTTGCCCCAGTTTCCCCAGGAGGGGCAATAGGTTTGTAACATGCTTTCAGAGGAACTTGTGAAAAACTGCCTCGCAGTTCTAGATATGATGAAACCTTCATTTTTCAGACTCAGCTGAGAGAGGAGGGCAGGACTTTTCATGACCACATATTATGAAAGTGAATTTTGACTTGATTGTCAAAATGATATCGCTTCGTTCCTTGCACCTCCTACACCCATTTGCGTCAATATAAAGTGAGCGTGTAGCACTGTTAAAACAAAGTGCCTTTGCAAACTGAATGATAATTGGGATAACGGAGAATCAGGGCTGGGACATTCTCCATTAAATGGACATGTGTTTTTCCACTAGAGGAAAAATAATTCCCAAGAAATTCAAGAATAATTTCAAATCCTTAAGAAGCTGGAGAAGCTGATGTGCAGGAAAAAGGATGGCTTTAACAAATGCATTATTCTTTGCAAATAGTTGTCTTAGTTCTGCTGGAAATCAGATCGAAAAGGAGTAGACAGCTCCTGGGGCTGAACACCCCTGCTATTGGAGAGTCACCATGTACAATGGCAATTTTTTTTCTACTAGTCATCTTTTTTTACCAGCTTTTCTCACTTTTAAGTATCTCTTTTTCCCCCACTTACTAGTTGTTTTTTAACCAGGGTTCTTCAAAAATCTTAAGAGAAGTGAAGTGACAAGCGGTCACAGCCCTCAGGACTCGTGGGAGCTATTCCCAGTGAAGATACTGACTCAGTTTGAACCCTCAGTTACCTTCCTGTGCTTCTGTTTATCCTTTTGTATTAATTCATGCTTCAGAAGTGATTTGATATCCTTGGGTGAAAGAAGATGCACCTTTGTATTAAGTTTCTACACCTTCACCATCTGGTGGCCCCTGCGCTCGCCGGCTGGGTGAGCCCTCAGACCTCAACCCTTGGCTGGAGCAGCTCTCTGAGGTCTACCCTGGCTTCTCCCTTTCTAGCTGGGGAGAGCAGAGGGAAGGATCAGGGCATAGAAACTATTTAAGGTATTCAAGATTAAAGGAGAGATAGGGTGAGTTTCTGTGCTCTGCCACCCAAGTGGGGAAGCAGTGAGGGGGGAAGGCTGGGTGAAGCTCTGTTGGATGGTGGCTGTGCCCACATCCCAGGCCTCTGGTTGTTTCCTCCTCCCAAATTCTCCATTTATTTTTTTTTAACTGATCCTCCGTGGTTGTTATGGCTTCACCTGTCTTACCCTAAGCACCCACAGTGGGTGACTTCAGGCCCAGACCTCGTGGCAGTTTTTGCTGCCCTAGGGGTGCCCCCAGCAGCCTGGTGGCTCAGACAGCGGGTTTGCTGTCTTGCTGGCTCCTTCCCTGCCTGTTTTGGTTTTCTTGTCTCTTTTTTTTTTTTTAATTTCCATTAATCAAGCACTTGTTACGCAGGTTGTGGTCAGCGCACCCTGTGAGGATGCCTTTCATTACGCATCCTCCCTCCCCACATGCCCCCAACTCATATCTGGCCTCGCAGCCAGCACATGTCCATGCTGGCTGCAGGACAGAGCGCCAGGGTCTGCTCCCAGCAGCCAGGGCACAAGGGCAGAGCCCATCATAGATGCTCTCAGGAGCCCTGAGCACGTGGAGGGCTTTGCAGGGGCTGGGCAGGCTCCTGGGTCCTTCCTGCAAAAGCAGCAGCCCCAGTACCTCCAGTCTGGAGCATCAGCAGGGACACCAGAAAGGCTGTGCCTGCAGAGCATCTCCTCTGCACGGGATCACACCTTTGGAAAGGCGCTGCTGTGCAAGGAGGTCACTAGCTGAGTGTCCTGGGAGGCCGTGGTTCATTTTTCCCTGCCGGCTGTGCTGCCCGTGGAGAGCCTGGCTCAGGAGCCAGGAGAGGCTGTGCCAGCAGCTCCAGGGTGGGTTATCAGCCCCTGGAAGGAGCGCACAGTGGTTTCTTCCTTCCTAGGATTATCTCAGCCCCCGAGGCATGGTGTCCGGCACCGTGCCCGGAGAACGGCAGCGGGTCTGGCAGTGTCCCGCTCCTTGCGTCACTGTTGACTCCAGGGGGTGCAGGACGCTTTCCAGGTCCGAGGAAATATTTCATAGGCAAGTTTGCATGAGCATCTGTCACCAACAGGACAGAGACAGGCTGATTCTTTAGGCATCCTCGGCAAAACAATGACACAACAATGTTGTTGTTACAATCAAAACTTTATTTTAACCTGAACCTTCTGCAAATTGGGTCATTTTAACACATTAACCACAGCTTGAGCTCCCAGTACACATACAAAACTCGCTCTCTCCTGGGAGGAAGCAGCTGGCGGTGGAGGTGTCCATGGCCCCAGGGATCCTGGCCCTGCCGCCCAGCAGCAGCAGCTCCCATCCAAGTCCCACCTGGGACTCACTGCCATGTGCTTTTACAGGCCGTGAGGTGTGTGCTCTGACATGTCCCTGTTCGCAACGTGTGTCACTCTGATTGACCCAGCACCCGGGACCCCTTTAGAGGAGAAGTGGGGATGTGACCCATTTGCCCGTGGTCACCTGCCCCACAGGATGATGCACCAGGGGTTGGGAGTGGGGGCACCAGCCCCAGCATCCCTGAGAACCCCAAGTACCCAGCATGCACAAATGGTGACACTGTGACTCAGAGGAGAGGGTGCCTAAGGAGAAGCAAATGCCCTGTGCAACGGAGAACTTGACTCCAAGGCCAGAACAGCTCCGCATTCAGATTTCATGGGGTCAAACCAGATCCCAGCTCTGAACTGGCTGCCACGTCCAGTAGAGCACCCTGGGAGGGGGAGACTGTCTGCTCAGGGTGTTTGAAGCTCTCTCTTTCCCCAGTGGTGCTACAAGAGGGAGTGTGTGCCTTTCGGCACCCGACCGGAGGGCGTGGATGGTGCCTGGGGAGCCTGGTCATCCTGGGGGGAGTGCAGCAGGACATGCGGCGGAGGCGTATCATCATCCATTCGCCACTGTGACAGCCCGCGGTAGGTGTACGTGCGCGTGGCTGTGTTGGCGTGGCCCTGCCTTGTCCTGGCTGCATGGCATCGCTGTTCGGGTTAGGGGGGAAGGCAGCAGCCAGGTGCCCGTGCAGCTCTGCGCTCAGTTCCCAGGAGGGTCTTGGCTCCCGCACGCAAATCCGATGTCCTGCTTTCACAGCAGCTAGGTGCTTTTGCCTTTGGTGTTGGGTCTGCAGCCACAGACCCAAAGCCACTTGGACAACTCCACTGTGCGCTTGCAGCTAAGCATGCGAAGTCTGCTGGGGGACTGCACTTCTGCAATAGCCCCTCCAGGCAGGATCCGTCCTTGCAGCAGTGCAGGGTTGGGAAAAGCCATGGTGCTCCTGCAAACTTGGGGCAGCCGCCTGCCACAAATGCGGCTCGCTGCCCTGAGCTGGTTCTCCCGTCTCATTCCCGGTTTGGCAGGCCCACGATCGGAGGGAAGTACTGCCTGGGAGAGCGGAAGCGGTACCGGTCCTGCAACACTGACGTGAGTACCGGTGGGCTCGGGGAGAGGAGCGGTGGTGAGCTAGCAGGGCTTTGCTGGTGGGGTAGGCAGCGCTGTGTTGCAGCATGGCTGCAGGGTGTTACGTGCAGCTGTGGGACCCATGGGAGGAGGTGGCAGCACTGGGTGGGGGTGAGCCATGCTGTGCCGGCAGCAATCCTGCAATGGGGAAAGCCGAGCAGGATGATGCACGCCTGCACCGGCTGCGAGCTGGCTCAGAGGGCGGGTGGGAGGTATGTACCTGCAGGGCTTCGGTATCAAGAAGGGGCCCAAAAAGATAATGAGGATAAGGGGGAGAGATCAGAGGCTTCCAGCACTGACATGACAGCCGTTGCCTCTCATATGCTGCAAGTGCAGGCCTGGTCAGGTGAGAGAGGCTCACGAAACACGCCGTAGCACCTGCTTCCCAGGGCTGGGGGTTAAACCTCAAGGGGAGCAAAGAGAAATAACTGTGCTGCAGGGAAGCTCAGTGAAGCTTTGGACCTGGGAAATGGTAGCTTTAACATCCACAGGCTGGTAGTGAGGAAAACAGATGGCTCCCCATTGATTCTCCTGGGCTTTGCACCTAGCTTTTAAAGGATTGCTCACAAAAGCAAGTGCTGCATCTGCAGACAGACCAGCTGGGGCCCTACGGCTCATGCCATTAGTCTTCAAATAGCATTTAGCTTTGCAAGAAAGATGCTTCTGCCATACTGCAACAGCGTCCAGTTGTCCATCTCCTAGAAGGGCTCATGTTACTCGCAGCTGGGAGGCCTGTAGCAGCTCCTGCCCTCCTAGCAGATAAGGCAGGCTGCTCCCACCAACGTGCTGATCGCTGGCTGTGTGGCCGCAGGACTGCCCGCCGGGCTCCCAGGACTTCCGAGAGCTGCAGTGTGCCGAATTTGATAACGTCCCCTTCCGAGGGAAGTACTACACCTGGAAGACGTACCGTGGAGGTTAGTGCTGGGGCTGGGCTGAGCATCCCTTGGCTCAGGCAGAACTGGAACAGGGCCGTGCAGGGCTTTGCTCTCCCCCGTTCTCTGCAGGGACAGGTCTCGTGGTCCCAGTGGTCTGGTGGGCAGGTCCCGCAGGCTGCCGGCTCTGTGTCCCTGGGGTATGCTGCCTCTCCCTCGCGCGGCTGTGGATTGACATGCATCCCTCCAGGCAGCTGCCCCTGGCGCTGGTCCACGACCATCCTGCCGTGCCCTGGGTCACTTACCCCTGTGCAATTGCTCTTTAACTTCGTCGCTTTGCTAGAAACAGTTCCAGCAGCATCAGAGCTGTTTAACTTCTTTCCTCGAGTCTGTTTCCTTAACTGCTGAGTGAGCAAAGAGGAAGACAAACGAGAGAAGGGAGTTGCTAGTGTCTGGTACCTGATGGGGAGAAAACAGGGCAGCCCTCCCTGTGCAGGCAGATAAAGCTTCCAGTTCCTACACGGGCGGAAGGGAGGTGAACCGGTGGATCCTCCAAAGAGCAATGCTCCCGTCTTCCCAAGGTCTGTCCTCCTGTGTCCTGCAGAAGTGTCTAGCAAGGAGAGGGGGTGGGAGGAGGCCTCTGTGGCAGAAATCTCTTAATAATGAGAAAGAACAGCGCGTCTCCTTCATGTAGTTAATGAACTTGACTGGGGAAATCCTTCGCAGCTGTGTAAATAAGCACACCTCCCAGCGGGGCTCCTGCAGCTGGAGCAGATGTGCTGAGGCTGCAGGGGATGGATCAATAAAAAAGTAATAAAATTGCAAAGCAGTAAGTCACACAAAGACCCCAATGGATGCCAAGGTGGAAGACAGCCCCGCAGGCTGGATCTGCCCGTGCTCAGACCTCTCTCTTCCCCAGGCATGGCCCAGTGGTTTGAGTCCAGGGCACAGTTGGCCAGTTGAACATCAGCCCTTGAATTGTAATCTGGCTCTGACATGGGGTTTTGCTTTGGCTTTCAAAAAAAGCCCCTTCGTCTTTCTCTGCTTCAGCTTCCTCTTCCATAAAATAAGGTGATGAAACCTGTCCCCTTCCCAGGAGGCTGTGAGCATTGGCACGATCATGTCTTGAAGGGATCTGGGAGCTCCCTGTCTCAGCTCTCCATGTTGGCTGTGGGTAATGGTGATGGGGAGCCATGTTTTGGCTCATGGAGGACCATGCTCCTCCACGAGGAGCAGTTATGTTTTGTTTATTCAGTGTCAAAGGGTATCACTGTCTTCCTCTGTGGTGGCCCAGGTAGGGAAACTGAGGCACGTTCACACGAGTAGAAAGGTGCTGGAAGCTGCAGCTCCTCAGCCTGTTCTGGGAGCCAAGCCCCTGGCTGGGAGGGCGCCCGTCTCCCAGCTCTCGAGAAACCCTGTGTGCTGACACCCACCTGCCTGGAAGCTGTCAGCCGGGATTAGCAGGATCAGCTCTTCATGGCATGGGCTGTCCACACTGGCCCCTCAGATCAGTTGGGACCATGGAGGTGGTAAGGTGTCGTCACTGTTCCACTCCACCTACGACCTTCTTTGCCCGAGTCTGGGTGCTCTGTCAGGATTGGGGAGACCTGATTGCAGCCGTTCAATACATAACAGAGGCTTATAAGAAAGACTGAGAGAGACTTTTGACCAAGGCCTGTAGTGACAGGACAAGGGGCAACAGTCTTAAACGGAAAGAGGGTAGGCTTAGCGTGGACATAAGGAAGAAACGGTGTATGATGAGGGTGGTGAGGCACTGGAACAGGTTGCCCAGAGAGGCGGACAAGGGGACAGTCTTAAACGGAAAGAGTGGCTTAGCGTGGACATAAGGAAGAAACGGTGTATGATGAGAGGCACTGGAACAGGTTGCCCAGAGAGGCTGTGGATGCCGGATGCCTGGTAAGGTTCAAGACCCAACCCCCCTATGATTCTATGACTATGACTTCAGCAGCACGAGTACTTGCATCTTCACTTGCCTGCAGGGTTTTGTGATACTTGGTGTCATTTGGATGTCAGAGGTACATCTGTGGGGGAGGTAGGGAGCATCCCTTGCACCTCCACACTCTCCATGTCATAGATCAGACCCCCAGGGAACGGTTTCCTCTTGTCTTCCCCTTGCCATGGGTGTTTTGCTCTCAGGACCCATGTTTTTCCCCTGCAGCCCCTGTGCTAGCAGGCATCCCTACCCCAGCATCGGAGAGGCAATGAGGGCTGGCCATCATCTCCCTCACTCCCTCTTGGCGTCTTCCAGTGGTGCCCAGAGAGCTCTGGGGTGGCGAGTGTCAGTCCCTCCCCACTGGCACAAGCAGCCTCATCCCCGGGCATTCTGCCCTCCAGCTGGTAGCATATCTGGTCTTCAGGTTGCTTTTGGGCACGTGTCCCTGCTTTGGGAGCTGTTCACCACCTGGCCCTCTGCTGAGCCTCTTCCCCTGCTCGGCTCAGCCGCTGCCTTTGGCACTGCACCCTTGAGCCGCTCCCTTGCCGAGAGGTGCGGCGGTGCAGGGGTGCTTCTGCCGTTTGCCCATCAGACACTGGCCCCACATTGGTTCAGAGAAATGTCCTGGGCATGGAGCAACCCTACCCTGAAGACAAGGAGTACCCCACTGGCTTGGATGGGGGCGGGCACCGGTCCCACAGGGAATTTGGGAAGGGAAGGAGCCACCCACTGAAAGCCTGACGCCAGCCGCCAGGTCACTGGCAAGTTGAGGTCGGGTTTTGCATGAGGCCAGTACGGCGTGTTTTCCTGGTGGTGATTTATAACGGTCCTGGAGCCCAGACCCCAGGATCGCAAGACACAGCCCCAGTGAGAAGTGCTGAGCTCAGCCTTTCGGAGCTCAACAGTCAGCAGATACCTCGTGGAATGCGGCTTTAATTGTTTGTTTATTTTGCTTTATTCGCTTAGTTATTCATTTTGCTCTTGGCGGATGCAAGAGCCAAGGGAGAGTGGAGCGGCTCACAGGGCTGGGAGAGGGATGGGGAGGAGCAGGGGCTAGCAGAAAACAGGAGATTGCTCATCATAAATTGTAATGCACTTTAATTCCTCTATGGGACAGGGCAGGCAGGAGGAATAAAACATCCTCTGAGGCACTGCGTAGCCAACTGAAAATATTCTATTCTATTCTATTCTATTCTATTCTATTCTATTCTATTCTATTCTATTCTATTCTATTCTATTCTATTCTATTCTATTCTATTCTATTCTATTCTATTCTATTCTATTCTATTCTATTCTATTCTATTCTATTCTATTCTATTCTATTCTATTCTATTCTATTCTATTCTATTCT
>NW_008795475.1:325592-345613 GCF_000699145.1 Aptenodytes forsteri
ATGGCCCGGGGGGGGTTGGCGTCTCTGGGGCAGGGGGCTGGGGATCTGCACAGTGTTTATGGCAGACCCTGTGCTCTTCGGGGTTGTATGGTCTTGTCTGCTGCTCGTTTCCCAGTCAATTAGTAACATTCACCGGACAGTGGGCAGGCTGAGGGGGTCCCACTCATTCTGTGGAAGTGGGCTCTTCTCCCGTGGTGGTGGACCCAGCTTGCGCAGGTGATAATGGGCACTGCAGAGCCCCTCCTGCCCCTCTGCTGCCAACCGCCCCACGGAGCTTGCGCTGAGGATCCCACTCGTGCCCTGTGGATGCAGGTATTGGTGAGGAGCAGTGAGCCAGCCGGGGAAGATGCAGAGCACTGCCTTGCTCTGCCAGGCTTAAGGCTCCCACCCCAAAAAGCGCAGCTCCCACCAAACCATTCACACGCTGGGAAGGGAGGGGCTGGATCCTGGTTGCTGGTGAAAATACGGTCCTTAATTCCCATCTCCAGGAATGTCAACGAGTGCCATGTTGTTTCAAAGGATCTTTCTGGGGTCCAAAATGCACCCCGGCCATGTTGCTGTGGTCAGTGTTGCTGTCGTGGGGACACACAGTTGTCACCGGTCTAAGGCTTTAGAAAGGTGCCTTTTTAAGGAACCACCTTAACAAGGACAAGGTGATGCCCAGACCACCTGAGTACCTCTTGGCCAGCTGAGTGCCCAGGAAAGTCCAGCTCCTGACAGTCGCTGGGCAGTGATACTAGTCCCCCTGTCCTCTGATCACTGGGAGGGTGACCTGGCTGCCAAGGGCAAATCCTGCCTGGAAATTGTCACCAGGGAGGGTGTGTTGGGGACTGGTCCTGAGCTCAGGTGGCCCAGCTGGCTCACTGGAGCAGCCACAGTTAGGATGCAGATACCAATGCAAGGTCATCCCTCTCTCTCCCCTTTCCTCCTTCATTCTCCCTCTCCCCATTTCTCTTCCATAAGACTGTTTCTTTTAAGGGCAGAAATCCCCCATCTGCAAGCCTTTCCTAAGTGGCTAGATGAGGAGAGCCAGCAGGGATTTGTCCCACGTGGAGCAGCAGCTGGGTGGCAGCATGACCACAGGACCCCAAGTCCCAGTTCCATGCACAGACCCCCAAGTCCAGCACCCGCTGTCAGCTCTTGCAGGAAGGAAGGTGATGGGTGCTGAGTTCCCCCTGCTCAGTGGCTGCTTCCCAGGCTCCCTCTGTGCACACGAGATGCTTGGAGCCACCGGCATCCAGGGCCTGCATCGGCAGCAATGGGTCTTCACTAGTGACGGGCTGGAACCAGGGCAACTGTCCAGGCATGGAGGGCTTGCTCTCTTCCACGTGCTTTCCTCCCTCTCTGCGGATGTCACCTCAAAAGAAGGTTAAGTTGCTGGGGACTTAAGTGTGCACGCACACATGTGCGCACCCATGAATCTTCCTGGGCTCCAGCGAGGGGAGGGCAATGAGGAAACCTGCATGAACACCCCTGGCTCTGCAATGAGCTGAGTTCATGCTCTTGCACCACTTTTGCAGCCCTGTAACAAAGTCAGGGCACTTAAGGCAAAGGAAGAAATTTGGCCTCATGTCACCAATCCCCGATCTTTTATTTTCCCTCTTTTCTTTCCCTTTTTTTTTCCTCTGGCTTGTTATGTTTTTCATTCCAGGTTTCCCCACGGGCTCCTCTTTCGAGGCTGTGATGATTACGGTCGGGGCTGCTTGCTGCTGGAGGAGGCTGGGTACCAGCCTGGGCACGGGGCAGCAGCGGTGAGGAGTTATGGTAGAAAGGAGGATCATGCAGCCGATAGGGAGCTACTAAAATGGAGCCAGGGCTGGGAGAGAGGCAGAAACAGGCTGTGGCAGGGGTTAGCTGCCCACCAGGGAACTGCAGCAAGGTGTCTGCAGTGGGTCTCGCTTTTCCTTGTAGCTGGAGACAACGAAGGGAATAGGGAGTGCATGTGAATAGCTTAGCAAACCCAACTGAGAGCCCTGAAATGAAAGCCCAAGTTTCTGGCTGTTTCTCAGCTCTGTTTCATTGCATAGTCTGCTCTGCACTCCAGTGATGGCAGGAGAGAGCACGGCCTTAGAGAGCTGCATGCGGGCAGGGACGAAGGGTCCCATGCAGCTGACGGAGCGCACTGCTGCGCTGCCAGGAGCAAGTTCACCGGTAGGAGAGATGCTCCCAAGGCAGCAAGCGCTGGCTAAATCACAGATACGTCTCAGGAAGGGCCAGCACAAGCCCCTCTCCCAGGCTGGTGGGACAGTTGCATGTGTGGGATGTGCAGTTGTCGGTGGGGCTCGGTGGCACGGCCTCTCCAAGCTGGGAGATCCCGCAGCCAGCGTAGGTCCCTCGTGACTCGTGTTTTCTTACCTTGCTGGTGATGTTATGCACCTGAGGTCTGGCTGGACAGACCTGGGGTCCAGGCATGCTGTGGTTAGATGGCTGTAGGTTTTCGGGGTCATGCCTGTGCTGTCCCTCTCAGTGGCCCTGGAGCTCCCTCGCCAGGCGGGGAAGAGCCCAGGGTGCTGTGGAGGGGTTTGGCTCTCCAGGAGGGTTGATTGAGCACCTTCTCTAGGGGCTTGCCCAGGCATCCTGCTCGATGGCATGCCTCCAAGGTGCTGAATTCCCCTCTCGTGTCTCCTCCTGTTCCACCCTCTCCCAGCTTTGCTCTTTCTTCCCCCCAGCTGCGTTCAGGTGCTCCCAGGCACAGCTGGGCCACCCCTCCCCTCCATCTGCCCTTTTGATGTGCTGTATCGAGTTGCAAGTTTTGCAGACTTCGGTTGTTCCCAACCTAGGTGCTTCCCAGCTCTGGCACACAGCTCACAACTGTTGCCGGTGCCTGCAGGAGCGAACTGCCACAGTTCAGGCATGCATCTCTCTGCCAGGGTCATGCAGGCCGTTGGGTCTCCTTGGGATGCTCAGCAAAGGCAGCAAATGCCGCAATCTGCACCAGCATTTGATAAAATCCAATGACAGGAGGCAGGAAACTGTTCTGCTCAGGTGTCTTCTTCCATAACCGGTCCCACGTCCTGCTCCCAGGCACCATAAGTCAATATCCATATATCCAGCCTCTGTTCCTTAGACGGTGCTTTGGCAAGGGGTGTTGGGAAGCAGGTACTTTAGCTATAGCTTGAGCATCTTTCCCCTTCATCCTCACGCTGCTGTTATCATCCTTGCTGTGAAGGACTCAGTATCCACCAGCCTTGAACAGAAAGAAATGGTTGCTCTGGCCTAGTAACTGGTCTAGTAGCTGAAAAACCTTGGACAAGTCGCTTAAGAGGTGCTGCCTCAGTTTCTCTGTCTGTAAAATGGGCACAAGGGTGTTGACAGCCCTTGTAGAGTGCCAGGAGACCCAGGAGTGACCGACACCAGATAAGAACAAGTCAGTTTGTTTCCTTCCCCGTCACATACAGCCAGTGTTTCCCAGGCTGTGCAGAAGGGACAGTGTCTCATCATGTGTCAGTGTCCAGTTCAAGGGTCTTGATTCGGTGCTGATCAATAAGGAGTGTGTCTGGGTCCCTCCGTGGGTCCCTCCACTCAGCAGGGACATCCTCCTGGGCACCTGGAGCTGTGCAGTGGGCCAGGTGCAGGATGGAGGCATGGGGAGGCTGAGGGCAAGGCAGCTGTTATCCAGGTCTGTCTCTCCACGTCTTTCCTCGCTGTCCTTGGTGGCATTATTTGAACCTCTGCTTCTTTCCCAGGGGGTGTGAAAGCCTGTTCCCTCAACTGCCTGGCCGAGGGTTTCAACTTCTACACAGAACGAGCCGCAGCCGTGGTGGACGGGACACCGTGCCGGCAGGACTCCAACGACATCTGCGTCAACGGGGAGTGCAAGGTGCTGCCGGGGTCTGGGACAGGCTCGGGATGGGGAGGCAAGGGCAGGACCCCAGGCAGGGGAGCGCTGCCCTCCACATGCCCACACGGACACAGGTATCCCTCTGCCTGTTCACCTGCAGGAGCAGGAGCACATCCACCTCTGGGCTTGTGCCCATCTGCTCTCCATGCACCGGGTGCCACATTGGCCTGCGTTAGTGATGGGTCTCTGCATTTACAGCCCATGTAGTCCCAGGCACTTGATATTTCCCTTGAAATGGGACCTGGAGGGGCTATAAAAGTTTAGTTATAAGAAAGCACGGCGGGAGTGGTGAATGTCCCCCAGCAGGCAGGCAGACAGGCTCCCTCTGTCTCTGTCTCCCTTCCTGTGTCTCTGGGATCTATTTGTCTCTATGGGGCTGAATATACTGTGGAACAAAACGGGGATTGCACCATAGGTAGCCACAGCCGTGGTGGTGACCCGCTTGCTAGCCCACATACTGTACTGTGGCAGCGGGGCAGAGCCGGAGGCTTCATGTGGGCTTGCTACCGCGATGCTGGTGCTGCAGGGACACGGCTCTCCTTGGGCTGCTGCAGCTCCACCAGCTCAACTCAGGCACCCTAACCTCTGCCTCATCCCGCAGCCATGGGATTTCTGCCTGCGCCCCCCAGCCTTGGACAGAGACCCCCCCAGGGCTGTCCCTGGAGAGGGGTGGCAGAAAAGTGGGGCTGGGCAGAGGTGATGTTACTGAGCACTGCCTGGTGTACAGTGCAATGGAGGGGAGTGAGGTGGAACCCAGGGGAGTTCCCCACTCCCTGGGATGCTGCAGGTCAGGTGTGGGGAGGACAAAGCCCCACCAGGACGGCTAATTCCCTGCTGCTCCTTCCTCCAGCATGTGGGCTGCGACCGTGTCCTGGGCTCTGACTCAAAGGAGGACAAGTGTCGCGTGTGTGGGGGAGACGGCAGCTCCTGTGAGACCGTTGAGGGCGTCTTCAACCAGTCCCTGCCGGAGGGAGGTAGGGAGCAAGCAGCCTGGCCAGCACAGCCGGCGTCACCCACCCTCGAGTCCCTCCTCGGCTTCACCTGCTCCTGGGGATGCACAGGACAGGCAGGGACATATCCCAGGGAAATACCCCAAAGGGTAGGACCAGGCTGCAAGCAGGGAGCAAATCGCTCCTGTTCACTGAGCAAGCCGTGACCCAGCCACCGCTGGCACCCAAGTCCCTGGCACAGAGCGCCAAGCTCCTTCCCTGCTCCCCAGCTCACACTGCCCTCAAGCCAGGCTGTGGAGATGCCCATGGAGATCCCAGCTCCACAGCACCTCCCCAGCATGGCCACTCCCATCACAAAAGCCCGCACTGCAAAGCAAGCAAGTCACTGTCCTGGTAGGCCATAGTGCTTTTTCTGTTTAATTGCAGTGGGTGGCTGAACGAACACCTCTGCACTGCCAGCATCTTGTTTAGTGTTTAACCCATGGGTAACAGGGTGGCACACACTCCCATCCAGCTCAGGGCAGGGTTAGCTCTGGGCTCGGAGGCTGAGCATCACTGCTTACCAGCCCCGGGTTGTCTCACAGGTTACGAGGAGGTGATCCAGATTCCCAAGGGTTCTGTCCACATCGACATCCGGGAGCTGAACCTCTCCATCAACTACCTAGGTGAGATGGGGCTGGGGGACACTGAAATCCCAGCCAGACACCCCTTGGTCTGCCATTTCCCTGCGGTTAATAGAGCGTGGTAAAGGCTCAGCATGGAAAACCTCCCACTGCAGCAGAGGATGGGGTTGGGCGTCCCAGCTTGGGGTTGGGGGCAGAGGAAGGCAGCAGTGCCTGCTGGCAGGGCGGCGTGTCCCAGGCCAGCGTGGGCCGTGTCAGTATGGCACACGCAGCCCCTGTCTCGCTGTGGTGCTGCCTCCGTCCTGCGCTCACTGTTCAGCAGTGTAACCCTGAGCAAACCCCACACCCCGCCATTCCTGGCACTGTCTGCAGGTCCTTGGCATTCCCCCTCTCCGCCAGCATGTTGGGCTGGGGATTAAAAATAGACCTGCTCACATTTTCCTTGGGCTTAATTTTCCAGCCAGACTCTGGCTGGTTTTTACAACGGGCTTTTTTCTTTCTCCTTGCCTTCTCTTTCTGTCCTCCAAGCAATGGACAGTGATTGCGGAGAGGTGGGCAGGGGCACTCACTGCTGGCTCGCTGCCTGGTGCCTCCGCAGGAGCCTGCCCAGATGCTGGCACCGGTAGGAGGTCGCAGCGGGGCTCTCCTGGCAGCATCCCTCCAGGCCAGCTCCCTTTGCTGGGTTCGGGGATGCCGACATCCCTCCCTGCCTGGCCCAGGTATACTGGGGACTCCTCGTGTACATCCAAACTGGATTTCTGTGCACTGAAGGCACAGCCCAAGCTCGTATCCCTATCGACTGCTGCCACCAGTTTCTCCCACTCCAGGATCTGTCCCTGCACCCCAGTGGGAGGGGAGGGAGCACCCTCCATCCTCATCCGTACGAAGTATCTTTCCTCCTCCAGAGCATCATGGCAATGAGGTCGTTGCCAGCAGCGAGGGCAGGAGTGATGCAGAGCTGGGCGCCAGCACGGTGTTGGTGGCAGAGAGCAAGCAGGGAGAGCGTGGGAACGGGAGCAGGAGCGAGCAAGCAAGCCGATCCCCCTCTAGCGACTCGCTTGGGCAACCACAGCCAGGCTCCTGGGGACCAGCCTCCTCCAGTAGCCCCAGCAGCCAAGACCCAGTTTGCACAGCTGGATTGGAGCCTGGCTTCGTGGCCACAGCTTGTCACGCTGCCAGGTGTCCCCATCACCACCCCAGGCAGCTGGCTGAGCTCCCTGCAGCATCATCCTTCCACAGTGAGGTGGTGCGCAGGCTGAGACAAGATGATGGGTACATTAGTCCCACCTCTGCTAGTGACTTTCTGTGTGACCGTGACCTGGGCACCTACTTTATTTACCCCACGTATTCCCTCCCTGTAAAATGAGGCTGATGATATTTACCCTCCATTGTAGCAGTGCTCTGAACCTGGCAGATGAGAAGCACCCGGCCGAAGCTGGATACAGGTACGTTCAGCCTTTCTGCTAACCCTTGCTTCCCTGTCCTCGCAGCGCTGAGAGGGGAGAACGGCGAGTATTACATCAATGGGAAGCTCTCCATCGACCCCCCGCGGCGCTTTGACATCGCAGGCACAACATTCCACTACAGGAGATCCCCAGAGGAGCCTGAGTCCCTGGAGGCCTTGGGACCCACCAACGTCACCCTCTTTGTCATGGTTGGTAACATGGTTCCTTCATACCCCCACCTGGTGTGGGCCTGGTCTGGGCTAAAGAGACCTTGCCATGACTACGTGGGAATTGGAGCAAATCAGCCTCTGTCCTCGCTGTCTGGAGTAAAGGGGCACAGAGATCAGACATAAATTGGGCTAAATTCTCAGGTCTCTCTCCCTAACCTGCCAGGCTTTGGAACAATTTGATCTGTAAGTGCACAGGAGCTTGTTCTTTGATCATGTCACCTTCGTGGCTGCACCACTGTCATCACTGGTGGCTGCCATGTCAATGCTGGAAGGGGCTGGAAAGGGAAGGGGGAGGAGATTTCAGCTGCCCTGGATTTTAGAAAGCGCTCTGAAGTTGTGGGACGCCATCCAGACAGTCATGACCATGCTGGACTTCGGTGGCACTGATGCCTCGGTGATGCCTTTCTCTGCAGGTCCTTGTGCGGACAGAGCTGCAGGGGATCCGGTACAAGTTCAACGCACCCATCGGCAGGGATGCCTCGAACCAGTACTCCTGGCACTACACCCCGTGGACCAAATGCTCAGCACTGTGTGCAGGGGGTGAGGTTTGACCCCATGTCGGCTGGAGGGGGGACATGTGTCTGCACTCCTGTGACTCCCACGCATTGTGTCTGGGCCACGTGAGACAGCGCACAGACGTTAGCATCTGCTTTGCTCTAAAGGAGCTCTCGGGTTTCTATATATTCCCATCCTGCACTCAGCTACATGCAAGCTGGTGTCAGTCAGCATGATCTTGTGGGCAGAGTGTCAGGGCGAACAACCTGGATGCTGTTCTTCGGCTGGACTGCGGTGTAAGTGGTAGAGGTGACGGAAGGTAGCATGATATGCTTGAAATTCATTTACTTGTGCAATGCAGGACAGGTTAGCCGATCGCAACGGTCCCTCTGGCCTTCAGATCTATGCAGCTGTGAACTGAAACACCGCTGATGCTTCCCTGAATCCCTTGGGCTGGTTCCCGTGGGGATTGACACAAAGGTTTGCGCCATGTCTCCTGGCTCTGGAGAACCTGGCTGCGGGTGACTGAGCTGGTGTTCAGAAGAAGAGAGAGGCAGTTTCAAAAGCAAGACTTAATAATGTTCCCTGTTAAAAGATAAGGGCCCTAACCTGGTCTTGCATGCTAGGCCTCAACAAAGTGTTGCCCCCTCTTGTTCCAACTATTCCCCCCAGTGCTGCCCAGAAAGTGTCACAAGACCAAGGTTAGAACAGGTTTATTTGAGGATGAGATCCTTGGAACGCTTTGATCCTCCATCCTCTGCAAACTCTGCCAGCTTCTTGCCCTGGCTGGTGAGCCTTCACCCCATCCATTCTTTTCTGGACGTGTTAGAGGCAAAGGAGGCCTTGGTTATGAATAGAGAAGTCGGTTCAGGCTTGACGAGGTGCAGTGACAAGTGGTTGCCTGGTCACATTGCCCACGTGGGAGCAGAGCTGTGGGGCTTGTACCTGCAGCCTGGCTCAGCGCTAGCCTCAGGGTCCTCCTCTCTTTCCCCTTTGCCTCTTTTTCCTGACAGGCAGCCAGATCCAATCTGTGGTATGCAAGAAACTTTCCGATGGCTCAACTGTCTTCAACCATTTCTGTAGCCCTGAAACCAAAATGCCAGAGCGACAGAGGCCGTGCAATACCGAACCGTGCCCCCCAGCGTGAGTACCATGGCTTGGACCAGATCAAGGGAGTGTGGGTGGAAAAGCCAGTGTGGAGGAGGGTGAAATTCCCCCCTCTCTGCCATTCCCAAGTCAGAGTCCCCTGCCACAGTACCCAGGGGTGACACTACCTGGCTGGAGCAGCTCTGCTCTGGAGGGTGGGGGGCAGTTTTCTCCTCTGTGCCCCATCATGAGCATAATACAGTGCGCAACCTGCACAGCCCAAGTGCATCACTGCGGGGAAGGGGCAGTGGCGATGCAGGGAGCAGAAACCTGTGCTCTGTCCGTGAGGCTACACTGTGCCTTGCTCGGTGAGAGATGTGCCAAGCACATGGTGTGTTGGCCGAAGGTGGTCCCTGTAGCGTGACCTCCTCCCTGCACTGCTGTGCTACTTGCAGAAAGGAGCCCTCCCCATCTGGTCCTTTGGTGCAGAGCAGATACTCAGCACAGTCCCTCAGAAATTGTCCCAGCCCCTCCCTGGCTGGCCCTTGCCCCTCTCTTGAAGGGGAAGGGGAGATATGGAGGAACTCTGTGGTTCAACCAGAGCTGCCTGGGAGTCTGTGGCCAGAGTAGGAATAGGGCTCTGTACAGGCGTATGGGGACAAGCATGGACCACTGTGCCCCTCGCAAGCTTTGCTGTTTTACCTGTCTCCAGCTGGATGATTGGGAACTGGTCTGAATGCAGCCGAAGTTGCAACGAAGGCGTCCGCACACGCAGCGTCTTCTGCAAGCGTAAGATCTCTGCCATCGAGGAGAAGACCTTGGATGATGCTTCCTGCACCCCTCCACGGCCAAAGATGCTTGAACCTTGCAATAACCAGACATGCCCTCCAGAGTGGGTCGCCCTGGACTGGTCTGAGGTAAGTGCTTAACATCGGCCCTCACCTCCCTGATGGCACTGGTCCTTAGGAGAACAGTGTCAATCACTAGGCCAGAACATCGGTGATGGCTGCTGGCCATGGAGAGCGTAATGTGGTAAACGGTCTTGTAGCTCAGGAGGCAGGCAAGGTGGGAGCGCTGGTGGAGAGAGCCAGCGCTGCCCCTCTCTGCTCTTTGCCGTACATCCTGACCGCATGTGTCCTCTCTTTGCAGTGCACCCCAAGCTGCGGGCCAGGTTTCCGCCACCGCATTGTCCTCTGCAAGAGTGGTGACCACAGTGCAACGCTGCCCACCTCCCAGTGCTACGAAGGCTCCAAGCCCCCGACCAGCATGAGGTGCAACCTGCGGCGCTGCCCACCGCCGCGCTGGGTGACTGGCGAGTGGGGAGAGGTAGGGACAATCCTTTTCATGGGGTTATTGAAGGAGAAGAGACTGCCTCCCCAGCCCCTCACATCCTAGCGCACATGAGGCTTTTACCTGCCAGCAGAACCCAATGTGGCCACCACAACTATCTCAGGGGCAGCAGGATTCTGTGGCAGTGTTCTTTGCTCCCCCTTGGCTCAGGAGGCCACTGTGATGGTGGCCCAAGCGCACAGCTGACCCAGGGAGTCTCCCAGGCCTAGCAGGGCCACACAGAAGTTGTCGGAGGGCCCCCATGGGTATCTGGGGGGCAGCGAGGCAGGGAGCAGTACAGTGCAGTGGGAGCAATGGGCTGCAGAGGTGGGCTGGGCCACCTGCCACAGCGGGGCGACACGGACAGTCCTCCCTTCCCTCTAACACCCCTTGAGGCGCACAGCTGACCCAGGGAGTCTCCCAGGCCTAGCAGGGCCACACAGAAGTTGTCGGAGGGCCCCCATGGGTATCTGGGGGGCAGCGAGGCAGGGAGCAGTACAGTGCAGTGGGAGCAATGGGCTGCAGAGGTGGGCTGGGCCACCTGCCACAGCGGGGCGACACGGACAGTCCTCCCTTCCCTCTAACACCCCTTGAGCTGCAGGGTGCCCCTGCCTGCAGCGGGGCGACACGGACGGTCCTCCCTTCCCTCTAACACCCCTTGAGCTGCAGGGTGACATGGGGGTGCAGGAGGCCTGGGAAAGGCCGGTGATTTAGGGCTGGATGGAGAGACCCTCGCTGAGCCCTGGAGGTTCGGACCAAGCTTTTCAGGAAGCAGGGCCGCAGAGCTCAGCCGTGCCGGTGAGGTCCCTGCAGCTTCTGGTGAGGGAAGGGATGACTGCATCCAGCACCTTTTGCACCTCCTAAGACCTGGCCATGCCCTCTCCCCCCGCGTTATTAAAGCCATGGCGGCCGCCGCAGCTCTGTGCTGTGCTGTTTCCCGGCAGTGCTCTGCGCAATGTGGCCTTGGCCAGCAAAGGAGATCCGTCCAGTGCCTGGCTCACACCGGGCAGCCGTCCAGCGACTGCGTGGAGACCCTGCAGCCACCCGGCATGCAGCAGTGCGAGACCAAGTGCGAATCAGGACCTACGGACAACCCTGAAGGTGAGGGAGTTGGTGAGGTCCCCAGGGGGGACTGGGGAGGGAAATGCGGAGCACTGCCAGCCTCAGGGGCCACACGGTACAGGGACACCGGAGCCAGCACAGCCCGACTTGGGCTCTAGGTGCTGTGCTGTGGGGTAAGGCTCTTGTGGGGAGACCTGATGCTGTCCCCTCTGGTCCCAGGCCAAACTGGCATGCCGTGACCCTGATAAATGGAGTAACTGCATGGGGGGACTGGGGAGGGAAATGTGGAGCACTGCCAGCCTCAGGGGCCACACGGTACAGGGACACCGGAGCCAGCACAGCCCGACTTGGGCTCTAGGTGCTGTGCTGTGGGGTAAGGCTCTTGTGGGGAGACCTGATGCTGTCCCCTCTGGTCCCAGGCCAAACTGGCATGCCGTGACCCTGATAAATGGAGTAACTGCACCTTGGCAAAGAGAGGTTTTCAGTGGTGAGGTTCTCAGTAGCTTCTTCAGCATGGCTGCATCTTCTGCTTCCTGGTAAACAGCCTCCAGGAGCTTGGCATCGGGGTGCAAAAGGAGCTTGCAGACGGCTGGTTAGCAGTACCCCCCTCAGGGCTTCTCACCCCTGAGGCAGCTGTAACCCTGCTTCCTTCTGTCGCCCATCCAGAATGCAAGGATGTGAACAAGGTGGCCTACTGCCCGCTCGTCCTGAAGTTCAAGTTCTGCAGCCGGACCTACTTCCGACAGATGTGCTGTAAAACATGCCAGGGGCACTAGGGACACAGCGTGACCCCCGTGGGAAAACTGGAAGGCAAAAGCTGCGCCGGAGGGCCGCCGAACCGTGCCCTTTCTCTCCGCCCTGGGAATCTCCCCTGGGTCCAACACAGACACTGGTCGTGCTTCCAGTGGGAGCCGGCGTCACCCAAACCCGTCCCCCAAAGACATGCACCCTTTGCCCCCGAGCTTCACAATGGCAGGTTCCCAGTTAAACCACTGCCAGCCACTGCAGGCACCGCCACGGCCCAGTGCGACAGGAGCCAGTCGATGAGCGGTGGGAGAGGGAGAAGCTGGGCAGAGCACGGCAGCAGGGACATTACTTGAAATTCTGACATTGTTATTTATTAGTAGCGGACCCAGGTCCTGCAAGCGCCGAGATAGCCACCGAAGCAGCACCACTCGCCCCGCTCCTGCCTCGTCCTGTTCCGTGCCTGTGTCCCGAGGGCATCGCGGGGCATCGTGGTCCACAGTGGGGTGTCCCCGGAGGCTACGCGCACCGGGGGCTGCTGCCTTTCCCTCGGGGATCCCAGGGGAGACAGGGAGGAGGTTTCAGATGCCACGGGTGACAAGCGTGGCTTGTTGCTTCTGGGTGATGGATGAAGATGAGCTGCTCTGGGGAGTGGGGTTGGAGCAGGAATATTGTTTTCTTGGTTTGCATCCTGTCACCTTGGGACATGCAGCAGGGGACAGAGGAAAGCAGGTCACACAGTGAGCAGAGTGGTGACACCAGTTTAACTGGGAGAGGGGGTTATTCAAACTCTTGTAACAACCTACTTTGATTGGGGTGCCCCCCTATTTTTCTTTAAAGCCCTTGTCACTATTATGACCATTTTTTATTCCAGAGACACCTCGAAGCACAAACTGAGGTCAGCACTGAGGCGTGCTCGGGGTTGCAGTCACTTAACGGGCATCAAGGACGTGTCGGACTGCAAAAAGCAAAACAAAGGAGGATGCAGGACGAGAACTGTCTTGGTCACAGTGTCCCCATTGCTGAGCTGTGACTTGGGACCAGTCTGCCTGGTCCTCGGCCCTCCCCAGCGAACGCCATGGCCTCCACAGCTGCTTTGCCTCCAAAGGTGCTTTACTTTCAAAGGTGCTTTGCCTCCAAAAGGTGCTTTGCCTCCAAAGGCAGCCTCGCCACATGCTGCTGTGGCCTCGGGGTGCTGGTCCCAGGGCCACCCACTCCTCTGCCCTCAGGAGACCTCCAGTGATGAGAAAAGAGCAGGCTTGAAATTCTTCCAGGTCACCTCCTGGCCAAATCTGGGCCAACACACGTCTTCTCCATGGACCACCGCACCCTGCGGAGGAGACCTGAATATCCAATCTACAAAGCATGTTCTTTTTGTTGTCATTATTGTTGTTGTTGTTATTATTTTTAGGCATTTCTGCATCACAAAGATGGGAAATCTTGTCCAAAGCCATGTTCTGTTCCCCTTGGGGGTCATCCGTATGGTGCAGGGAGGCAGACAGCCCTCTTTCCCCAGAGCAAACCTCTCCGCCCTGCCAGCCCTCATGTGTTACTCTACCATCTATATTTTTACGCGCTCATCAGCCGATCACAGCTTCTCTGGTGCTCAGCAAATCCCGTTTGGCTGTCGAGCGGGCCTTCATTTGTCTTCCTTCCTGGTGCAATGCTCCGTTCTGACATTTTGGTGAGGGCAGGGGGTGTTTTCACCTTTTTATATAGATATATATATAATGAAAAATGTTTAACTTACTAACTCTGAGGATGAGCGACGTAACGGCATGATTTATAATAAAGGAGTAGCTACGATCCCGGGCGCAGCTTCTGGTCCCAGTCTTGTTTCTCAAGTGGCAAGCCTGGGCTCTGGGCAGCCCCACACCACGATGCTCCTTGTGCTCATGCTGAAGGAGGGGTTTGGGCAGCAGGGGAGGGTTTTCCCTGCAGCCCAAGTGACTGGAGCGGGTCATAGAATCATAGAATCATTAAGGTTGGAAAAGACCTCTAAGATCATCGAGTCCAACCGTCGACCCAACACCCCATGCCCACTAAACCATGTCCCTAAGTGCTGCATCTACACGTCTTTTTAAATACTTCCAGGGATGGGGACTCAACCCCTTCCCTGGGCAGCCTGGTCCAATGTTTAACCACTCTTTCAGTAAAGAAATTTTTCCTCACGTCCAATCTAAACCTCCCCTGGCACAACCTGAGGCCGTTTCCTCTTGTCCTATTGCTTTTTACGTGGGAGAAGAGACCGACACCCCCCTCGCTACAACCTCCTTTCGGGTAGTTGTAGAGAGCGATGAGGTCTCCCCTCAGCCTCCTTTTCTCCAGGCTAAACAGACCCAGTTCCCTCAGCCGCTCCTCACTAGGCTTGTTCTCCAGACTCTTCACCAGCTTCGTTGCCCTTCTCTGGACACGCTCCAGCACCTCGACGTCCTTCTTGTAGCGAGGGGCCCAAAACTGAACACAGTATTCGAGGTGCGGCCTCACCAGTGCCGAGTACAGGGGCACGATCACTTCCCTACTCCTGCTGGCCACACTATTTCCGATACAGGCCAGGATGCCATTGGCCTTCTCGGCCACCTGGGCACACTGCCGGCTCATGTTAAGCCGGCTGTCGACCAGCACCCCCAGGTCCTTTTCCGACAGGCAGCTTTCCAGCCACTCTTCCCCAAGCCTGTAGCGCTGCGTGGGGTTGTTGTGGCCGAAGTGCAGGACCCGGCACTTGGCCTTGTTGAACCTCATACAGTCGGCCTCGGCCCATCGATCCAGCCTGTCCAGGTCCCTCTGCAGAGCCTTCCTACCCTCGAGCAGATCAACACTCCCGCCCAAGTTGGTGTCGTCTGCTAACTTACTGAGGGTGCACTCAATCCCCTCATCCAGATCATCAATAAAGATATTGAACAGAACTGGCCCCAAAACTGAGCCCTGGGGAACACCGCTCGTGACCGGCCGCCAACTGGATTGAACTCCATTCACCACAACTCTCTGGGCCCGGCCGTCCAGCCAGTTTTTGACCCAGCGCAGAGTCCACCTGTCTAAGCCGTGAGCCGCCAGCTTCTCTAGGAGAATGCTGTGGGAGACAGTGTCAAAGGCCTTACTTCAGTAAGTAGGCCACAGGTAGACCACATCCACAGCCTTTCCCTCATCCACTAGGCGGGTCACCTGGTCATAGAAGGAGATCAGGTTGGTCAAGCAGGACCTGCCTCTCATGAATCTGTGCTGGCTGGGCCTGATCCCCTGGTTGTCCCGCAGCTGGGTAGGAGAGGTGGAGATTCGCCCAGAGCTGCTGTGTGGCACACAGGAAGAGGCTTCCCCTTGGCAGACCTGTCACGGGTTGGCTGTGCACCCCAGGGGCACACAGACCCCGTATTGGTAATGCTGGTTTGGGATTTTAGGCAGGGGGGTTGGTTGAAGAACTACATGTCTGAAATACCGCTGATGCTTCCCTGAATCCCTTGGGCTGGTTGCTGTAGGGATTGACACAAAGGATTGTGCCGTGTCTCGTGGCTCTGGGGAACCAGAGGACAGACTCTTTAGTAGGGCCTGTAGCAATGGACAAGGGGTAATGGTTTTAAATTAAAAGAGGGCAGATTCAGACTAGATATAAGGAAGAAATTTTTTATGCTGAGGGTGGTGAAGCGCTGGCACAGGTCGCCCAGAGAGGTGGTGGATGCCCCATCCCTGGAAACATTCCAGGTCAGGTTGGACGGGGCTCTGAGCAACCTGATCTAGTTGAAGATGTCCCTGCCCACAGCAGGGGGGTTGGACTAGATGGCCTTTAGAGGTCCCTTCCAACCCAAACCGTTCTGAGTCTATGAGTCTATGTTTCTAACCTGGCTGCAAGTGACTGAGCTGGTATTCAGAAGGAGAGAGAGGCAGTTTCAAAAGCCAAGGGCACTGACCTGGTCTTGCGTGCTAGGCCTCAACAAAGTGTTGCCCCTTCTTGTTCCAGCTATTCCCCCCAGTGCTGCCCAGAAAGTGTCACAAGACCAAGGTTAGAACAGGTTTATTTGAGGAGGAAAGCTCTCAGTAACGCTTTGATCCTCAGTCTTCTGCAAACTCTGCTGATGAGAGACGTGCCCAGCACAGGGTGTGTATTCGCTGCAGATGGTCTTTGTAGCGTGACCTCCTCCGGGCACTGCAGTGCTATCTGCACACTGGAAAGGGCAGGGGAGATACCCTATGAATATCTGGGGGGGCAGCAGGGCAGTGCAGGATGGGGAAGAATAGCCCAAGCGGCACTTGAAGCTCCACCATGTTTCAAGGGAGATTGATGGATAGATGGAGATTAATTGATTGATTGATGGCTGGGAGACACGTGCAGGCCAGCTGTGCTAAGGCCTCGGCTTCCCACCCACAGCATACCTGACTACTGCCAAGGAGCTGGGCCCATGCCGATAGAGTCTTGGGTGGGGCCAGACCCTCTGAGCGCGACGGGCTCCCTTCTTCAAGCATACCCTGGAATCGGCGTTGCAGTACCCAGCTAGGTCTGCTGGAGTTGGATCAACCTCCATGGCCTCCTCCTGATGTTCCAGTGGGTCAACCTCCATTGACTCCATGTCACTCTCTGCGGTTTTGGATCGCCAGCCAAAGAGTTTCCACACGTCCTCTTTGGTTTGGCAGCTCTTGTAGTTGCCCTGAGACTGCATTTGGCAGCTTCGTTGGGCTGCAGCACACAGAAGCTGGCAATTGCTGCCTAAGGCTTCCCCGCTCCTGTCCTGCTTCGACTGCTGGCACTGCAGGCACGAACAGCTCAGCAAGTGGTGGCCAGGGGCAGGGCTGCCTTTTTATGGGGCGGGGAACAATGGCAGTGAGGAGGTGGTATGTGACATCAAGACGCCACTGTGATGGCGGCGCAAGCACATGGCTGACCATGGCTCCCTTTGGCTGCCGGGTGCCTGGCCTGAAAGAGGACCTGCCTGGGAAGAGCAGGGTGCCCGGGGCTGAGGTGCTCTGCCCCTGCCCAGTCCCACACTGGTGGGACCCACTCTCCTCACCTCCTGCCACCCGATGCGTGCTTGGGGGAGGAACTGCTGCTCTGGTCAACAGAAGGTGAAACAGCCACTGGCTCTGACATGGCCAATTTCCTTCTCCAGCCAATGGCTGCCTGTGATCAGAGCAAACCCTTACAGCCCTGCTGGCTCTCAACCTGCTGGTGGGCTGCCCCAAGCCTGGCAGTTGCAGAATTTGCCATAAATTTCAGATCAGACCCCGCTAGTTGGCAATATCCTCTCTCCTCCAGCCCTGGCCCTGGTGGGAGGCTGAGTGCTCCAGCCAGCACCCTCTGCTCTACAATGCAAAGACCAATATATGGGTTAAAAAACAAAAAAACGTGGTTATGGGACCTCTGTGTGTAAAGCGGCCAAGTGCTGTCCCCACATGGCGTCAGACCTTTCCTTTCCCTGGAAACCTCCCTGCTATCCCCACACTCCCTTACATCTTGGACTTCATACCTCTCTGATACCCAAGAAGGAGGGGTATCCTGCCAGGACGATGGGGCTGGATGGCTGCCCACCCTCTCGGTCACTGGGGACCGTACCAGGTGCCGGCAGGAGGGATAGAGGGGAGCGCAGCCAGGGGTGGGCTGTGCAGCAGCTGAGCGCTCCCGGGCATGGGCAGCCCTTGCTCTGTGTGTGTGTGGAGCAGGCACGGACTTGCTGCAGCAGTGGCAGGCTGAGCCCTGTGGGTGCCGGTTCCCGAGTCTTTGGGCTCTGCCACTGCCATGCTGGGGGAGCGGAGGGGCCATCTCAGGACGGCAGGTCTGCAGGGGGCAGTGGGGACGTGGCGGTGGAGAACTGTGCTAAGGCCTCAGCCTCCCGCCGCAGCGTAGCTGTTTTCTGTGCCCCCTCTTGGTTGCATTCTGTTGGGGGGCTGACCACTGCCAAGGAGCTGGGCCCATGCTGACAGAGTCGTGGGTAGGGCTGGAACCGCTCAGCGCAACGGGCTGTCTTCTTCAAGCTTAGCCTGGGATCAGCGTTGTGGTACCATCGCAATGAGCCGGGGCTTGCACAGACGCGTTTGCAGACCAGGGCTGTTGCATGAATATGGGTCCGTGTGTGTGCAGGGTTTGCAGGAGCACCGGCTCTGCAGTTGTGGTGGGGACATCACTGCGGCCGTCCCCCACGGGGACCCCTGCTCTCATCCCCCACACAGCTCCAGCGATGGTCTTTCTGAAATGGCTTCAGCCCATTTGTAGCCAAAATGCTTCCTCAAGCGTGGCCTTTTTTATTCAAAAGACCTGAGCCAAAATGCTTCCTCGAGCGTGGCCTTTTTTATTCAAAAGACCTGAAAAAAAAGCAGCAACCAAAAGCATCTTGCTCCTAAAACCACCTTAAAGCAGAGCATCCCCCAGCACTGTCTGGCCACCCCTGGAAGGGGGTACATCAGACTGTCACCTCGGGGAGGGGGGATAGGTTTTGTGGAGACTGAGCATCCCTGCCAGACTCCACCCAGCATCCACCCTCTTACCCAGGTTGGTGACCCCCGGCACCAGCAGCACCCGTCTGCAGCAGAGGTGCGGTCACCCTGGGCAGGGCCACCCCAAGGTCCCCCCTTGGCAGCAGAGAGCCGCCCTCATCCTCCCCACCCCCAGCAAACAGGCACAAAATGAGGAAGTGGGAGGAGGAAAAAAAAGATTAGTTGCAATTTGTAGTTGCAGCAGAAACACAAAAGCAAAGCGCTTCGAGATGGACTTGGGCCCTTGGTGACAGGAGCCCCGAGCGCCCCATCCCCGGGGGCAAGACGCAGGGACGCCATGGTGAGTGCAAGCAGGGCCCTCGCTGGGCTCCCCCCACCCTGTCTCCCTCGGGCACCCTGGGGATGTCACCCTCTCTTCCTGCCACCTCAGGGCTATCTCAGCCCTGTCCTCTCCTGCACCCATCGTGGTCCCTTGCTGCTTTCCAGGAGGTGCCAGGAGCCCGCCCGACATCCCCGCTAGGGAGGGGACGATGCTGCCCCAGCTTGGGGACAGGGAGCGGAGCTGGGGCTGGGTGAGGCACTGGCACAGGGCGCAGTGGTGGGGGGAGCAGCCGGGGATGGGTGCCGGGTGCTGGGTGCAGGATCGGTGCCCCCAGAAACACTGACCCAAGCAGGATGGAGGGCACCAGGCGGTGAGGCTGGGCCGACACAAAGTGGTTTTGATTTTGCCATCGCCGGTGCACTACCCACAGGAGAACCTTTGTGTTCCTCTTGGCCCAACTTCCCACCAGCGGTTCTGGTTTCAGCGCTCATGGTGCCGGCGGGGTGTGGGCAGAGCACAGCAGGGTGACAGGGGCTGCCAGGGGCAGCCGTAACCCCCAGGCCGGCTCAAGCCAGGAAGGACCCTCTGGGTGCCAGTGCCCAGGGTCGGACCTTGCACCTTGGCACATGGAGGGAACAGGGACCACGGGCAGGGCACAGGGCTGCTGAAAAGGCGGCGGCCAGAGCTGGGAGTTGATCTGGAGGCAGAAGAGGAAGATGAAAGCTCTCAAAATTAGGGAGATGCT
Organism: Aptenodytes forsteri; assembly: GCF_000699145.1. Classification (NCBI taxonomy): domain Eukaryota; kingdom Metazoa; phylum Chordata; class Aves; order Sphenisciformes; family Spheniscidae; genus Aptenodytes; species Aptenodytes forsteri. Next base: position 344,882 of record NW_008795475.1, read on the forward strand.
CAGGCATGAAGTAAGGGTCTGCACAGTGTGGCTGCAGCTACGTCCTTCAGCCCGCGGCTCTGCTCCCTCCGTGTCTCGACGCGATGCTGTCCCATCCACCCAGCCAGGAAGCAGACAGTGGTGAGGCTGAAGCAGAGCCTTCTCCCACCCATGGTCACAGCTGCCACCTCTGAGAGGCTGCTCAGATGCTGTCCCTGACAAGACACAAACACTGTCCCCTCCTCACCGCCACCCGAGACCTGAAGTTGTTTTGTGGCTACATGAAGGGCCGTGGGGCTGTGCAGCCACGACCCCGACCCATGCCGGGGCCCAGCTCCAGGGCCAGCCCCCATCCCCAAAACTCTGGGGGAAACGTCCCATCCCCAAATGCTGCCTTGTGTCTGGGAGCTGGTGGGGTTGTGACCGTGATGCAACACCCTGTGCTGCTCTTCTCAAGGCTTCCGGTGGTTTTAAGGTGTTGGCTGCATCTGGGCTTGCCCTGTCTTCAGACAAAAGGTGCCACTTTGGGTTGCGTCTGCTCCCCGCTCGGGGCTTGCAGGGTTTTTTTGGTGGCTCAGACCTGAGCTTTGAAGAAAAACAGATGATGTTTTGCAATCCGCAGGGCCGCTCCCCTCCCTGCCTCAGCGATCCTATCGTGAGCACCGGGTGCGTCTGCAGCCCTGGGCACAGGCAGTAGCTGCGGGGGGGGGGGGGGGCCCCCCCCCCCCCCCCACCCGCGGGGGGGCGCGGGGG
>NW_008795475.1:345672-358302 GCF_000699145.1 Aptenodytes forsteri
CGGCCCTGGGCAGAGGCAGTAGCTGCGGTGGTGACGGTCCCCATCCCACAGCCCTCAGCTGGGGTGCTCCTGGGGGTCCTGATGGAGGTCCCCATGCATGCACCCATCATGCATGGGGCCACTGGCAGAGCAAAGTCACTTGTGCAAAGTGGCTGCAAACTGCACCTGGAAGCCTGGGCCAAGGGCTGCTGAAAGCTGCTCCCCGCTCAGCTTGAGGAGCAAATAGCCTCATGGAGGCATTTGGTCCAGGCTGCCCATCAGTCCCCTTCCCTGGGGACCCCTGTGGTGGCAGCTGTCGAGCTGCTGCTCTCTGGCTCATCCCTCGCTTTGGCCTGGAACAGAGGAGGGGACTGAGGAACTGCTGCCCCAAATCTCTGAAAGCAAATTCAGTTTGTGCCCCTGCTCCCTGCAGGGATGCTGCCTGCAGCTCAGGCAATGCCGCGGTTTCGAGGAGCATCATTCCTCTTCATCCTCCCCACAAAGCTTTTACCCAGCTTAGTGAGCCCTGGCCCCATGAACCCCCCGTGCCACCCCTCGGGACGTGCTGAGGAAAGCCAGGCAGACTTTGTGCTCCCAGAAACAGGGTGGAAACAACCACGGCCCGGCAGATATCTGGGACAAAACCTTCATTTAAAGCGAGCTGGTGTTTTCCCTGCAGCTGTGCTGCATCAGGTGCCCTGGCTGAGCCAGGAAAGAAGCACCTAACCTGCGCCCGGAGGAAGAGGAGGTGTCACAAAGGCACGCGCTCGCCGCTGACAGCTCTGAGCAGTTGTTTGACTGAAGGAGAAACTCTGGTGTCAGCTCAAAAGCACCGAGCTTGTAATACAGGAAATGCTAATATTTGCCTTAATTTGGTGCCATAACCAGCCACGCGAGCCCAGGGTGCCTGCACCAGAGGGCTCACGGCGATGGAGGTAGGGGATGGGGAACCGAGGTGTCGGGCTCCCTCCGGGCTCCTCCTGACCCGCTCCTCTCCACCTGAAGCACAAGGTTTTGGCCAGGTTGGGTTGAAGCTGAGCAGCTCCTGGGGTCACCGACAGCTCCCTGGGTGACAGCACAGTGACCTGGAACGGATGACTGAGCCCACCTGCATTTTTCTGGGTGGCTTTTCCAGGGGCTTATTAGGATGGAGGGGAGGAAGAGGAGGGGAAGGCAAGAAAAAGGCCCATAAGCAACAAACAGGAGGAAGAGAAGGAGCTCCCCACACGGTTTCAGGCTGCATGAGCAGCCCAGATCCCCCCTGGACCCCCTGAGCTGACCCAGGTCCATGCATCCCAAGGGAAGGTGGTGGGACAGCAAAGCCAAAAGCCCCTCTGCCGGCTATGGGGGCTTGAGTTGCACTTGGGGTTTGGAACGGCATGGATTGTGTTTTGGGTCGCAAAGCCCAGCAGTCCAGCGGGGAGGGAGGCGGCCGGGGGGAGCAGCACAATGCTGCCGAGCTCCTCTGTGCTCCATGACGGTCCCTCCATCCCCCATCACGATGGTGCCAGGTTGTGCTGAGCATCCCGCAGTGGGTGCGGGGGGCTGCAAGCAGCCTGCGAAAATCAGGGGCAGACGGGAGGGTGCAAAGGTGTCAGGGTCCGGAGGCCTGAAATCTTGAGAGCCAGCAGGAAAATGAAGCAAAAGGGGAAGAGGAGAAAAGGGAAATGGAAAGAGTAAGAGGCCCGGGGCGATGGGGGGAGGAGAAGTGAAATTGGTGCCGGGAGCGCTGGGGTGAAAGCGGAACTGCGGGGGCCACGGGATGGGTGCAGAGGAGCCGCGGGCAGGTTCAGATGGGGCGTCCCCTCCTGGGCACCACGCCGGGGACCACACGGGCACTGCAGCTGTGTTCAGCAAGTTTCCTCTGCAGCATCAAGGACAAGGAGCCTTTGAGTAGTTTTCTTTTTGCACGGTGAAATCTTACCCTCCCCTCCCAGCCCAGGGCTCTGTTTAGCCCCCCAAGGGCTTAAATCACAGCCCAGTTTTCCTGCTGCCCCACGGCCCCCGGCAGACAGAGCCGGGCAAGTTGGGGGGGCGGCTGGAAAGCTGGTGCTGGCATCTCCCTGTGCAGGGAGGAAAAGGTGATGGGGACACAGTTGCACCTCTGCCCTAGTGCAAAGGGGACGCGGGGGCGCAGAGGATGCACCCACTGACTGCAATTTTTGCCCTTCCCCTGGGTTATTTTTGCTGCCCCTTTGACTCATAAGCAGAGCCTGTGCAGCAACTGCTTCGTTAGTCCTTCATTACCTCCGTAACGAGCAGGGGTGATGTTACAAACATGCCCGCAGGCTGTCAGTGCCCCATCTGCTCCTCTCCAGGGTGTCAGACGTGGGGTGAGGCAGGATCCAGCCAGAGGGATGGGGCAAGCCCCAGGTGCAGCAGCGCTGAGATTTTGAGCTTTGCGAGTTCCCAGCAGGGCCAAAACACCCCTCTTTGCACCACCCGAAGGTGCCTGTTTTGGAGCCACAGCTAGGGTGGGGGCCAGTTATAGCTACCAGCAGCTCAGGGGGAGCTGGGGCCAGATCCAGGCCTGGAGTCCCACTCCCGTCAGTGGTGGCCCCGGTGCAGTCGCTGTGGCCCTCTCCCCGCAGGGCAGCAAGGAGCGCTTCCACTGGCAGAGCCACAATGTCAAGCAGAGCGGCGTGGACGACATGGTCCTGCTCTCCAAGATCTCCGAGGAGGCCATCGTGGAGAACCTCAAGAAACGTTTTATGGACGATTACATCTTTGTATCCTTCCCGAGGCAGCGGGACAGGGCTGGGGAGTGGCAGGGCTGTGCTCCAAGGCTTTGCCAGGGCATGGGCCAAACTGGGGCTGCCCCAATGCTTGCAGAGTGTCCCGTCCCCAGACTGTGGTAGGACAAGATTGGGATCGGCTGGGGGAATGCTGCCGTTCCCAAGCTGAGTTGCACTTGGCAGAGACACTGCAACCGTGACCCCCATCCTGCCATGCCCCGAGACCCACTTTGGTCCTTCCTTTGCGGCCACAAAGCCCTAAGCAAAGAGCACTGAACAAAGCCCCTCATCTGCTGTCTCCCACTGCTCCTGCACACTGGAGACCCGCCTGCCTGTGCCAGAGGGGCCGGACCCTGGTGGCAGTAGTGGCCATCGACCCAACCCCCCAGATGCCCACAGCGCGCCCTGGCTGCTCTGCACCCACAGCAAATCCAAGCAAACCTTGGATGGAGTGGAAGCATCCCTGCAGGCACGGGAAGGAGGTGCCACCCCTCACTCTCCACCGGTGTCAGGCCACATGGGATACCACCAAGCCAGCGCAGGGTGCAAAGCTCCCACCCTGCCCAGTGTTGCCCCCACTGCGCCATCCCCCAGCCCAAAGGGTTTTGCAGTCGCTGGCTCCCATCACAGACGTGGCACTGCTGAGCACCGTGCACGAGGCTCGGCAGCTCTCGGGCTCTGCGGTGCGGATGGGGAGGTGTCCCCACGCCCACGATTCGAGGTGCTGAGCCCTTGCCTTGCCCGCCCCACACCTGCTTGAGGACGCGGCCAGCTCAGCGCCTCGGCACCATCGCACACGCTTCACCTGCACCCCAGCTCCAGTGGGTGGCCGGCTCTGGTGGGGAAGAGGACAAAATCCCTGCTGCGCAGAGCAGGGCACGGCGGGGTCTTGGGTGGCAGTGGAGCTGAGCACGGGGGTGAGCCGCTTGCTCACGCCGCTGCGAGTGGCTGTGGTTTCCCTGAAGATGCGGCTCTGTCCTTACAAGGCGATGCTCTGTCCCGGGCCGGCGGTGACGCAGCCATCCTCCCCACTCTTTTGGCAGCCCTGGGGCTTTAAATGTGTTTAGCAGTTGGGTTTGGGGTTGGCTTTTGTTTTTTTCAGACGCAGCCTCTTTCTTCCTTTTTTTTGTGCTGCTGCGCGCAGGGCCCCCATCTAGCCGTGACTCAATGCCCCACGCTTCTGCATTTCCCAGAAAAGCCCCTCTCTTCCTGCCCTTCAGCTGCTCTTCCCCCGCCCCGCTGTCAGGTGGGCCAAAAATAGGACATCGAGGGCTCGGGGTAAACCTGCTGGCACTGTCCCCGACCTCGATCTCCCCAGCACCTGCCCTGGGGCACTGGGGGCTCATCCCCATCCTGCTACTGCATCATTTCCAGGCGCAATTCCCCACTTTTCCATTCCCCTGCCCACCCTTGGGTGACTCGGGGATGCTGCAGGCAGGGGCCAAGGGAGGCGGAGTGGCTGGGTGGCCGGGGAAAGGCAGGAGCTGGTGGTTTCTTTCCTCTATGTGCCTTAGTTTCCCTGGTTGTAAAATGGAGACAGTCTCCTGCTGCAAAAGCCGCAGATGGAGCATGAGCAGCTGAGCAGAGGGCGAATTCCGGGAGGGATGCTGGAAATGCCACTTCTGGAGCCGATCCTCAGCCAGAGGCCAGGGAGCTGAGGCGATGCTCCTGCTGTACCCTGCACCGATCACACCGCGGGGGACACCCTGGGGCTGAGGGGGCGAAGCACTGGGTCCCCGTGGCCGGGATAGCACCAAGTCATGGCAGCAGCTCTGCCTGCACCCGAGCTGAAAACCCTCGTGGTATTCCTGGTGCAGCTTCCAGGATGAGGCAGGGACCCCCCGCAACGACCTTCCTGCCATTGCTCTTACTGATGCTGCCTCCTGGGAAGGAAGGGGCAGCGGGAAGGGACATGGGAAAGGACGCAGAGACCTTAACCTGCCACTCAGACCTACATTGGGCCGGTGCTCATCTCCGTCAACCCCTTCAAGCAGATGCCGTACTTCACCGACCGGGAGATCGAGCTGTACCAGGGGGCGGTGAGGCTGCTGCGTGCCAGCTGGCGGGGTCGGCCAAGGGTTCACCGGGTTTAATTTGGAGCGAAACACCTGGGGGGTGTCCCATGAGTGTCACTGTCCTCCCCAGCCCTTTGGGTGCTGCAGGGGTCAGTGCTCCCAAACACATTGATGGAGAGTCAGTAACGAGACTCAGGAGCAAATCCACGTTCCTGGGAAATTCAGCTCAGAAATATACAGCAAAGCAACCCAAACATGGTAAAATCCAGCCCGAGTGACTAGCTCTGCTGCAACAAGCTTCCCAAGGAGGAGGGGAGAGTCGAAAAAACATCTGACATGCTGCTGATTAGCTCATGTTTGTGGCAAGAGACTAATTCCCCATCCCTGCTGTGTGCCACTGCCTTGTGCAATGCACGAGCAGAGTTAAGGGGATTTGGGGAGGGTGCTCAGGGCGGGAGCTGATGGCTGCTCTGTGCTCAGCGTTGCTGCCCTTGTCCCCCGTTTAGGCTCAGTATGAAAATCCTCCCCATATCTACGCCCTGACCGACAACATGTACCGCAACATGCTGATCGACGGGGAGAACCAGTGCGTCATCATCAGGTAGGGGGTACGCGGGGCGCAGCCGGAGACCCCGTGCCACCGCTCCGGGGCCGGCTGTCCCCATCACCCCTTCTCCCCACACCCTGGGGGCATCCCGGCTAAACACAGCAGCCGGGCAGCGGCAAGAGGCGGCTGAAGCCCAGTGGTGGATCCTGGAGGACCCTGCTCATGGGGGTGCCTGGAGGGACCCCGGCGTCCTGGGCCATGAGCACCAGGCGGGGCTGAGACAGGGTTGTCCCAGGCAGGGACCGAGCCTTGTGCAATGCACCTTTCCGGCTGAGTGTTGCAAGGAAAATGGTCAGGATGTGGGGCAAGGCCAGAGGCTTCCCCTTGAGGCTCCCAACTCTCCCTCCTCCCCTCCAAAATCCAGCAACAAGAAATCCAGCGTCTCCTCCTGGAGCAGCTCCTCACCCAGCCTTGCTCTGGCCCCGCTTATATCCCAGAGCACCCGGGCAGCCCCGTCCCGGGCATTAGCGCTGCCACACGCTCAGAGTATGTGGCAGGAAGGAGGCCACAGCCCCCGTCACCTGCCATCACCCCCCAGCCCTGCTCCAGCATCCCACCCCACCCCAGGACGGGTGACTCTGGTGGGGCCGTTTCACGTCTCCTCTGCTTTGACATTTGCACAGCGGAGAAAGCGGGGCCGGGAAAACGGTGGCAGCGAAATACATCATGGGCTACATCTCCAAAGTGTCCGGGGGTGGTGAGAAAGTGCAGGTATGGCTGCCCCCCACCGCACTGCCACGCATTGCTTCACCTCCCAACCTCCCCCCACTGCCCTGGCCCCTGGCTCCCCCCATCTGATGATGGCACACGGAGCAGCCCCGGCTCCAGGGCTGGGGACACGCAAAGCCCCGGGTTTGTCCCCAGCCCCGAGGCAGGGCTGCTGCAGTGGGGCACAGGCGTGCGGCCCCCCCGACTCAGCCCTCTCCCTCCTCTACCCCCAGCACGTGAAGGACATCATCCTGCAGTCCAACCCGCTGCTGGAAGCCTTTGGAAATGCCAAAACCGTCCGGAACAACAACTCCAGCCGCTTTGTAAGTCACCAGGGCAGGTGCAGAGGGTCAGCGCCATGGCCAGAATCCGTCCCAGCAATGCTCCTAGCGTGGCGGGAGAAGGGGGAAGAGAAGCCAGGGCTGGGGGGAGTGAGGAGTCCTGACGGCCAGGGCCACTGCTCTGAGCGGGAGCTGTGCCGGGGCAGGGGAAGTACTTCGAGATCCAGTTCAGCCGGGGTGGCGAACCCGACGGGGGGAAGATCTCCAACTTTCTGCTGGAGAAGTCGCGGGTGGTGAGCCAGAACGAGTGCGAGAGGAATTTCCACATCTACTATCAGGTACAGGGGGCACGGAGCCAGCCCAGGCTGCCATGGGGGAGGCCAGGGGCTGGGTAACTGCAGCTCTCGTTTCTCTCCCAGCTCATCGAAGGGGCGTCCCAAGAGCAGCGGCAGAACCTGGGCATCATGAGCCCGGATTATTACTACTACCTGAACCAGTCGGACACGTACCAGGTGGAGGGCACAGATGACCGCAGCGACTTCCATGAGACCATGGTGAGTGCCCGGGAGGGCATTTGGGAGGACTTTGGGAGTCCCCAAAGCTGGCTGCGGCCGGGCAGGGGCTGACAGGCTCCCCACGCCCCCAGAACGCCATGCAGGTCATCGGCATCCGGGGCGAGGACCAGCAGCTAGTGCTGCAGATCGTGGCGGGGATCCTCCACCTGGGAAACATCAGCTTTCGGGAGGAAGGCAACTATGCTCGGGTGGAAAATGCTGACTGTGAGTAGCCGGCTCCCCCTGCAAGGGGGGGGCAAGTGGGGATGTTCGCAGAGACCCTTGGCAATGAATTGCAAACTCTCCATAGCACAAATCCCCTGGCAGAGGAGAGAGGCAGCATCAGCATCTTCCCCATATTAGACATGGGGAAATTGAGGCAGCGAGCAAATGGCACAACCAGAGCTTAATTAGCAAGGGGACAGATGCCAGGAGTCGCTTGCTGTGATTTAGCAGAGGGAGGACCATGTCCCACGTCGCCAGTCGCTGCACTGCTGCTGTCCTTTGCACTTGGACAGGGCTGGGGGGTCCAGCAGCGGCTGCGGGCAGCGTGCCTGGGGCGTACAGGGAGCAGGCAGCCCTGACCGGCCCCCCCACTCTGCCCAGCCCTGGCCTTCCCTGCCTACCTGCTGGGGATCGACCAGGACCGCCTCAACGAGAAGGTCACCAGCAGGAAAATGGACAGCAAGTGGGGCGGCCGCTCCGAGTCCATCACTGTCACCCTCAACGTGGAGCAGGCGGCTTACACCCGGGACGCCCTGGCCAAGGGGCTCTACGCGCGTGTCTTCGACTTTCTCGTGGAGGTGTGTGGTCCCGGTGGGCTGGGCCAAGCGCGGCCGCGGCGCAGAGAGGATGCTCACCATCCGCTCCTGCACGCAGCCCGGGCTGGGCCAAGCGCAGCCGCGGCGTGGAGATGATGCTCACCATCCGCTCCTGCACGCAGCCGGCCCCCCCGCCCTACGCCCCCAGTGAAGGTGGCTCATCCCATCTCTCCCTGTAGTCTATCAACCGGGCTATGCAGAAGCCGTATGAGGAGTACAGCATCGGGGTGCTGGACATCTACGGCTTCGAAATATTCCAGGTATGTGGTGCTTTGCTGTAGGAGCCCAGCTGGGGAATGTCCTTCCCTGCTCCTGCAGCAAGGAGAGCGGCTGTTAGCTGTCGATGGCCCTAAGAAGGGTCCCTGGAGCAGCGCCCAAAGGCTCTGCTGTTTGGGGTCCCCCCCAATGCGGTGAGAGGAGCAGAAGCCAACACAGCCCCATCTTCTCTTTCATCTTTTGTCCTTTTGCAGAAAAATGGCTTTGAGCAATTCTGCATTAACTTTGTGAACGAGAAGCTGCAGCAGATCTTCATAGAGCTGACCCTGAAGGCAGAGCAGGTATGGAGGGGGCTGGGCTGGGGGGGCTGCGAGGCTGCACCAGCACCCCGATTCCTGCACCCTGCACCCCCGCCGCCAGCCGGTCCCGGCACCACGGCCGGATCAAGGTGGCTGCAGCATATCCCACATGTCAGGGGCCCACCCGTCTCTCCCTGCACTTCCCCAGGAGGAATACGTGCAGGAGGGGATCAAGTGGACCCAGATCCAGTACTTCAACAACAAGGTGGTGTGCGACCTAATAGAGAACAAGCTGGTGAGTGGGGTCCCCTCCTCCAGGGGAGGATTTCTCGGGGAGCTGAGGCACCCAGGGAGAGGGGTGCCGCACGGGTTGGGTGCTGTCGAGGGCGGGTGGCAGAAGCTGGTCCTGCCCGGGGAGCATACTTGGGGGAGCAGCAGCTCTGCGTCCTTAACCTAAGCTGCAGTTCAGCATGAAGCAGCTTTGACCAGTGCGGGGCACTTGAGCACAGCCAGATGCAGGATTTGGCCCTGCTCGCAGCCTTTGGACACGCATGGCTTCACTCTCCCTCTCCCAGAACCCGCCCGGAATCATGAGTGTCCTGGACGATGTCTGTGCCACCATGCATGCCACCGGCGAGGGGGCAGACCAGACACTGCTGCAGAAGCTGCAGGCAGCTGTGGGCACCCACGAGCACTTCAACAGCTGGAGCTCGGGCTTCGTCATCCACCACTACGCAGGCAAGGTATGGCACCGCACACCCTGCACCCCACGGCCCTGGCCACAGCGGCACGGAGCTGAGCTCCCCTCCTGTCCCCAGGTCTCCTACGATGTGAACGGCTTCTGCGAGCGCAACCGGGACGTGCTCTTCACCGACTTGATCGAGCTCATGCAGAGCAGCGAATAGTGAGTCCTGGCAGCGCCGCGATCCCGGGGGGCCACCCCAAGAGGGCTGGGGCAGAGGGCAGCATCCTCAACATCCAGACCATAAAGCTTTGCTGGTCCTGCCTCTGCCAGAGCCGCAGCTCGGGGTGCTTAGCATCCTGCATCGCCCTGCAGGCACCGGTGGCACCCCCCCATCGAGCGCAGTGGCACCCAGGGGCTGCAGGGCGGAGGGGTGCTCACCCAGCAGCACCGATCCTGCCCAGCCTGGGGATAGTCAGGGGGGAGAGGCTCAGCCACGGTCCAGGATTTCTCAGCAGCAGAAAGCAGAGCTGGAGCTGGTTCCAGCTCAGCACCTGCTGAGCTTGGGGAGCCTGGCGGCTCTCACCCAGGGACTGTCACCTGCCTTTCAGTGGTTTCATCCGGATGCTTTTCCCAGAAAAGCTTGATTCTGACAAAAAGGGACGACCGACCACCGCGGGCTCCAAAATCAAGGTACATCCTGGAGGCTGCAGGACAGTAGCTGCAGCAGGGTGATGGGCTCCCACCAACGCCTTTAACGCTACAGAGGTCGATCTTTGCAACAGAAACAGGCTAATGACCTGGTGAACACGCTAATGAAGTGCACGCCACACTACATCCGCTGCATCAAGCCCAACGAAACCAAGAAACCCCGGGACTGGGAGGAGAGCAGGTAACAGAGGCCCCTCGCGATGTATCAGTGAGCCCACAGAGCCCGGGGAACGGGACCCGGCCATGGAGATGTGGCCAGGACTGACTTTCCTCCAAAAACTGCACCCCCGGGCTGGTCCCTCTGTGCTGCCCCCAGACCCAGGGGAGCAAGAGGTGAGTGCTGAGGAGCATGCGGGGACACACATGCCTCTCTACATGCATCACGCAGAGGCTCCATCTGAACCCCAAGATGCTCTCACGTGTGCACAGCTGAGGGCATCCCCATGCAAAGTGGTGGCCAAGGGGTCTGGGCAGGTCCCCCACCGACCTGCCATCCCATGCCAAGCGTGTCCCTCCCGGCTCCGCAGGGTGAAGCACCAAGTCGAGTACCTGGGACTGAAGGAGAACATCCGGGTGCGCCGGGCAGGTTTTGCCTACCGCCGTCTCTTCCACAAATTCCTGCAACGGTGAGCGACCACCGGGATGGGGGATGGCGGGTCCCCGCGGCCCGGCCGCGACTCACGTCCCCTGTCCCGGCAGCTATGCCATCCTCACCCCCGAGACATGGCCATCCTGGCGCAGGGACGAGCGGCAAGGGGTGCAGCACTTGCTGCGCTCCGTCAACATGGACCCGGACCAGTATCAGATGGGTCGGAGCAAGGTGTTTGTCAAGAACCCCGAATCGGTAGGTGACCCGGCTCTACCTCTCGCCCCACAACCCAGCATCCCCGGGGGACGCTGCACGCAGCCGAGCATCGCTTTGGGCAACGCTGGGGAGGGTTTGGGGTGCCGACATGCGGGAGAAGCGATACAGCATGGGGGCTGGGGGGCCTCCGACCGGCCGGGCTCAACACCCCTTGTCACCCCCAGCTCTTCCTCCTCGAAGAGATGCGGGAGCGGAAATTCGACGGCTTTGCCCGGGTGATCCAGAAAGCCTGGCGTCGGCACGTCGCCATCCGGAAGTATGAGCAGATGCGAGAGGAGGGTAAGGCCAGGCAAGGACGGGGACACCGGCACCCCGGCACCCCTTTTAGGGTGTCCTTTGCTGGGGACAGCCCAGCTGCCAGAGCAGCAGGAGAGCAGCAGCCAGCCTCCTAATTGTGGCACTAACGCGGAGGGGGGGTGAGGAGGGACTGGAGCATGAGATGCCCCGGGGTCTTTTCGTACATCTTAAAGGAGGGTGTGGATTTCTTGCTCCTATTTCCAGCCCTGGGAGGGGCCGTAGGACAGAAACCGGAGCCTCTCGCTGTCTCTCGGCATTTCATTGCCCGCAGTGAGATGGAGAGAAGTAGCTGAGAGTCAGCATTTGCAGAAGGATGGGAAAGGCCAGTGGTCACCGCCTGACCCCATCACAGGCATTTTCCCACCCTCCCAAGCTTGCAGTGAAAAATCAAGTGGGAAAACCCAGAAAACAGCTGGGTCCCTCCCTTCCACAGCACAAGTTTTTTTGAGGGCGATTAACGGGTTTTGAAGCCAGCCAAGCTCAAGCAGCTCAGATTCCTCCTGTGGCATAAGACGAGCCCCACTTCTTGCTGCCACAGTCCATGCGATGATTCCCACGGCTCCTGCAGCCGGTTTGGGAGGGCAGGCAGGCAGGGGCTGAGGGCTGAGCCGAGGGCCGAGCCACCGGCGCAGAGCCCTGTCCGACTGGCATCGTTTCGGGGTCCCGTGCAGCCTCCAACATCCTCTACAACTTCAAAGAGCGGAGGAGGAACAGCATTAACAGGAATTTCGTGGGCGATTACCTGGGCATGGAGGAGCGGCCAGAGCTGCGCCAGTTCCTGGCCAAGCGGGAGCGGATAGACTTCGCTGACTCCATCACTAAGTACGACCGGAGGTTCAAGGTACATGGAGCCACTCGGGGGCTTGGGACAGGCCAAGCCATGACTTGTGGTAGCTGCCCTTGGATGGGATGTGTGTGGGGCTCGTGCCCCCCCCAAAACACCCCCTCACCCCCTGCTCCTGCCCTTTCCCAGCCCATCAAGCGGGACTTCATCCTCACCCCCAAGTACTTCTACCTGATCGGGCGGGAGAAGGTGAAGAAAGGTCCTGAGAAGGGGCAGATCAAGGAGGTGCTCAAGAAGAAGGTGGAGCTCCAGGCGGTGAACGGCGTCTCACTGAGGTGCGTCCCTTAGCACAGGCTCCGCGGGGAGGGGTCCACACTGTCGGGTTTCACCCATCAGCTCCACCAGCCCCTCCGTGCTCTGGTGCCCCCCGCCAGGCCCCAGCCCCTCGCCTGTGGAGGCAGCAGGGCATTGGGCCATGGCATTGGGCCATGGGCAGAGTGCTTTGCAGGTGGGGCTTTGGAGGCCGGGGAGGTTTCCAGCTAAATCACCCTCCACGTTTGCTCGGGCTGGACCCAGGCTCAGCAGGGTCTCCCGGCTCCCCCCCAGCACCAGCTGGCACCAGCCTTGCCCCCGCTGACACCCCCGCGCTGGGGTTGCTCCCCCAGCACCAGGCAGGATGATTTCTTCATCCTCCACGAGAATGATGCCGACAATTTCTTGGAATCCATCTTCAAGACGGAGCTGATCAGCCTGCTGTGCAAACGCTACGAGGAGCTCACCCGCACCAAGCTGCGCCTCTCCTTCAAGGACACGTAAGGATGGAGGCCGGGAGAGGTGACAAAGCAGGATGGGGTCCCATCCCTGTGGCCTTCACGGCCCCTCTCTCTCCCCCAGACTACAGTTTCGGGTGAAGAAGGAGGGTTGGGGCGGTGGCGGCACCCGCAACGTCATCTTCGTCAGAGGACAGGGCGACGTGGCCACCCTCAAAGCCGGAGGGAAAACCCTTACAGTCAGCATCGGGGATGGGCTCCCCAGGAATGCCAGTGAGTGCCAGGGTGCCTGGGGGGTAGCGGGGG
>NW_008795475.1:358744-359731 GCF_000699145.1 Aptenodytes forsteri
GGGGCACCCCAGTTCCCGCGCAGCGATGGCCAGGCTCAGCAGGACGCCTACATGGTGCCCCAGAAGCAGGCACGGGAGCAGCCAGCCACAGTGCTGCCACACCGAAACACCACCCGCCAGCCGAAGACACGGCCCCCGTCCGAGCAGAACATGGATTTCCTCAACGTGCCCGACCAGGGGGTGGCCGGGTAGGTCCCGTACAGGCGCTCATGTCCCGCCCCTACCCCATCCTCCCCTCCCACTGCTGCTGGTCCCAGGAGATGCTCTTTCCCCCTAAGCAGCTCGGCTGCCTGACTGAGCGACAGCCCGACCAGGTCCGGGCAGTCTGGCCTTGCTGGCAGGACAGCACCTCCCAGGCTCTTGCACACCCCAGTTCTCCCAGTCCCTGCACTGGGAGGACCCACCTGAGCTGCAGGCACAGAGCACCACGTCGGTGGGGGAAGCAGGATGGGAAGGAGGGTGCAGCGCATCCCATGCCCTCCCACTCTCCCCGGTGTGGACGCTGTTTCTCCCGGTCCTGCAGCATGCAGCGCCGGCGAAGCCTGAGCCAGCAGCCGCCCCCAGCCAGGCGTCCCAAGCCGCAGCCCAAGGCGGCCGTGCCGCGCTGCCAGGCGCTCTACCAGTACATCGGGCAGGACGTGGACGAGCTCAGCTTCAACGTGGGGGACATCATTGACATCCTGCTAGAAGGTACCGCCGGGCTCCCGCCCTGCCCAGCTCCTCCCCGCTGTGCCCCATGACAGCGCCCACGCCTGACCTGGTTCTTTTTTTCTCCCCTTCCCAGATATCTCTGGCTGGTGGAAAGGCCGGCTGCACGGCAAGGAAGGGCTTTTCCCTGGGAACTATGTGCAGAAGATCTGAGCCGGGCGCAGCAGCCGCATGGCCGGTGGCAAGGAGGGGATCGCCATCCTCCCACCCCACCTCCGCCGAGGCCGTGCCGAAGGGGCCGGTGGTGGCTCTTCGGCGGGTGTGCAGCCCACACCCGGG
>NW_008795475.1:359744-361658 GCF_000699145.1 Aptenodytes forsteri
GGTTTCCCCCCCGACACTGGCATTGAGCGAGCGCTTCCTCGCGAGCCCCCCTGGCCTGTGCTGGCTGCCGGGCTGTGCCAGTGCCAACCACTGAATCCCACAGCTGCTTTAGATGGTGGCCTACCTGCAGCAAGGACCGGCTCTTTGCTGCTCGTTCGTACCCTCGGAGTGGAACTGCTCCAGTCATTCTGGGGTATAAATAGGATTATTGTTAATAATTATGGTAAATAATCAGACTCAGCAAATGTGAGTCTGACTCAAAAACTGAGCCCGGAGTTTGTATTTCACCCTGGTGCCAGCCCGTGGCTCCCACTGGCCCCGTGACAAGAGCCCTGCACCCACGTGTCCCCACGTGGGGACGTGGGCAGACACACATCGGAGGCAGTCCCATCCCCCCCACGTTGAACCCTCTAGAAGATGCTGAATACAGAAATCAACTCCCCCAGGAACCCGGCTCAGGCGTCTCCACATCCCGGCGTGACTCGGGACCGTTTGGCACAGCCGGCCGGGGCAGCGGCGAGACAAAGCAGGGCGACAGGGCGCAGCAGGACCGGGGCGCCATTGCCGTTCCCTGTTTTCTCATAGGAAAAGCTGCAAGGACCACTTCGCCAAAGCCCACCGAGCTGCAGCAGCTTTTTCTGATGGTGGTCAGAGGGCTGCTGGGGCCCCCCCTGGTTTGGGGGGCCTGGTTTGCAGGGCGGGGCGGGGGGGCACGTCTTGTCCGCGGGGGGCCAGGGTCGATGCATGGGGTGGAAACCGTCGTCCTCGGCTGCGCCGGTGGCGATTCAGGGGACCCTCCCTGCCCCGACCCCCCAGGACAGGGGGACAGCTGGGACTGAGGGGGCGTTTTGGGTGGGGGCTGAGTCCGACCTGGGGTTGTTCCAGGAGGTTTGCAGCAGGGAGAGGGACGAACGGTACCAACACATAGGGGCTCGTCCCTGCCTGCCCCCTGCTCCCCGCTCCCCCCGCCGGATCCTGCGCCGGGCGGCCGGAGTAAGTGATGCTCCCGCGCGGCCCTGCCTCAGCCTCGCGGCCCAGCCCTCCTCTTCCTCCCTTCCACAGGCCCCACCGGGGCTGCCCCCCCGGCAGGCAGGCCCCCTGCCCCAGAGATGGGGGGGGCTATAGAGGGTTTTAGGGGACCCTGTTTCCTCCAGGGTGGGGATGACACAGGGCAGGAGGCTGCTGGGATGTGAAGTCCTCCACGGCCCCACACTGCAAACGGTGGTTGGGCCTCCCCATTATGGGTCTTTACAACCCCTGTGGTCCTTGGGGTGATTTTTCCTGTAAATCACAGGTTTTTAGGAGTCCTTGCACTGCAGAGCTTGGGGCGGGGGGGAAGCAGTCAGAGCCTCTGTTTTTATTTTAATGAAAAAAATTGGCTTTGGAAACTCTGGGGATTTAGGAAACTCCTTCCTGCGCCTTCCAGCCCTTCCTTGGGACTGGGAGGGGCGCAGGGTGGCAGCACCCCGGCAGTGGGTGCTGTGCAAGTGGGATGCTCCCACTCAGCCCTGCCGGCAGGTGGGAGCTGGGCCAGCTCAGGCACTCACTGGGGTGCTCCGAAGGGCTCTGGGTGCTCAGAGGGGCTCCGAGGGGCTTGGGGACTCTGAGGGGCTTCAGTTGCTCTGAGGGTCCTGGGAGGCTCCAAGGGGCTCGGGCTGCTCTTAGGGGCCATGTGTGATCTGACAGGCTCATGGTGTTCCCAGGAGCCCAGGGTGCTCCGAGGAACTTGGGGTGCTCAGAGGGCCCTGGGATGCTCCAAGGGGTCCAGGGCTTCCCAAGGAGCTCAGGGTGCTCTGAGGACCCCAGGATGCTCCGAGGGCACCTGGGTGCTCCAAGGGCTCCAAGATGCTCTGAAGGCCCCCGGGATGCTGCAAAGGCCCCGGGATGCTCCGAGGACCCCGGGATGCTCCAGCC
>NW_008795475.1:361883-363144 GCF_000699145.1 Aptenodytes forsteri
CGGGGGCCGCTAGCCCGTGGGGCGACTAGCCATGGGGAGTGCTAGCCATGGCTGTGTTACTTACCCACAGGGGCCATGGGTGTATTACCCATGGGGGGGCTACTAGCCACAGACCACTAGCCATGGGGGTGCTACTCATGGGGGGCTGCTATCTATGGGGGTTACTACCTGTGGGGCTAGTAGCACAGGGACAGCTAGCCACGGGAGCCGTTAGGCCCCAGTCTGTGCAGGCGTTTGGCCCGTGTGAGCAGTGGGACCCGCTTTGCTACCCAGAGCATCCCAGGGCTGTGCCCACCGGGGTCTCCCCGCGGTCTCTCCATCTTCCCGCACACGTGGGAGCCGCTTTGTTGCTGTCAGGGGCTGGGGGATGCAGCTGATCATCCGCTGCTGGAGCGAGGGGGCTCCCGCACCTCGGCCACGGTGTGAACTTGACCGGGGCCAGGGCCGCCTGCTCGGGGGGGCAGCTTTGTCCAGACTCAGGGAGGAAGGAAGGTCCATCCTCCCCAGACAGCTGCTGAAAAGAAAGAGGTTTTTTTCCCAGCTGAAGAGCTGATGTAGCCCGGTGGATCGTCCGGCTGTGGGCAGGCAGGTAAAGGTGGGCACCAGAATGGTGCGGGGATGTGGGGAAATTGCAGCACGGCTCTTCCCTGTTCGCACGTCACCCAGGTCACCGATGGCTTGGAGCAAGACAGGGGGATGGCAGGGACACCCGGGCTGCCGAGGGCAGCTCTGCGGGGAAGGCCAAAAGAAGAGATGTTTCCCAAGGAACCGCCGAAGGGCCTTGGCCAAGCTGCCCCCGTGTCTGCCGTGGGAACGTGGCACAGTGGCTGTGCGCGAGGCTCAGTGCTCACCCCCTTGGATGCCCACGCTGCCACCGGCAGCAGCTGTGGTGGGGTTCGGGGTGGGCTCCGTGAGGCTCTCTGGGCAGATTTTCTGAGTTGGAAAGCAGGGAGCCTGCCCTCGGAGCGAGGTAAAACATCAAGGCAGCGGCTTTGCTCCAGCCCAAGTTGGTATTAGGGCACCCAAGTTGAGGTGGGCATCGCGAAGCCCATGGCTGCGAGGCAGGGGCTGCCAGGCAGCGGAGATGCCCGGAGCATCTTCCCCCCCAACACCAACTTTTGCAGGGCTCCCTGTGATGTCTGAAGGCAACAGGAGAATTTACGACGTGCATTTTAATTTACAACATGCATTTTAACCCCGTGACTGGTGGCTGAAGCGCCTGCCGGGGTGGGCGGGAGGCTCGCCGCGCCGGCAGGAGCCG
>NW_008795475.1:363159-367637 GCF_000699145.1 Aptenodytes forsteri
CACAGCCTGCGCTTCCTCCCTCCGCGCCGCTCGGTGCTCACCGGCTGAGCGATCACATGAGCCCCTTGTTCGGAGCCTTTGTCTCTCATCTCCTACGCTGAGGAGCTGCGTTTCAGGAAGCCTCTGCAACCTCAGGCCATAGACCACGCAGAGATGCTCAAATAGGATTATTTGTCCCATTTATCCTCCCGGGGTGGGTTTGTAAAAGTCTTCTGTGCTTGGTGATACATATAAAACCCCTGGTTTGTTTGAGGGAGATGAGCTGTATTAATTATTAACTGAATCAGCACTGGCGGCTGCTCTGGGTGACCAGTAGCTGCAAGCCCTCCTGTTCACCCTGTTGCCATCAGCCCCACAAACGGATTTTTCCTGGGTCCCCGTTCACCGCAGGGGCTGGAGCGAGGGAGTTTGGTGCCAGCAGGTTTTCAGGGAGACTGAACCTGTGGCAGGAAAACCCTTCAAAAAGCGACGCTGAATTTGCGGTGGCTCCGGGATTCGGGTTTCCAGGGCAGGGTTTGCACTGGCACTTGCGGGAGTCACATCTCTGGTGGCCACGTGGGGATGGGGACGGTGGCAGGTCAGCGGCCCCTGGGTCGGAGCATCGTGCTCAGGGTTGCAGAACGGAGAGTCCTGGAGAATAAAAGTGTTGGACACCATCCCGCGGGAGGTGACAAATGACAGCAAAATGATACAGGTGCCACCGGCTCCCCAAAAACCAGGGCCTGGGCCGAGCATACGGTGATGCTACTGTGATGCCCTCATGTCCACTGCCGAAAGAGCACCCACGTTGAACAGCTTTGCTCCAGCGGGACGTTGGCGGGGCTGCAAGCTGGGCACAGGCATGCGCAGGCATGCTGGCTGCCAACGAGGTGTGCCCGCATCTGTCTGCCTGCCCTCACCGGACCTGCCTGTTAGTATCCGCTCAAGAGGCATTTTCCCAGCTTCTCTGGAGAAAAATCGGCTTAAAACACACCTCTGGGGTACCGCCTGCAACTGGGAAATGAAAAGCGGCATCAGCCAGCGCATCCAAGAGGGAGAGGAGGGAGGTTTCAGCATAAGTTGTAACATCCGAAGGTGTCGCTGGGTTTGACCCTGGAGCACCGGGAGCTCTCTGCCCCGGGAGCCAACAGCCCTGCTGCAATGCTGCCGAGGAAGAATTTCCCGGTTTCTTGAAAAATGGACTTGAAAAAAAATTGCCTGTGCTCCTGCTGAGCTCTTGGTGCAGCAGGCGCAGGTGTCCTGCTCCTTTATGGCCTCATCTGGAGGCCATCGGAGACCATCGGTCCCCAGGGGACCGTCGGCAGGCCCTGGGGATGGGTGGTGGCATCAGGGATTGATCCGGAGTCGGCATCTCCAGCGGGGAAGCGGGGACCTGAGGGCAGTTAGCTACAGTCTCGAGGACTTGCGCTACCAGCAAATGCTCCAGCAGCACCGAAGCTCCGCAGCTTCAGGGACGGCCACCGAAAATGTGGCAGTGCCACACGGACGCTGCACAAGGGGCTGAGCAGGAAGATGCAGCCCTGCCTCGACCCTTTTAATGCTTTCTCCCTCAAGAGAAGATTCCTGAGACTTTTTCCCCCAGCAAAACTGCATTTCCCCCTCCTGATAAAACAAAGCTCCATCAAAGCTGCCGTGAACTTTCTGCGTGGTGTTTACCCCGCCCCGGCCGTGCCACTTCGTGCAGACGGAGCAAACCAACCCCTCCAGCCAGGGCTGAATTTCCCCTCCCGGGACACGGTCAGCCCCTGGCGCTGCCCCACACCCCCTGCTCTGGGGCCGACCCCCCCTCCAGCCAGTCCTGGCCTCAGCACAGGTTGCATCCCGCAGCGCCGGCAGAAGCCACCAAGCTGAGAAAACAACAACAGAAAAAAAGCAATGCAACCCCCAAACAAAGCCACAAGCCTGGGGGCAGCTGGAGAAATAATCCCACGTGGATTCCCCCCCCCCCCCCCCCGGATTTATTGCCCCCGGGGTTGCCTCCCCACCCCCGCCCCCCCGGGTGGCTCCATTACCAGCCTCCGAGGCCGCCTTCACCAGGCTAAAGCCCCGCTGTGCGCGGCCGGCCGGGAGCAGGGCTGGATTGGAAAAACTGGGAAAATGCCTCTTGAGCAGATGCTAACAGGCAGGTCCGGGTGAGGCCAGGCGGGACGGATGTGGCCGATCCCCAGGGACATTTGTGTTGGGAGTCACTGAGCTCTTGGGGAAACATTAACCCTCTAAACAACTGCAGATGTACATGTTGCAGCCACTCTGCAGCCCCAGCAGAGATAGATATGTCGCAGCCACTCTGCAGCCCCAGCAGTGATTTATCATCATCATCATTATTATTATTATTATTATTTTCTTTTTAACTTTGATGTTAAGACACTATTGAGAAATCTCCCAAAGTGAGGGACTTTTCAGATGTTTTTTACTGGAGTTAGTGTTTGGCTTTTGCATGTCAAAGCCTCGCACCGAGGCTCCATGGGGCCGAGCCAATTTAATTTTGGGGACCATCTGATGTAGCTTGTGTGAAGGAACCATCCCCACACGCCCATCAGCTGGGCATCAGGCCTCTGCTGCCGATGCTCCTGGTCATGCAATGGGACCTGCTGCTCCTCTTGGCTGGAAGACCCTTCAAAACTGTGGGTGGGGGGAGCATCCAGCGAGACCCCCGGCCTGGCTGGTCCTGACCAGGAGCAAGAGAGGCTGGAGCAGCTCCTACAATCCCTGCTTCGGCGGCGCCGGGGCTGTGTCGCCTTGGCGGGGAGGGGGGTCCTGTGGTTTTGGGGGGGAATTTTTGACTATAGATGCTGTGGGCTGGATCTTACCACAAAGCTGGGGTCTGGCGATTCGTGAAGCAGGCTGTGCTGGACGGCAGCTGGGGGGGACCTTTCAGGGGCTTTGTGGACCACCCCTGGGGTGGGAGAAGCGGGAAGGGATGACAATGGCTCTGGCTTCAAAGCCTGGCTGTTGCTCCCCGTAGGGGGCCACGCTCAAAGCCCCTGGGGTGAAGTGCTGCCTTTGCAGCGTGTCCCCCCCCGCAGAGATGCTGCAAAGCCCCTGTGAAGCCGGGACCTCCTGCCAGCTTGGCCCTGGAGGTCTCCGGGTGGGAGGGTCGGTCTCACTGCCACAAGGCACCGAGGAGGAGGCAGTTGACATCGCTCCGTGCCAGGGTTTAACCTCTCGCCCTTGCGCTTGGTGTAGCATCGCTGGGAGAAGACGCCATCGGTGGCGCATGCCCACCACTGGCCAGGCCATGAAGACGGAGAAGGACGAGGCTGTGCCCACCTTCTCCCTGGGGGGTAAATACGCCGGAGAGGGGGCAGGTGAGTCCCTTGTGCCACGAGTGGTTGGTGGGAGGAGTCGGGGCAGGACGAGGGGGAGAAGCCTTTGCTCCTGTTGCTTTGAGGTCCCTTTGGCCGAATCCCACCCAAGAGGGGTGGCTGGGAGCACCCTGAGGGTATGCATGGGTGTGCACGAGTATGCATGTGGCGTCACCCGGCGTGTCCAAGGCACCAGCAGGCTTTGCCTTTATACCAGCAGCTTTTTCTAGAGCAAAGACCCTCCCGTCTCTGACCACCCTGGAGGGCTCCTGCCTCTCTGGCCCCTTCCAAGCCAGACCCCAGCAGACCGCCCCCCAATTGCCTGCACCTCTGTTTGTAAAGGGTAGGAAGGAGGGCAAAGAGGGACGTGGTTTAGGCAGGGGCTGAGGCTTGTCGCTGCCCGCTCTGCCCGCGGCAGCTGGCGCCCGCTGCCTAACGGCCTCTCCCCGGCAGGTTGCAGCGAAGCAGCTCTGCCCGGCGGCCCGGTGGCGGGGAGCGGAGGGACCCCAGCCCAGGACCTGCGGCCGCTGAAGCGCAGGCCTGTCCCAGGTGAGCCGAGCCCGAGTCCTGCCCCGGGGAGGTGACAGCAACAGCCGGGGCAGGGACGAGGCCAACCAATCTGTCTCCTTCCAGGGAAGCACTACCAGTGCTCAAGCTACGGCTGCAAACTGGCCTTCCCCAGCATGCAGGAGCTGATGGACCACCTGAAGGTCCACTACATACCCACGCAGTCCCTTGAGGGTAAGGCCGGGACACCCTGCGTCGCTCCAGGGTGCCCTTTTTTGGCTGGGAGGTGGCAAAACGGGTCTTGAAGCTGAGGCAGCGCCGGTGGTGGTGCCTGTACCTCCAGGAGATGCTGCACAGCACCGGACAGGAGCGGGGAGAGCATGGGAGGTGCTGGAGACCCAGTGGTGGGGCTGCCCCCAGCCCCGGGGGGTGCAGCGCAGCCGGGCTGTTGGTGAATCTCTGCCCTATTTCTTTGCTCAGGCAAAACCTTCCAGTGCCCCACGCTGGGCTGCACAGAGACCTTCCCCAGCATGCAGGACCTCATGGCCCACATGAAGGTGCACTACAAGCCAAACCGCTACTTCAAGTGAGTCCCGCTGGTCCCCGTACCCATCCCGTGCCACCCTGCCATCTCCCTGCAGACACCTCCCACGGCACGTCCTATCT
>NW_008795475.1:367675-368420 GCF_000699145.1 Aptenodytes forsteri
TCTGACAGCGCAAGCAGCCCCGCGCCACCCCCCAAAGCCAACAAGCCCGTCCTGCCTGCTACCTCTGCCCTGGAGAAGGAGCCCCTGGCCAAGCCACCCGAGGGGCTGCCCAAGCTCCCGAGCATTATCCGCTCCGGAGAAAGAAGCCATCCTCCCCGGCACGGACACTGCCCCAGCGGCCCCCGCCGCGCTCCCCACCAGCCTCCCCGAGCTGCCCGGCTCACTGGCGGAAAAAAAAGCTCCCTCTGCCCTGGAGAAGGAGCCCCTGGCCAAGCCACCCGAGGGGCTGCCCAAGCTCCCGAGCATTATCCGGCCTCCGGAGAAAGAAGCCATCCTCCCCGGCACGGACACTGCCCCAGCGGCCCCCGCCGCGCTCCCCACCAGCCTCCCCGAGCTGCCCGGCTCACTGGAGGCGCTGCCGCTGGTCTCGCCGGCCCCCCACCCCTTCCCGCTTCTGGAGCCCAGCCTTTTCGGGCCATCATCCTTGACTCGGTTCTCGGGGCCACCCCCCTCCTCGGTGCCGGGGCCGTTCCTGTCCTACGTTCACCCTTCGCCCTACAGCTTGCCCCAGCCCCCGGCGCAGCATCGCCTCCGGCCCTACGTGCCGGGCCACGGCCCCCCCGTCTCCAACGCCGTCTGGAAGAAAAGCCAAGGTGAGCGCGCGGGGCCGTTCGGGCAAACCTTCTTCTGCTCCCGCCTTGACCAGCAGCTCCTGGAGGAGGACCCCGCCGTTGGCCAGCCGAGG
>NW_008795475.1:368966-369356 GCF_000699145.1 Aptenodytes forsteri
CGGCTGGCCGCCCCCCCCCCCCGGGAGCCGCCCAGCCTGATTCCTCCAGCGCCCACGGGCAGAAGCAGCAGGAGAAGGAGCTGCAGCAGCTGCTTGGGCTCAAGCTCCCCCCCACCCCGATCGCCCCGGCCCCACGGCTGGGCTGGAAACCGCTGCCCTTTGCTCCATGGAGGCCCGCGGGGTGACGGGCAAAGGGAGGTCAGGGCCGGAGGGTACAGCCTCGTGCCCTGCTCCCAGATTTGGGGTTCCCCCTATGGGGAGGGGACCTCCGTGCATGTGGGGCTCGGAGCAGGGAGGCTCCTGCTCCCATGGCACCAGCTGAGCCGAGCCCCATGGCACCCAGCACGATGCAGCCGGAACCCGGTGCCGCCTGCCCTGCACCCTGTGCTG
>NW_008795475.1:369423-371817 GCF_000699145.1 Aptenodytes forsteri
GGGGGGGGGGGGGCTGGCAGGCGAGCGCTGTGCTTCCCTCCTCGCCCGTCCTTGCAGGGCACTCCTCCAACAGCCGCATTGTGTGGGAGCACACGCGGGGCCGCTACACCTGCATGCAGTGCCCCTACTCCACCGCCTCGCGGGAGGAGATGACCCTGCACATCGAGGACCACCGCAAGAACCCGCCGCCGCACGGGCGCCTGGACGCAGAGATGGGTACGGCCCGGGGCGGGGGTGGCTGGAGGTATCCTGACTGCTGGGATACTCACAGGGAGGGGGGGGGCTCAACCTGCCCCCCATGGACAACGTGTACCCCGTTCCCTCTGTCCTGGAGGCTGGACCGGTCACTGGGGTGGGCACCGGGCTCCAGCTCCTGGCTCCCCAGCCTGCAGCGATGCCCCAGGGGGGTGGTCCGTGTGTCCTCCCCACGCCTCCCTGCTGGGTGCCAGTCCCCAAGCAGCCTCCCGTGGGAGCCGGGGTGCAAGGGGCTCGGCCACAGTGCTGACGGCTCTCTTCCATCTCCCTCCAGATTTCGGGATGGGCATCGCCTCCTTCCACGCCAAGCTGACGCCGGAGATGGAGAACTCCCTGTACTCCCAGCTCTGATGCCCCTCTCCCATGGACTGCTCCTGCGCTTCCCCATCCCTCCCCGCCCCTGCCAGGCAGGGGGGCACCGCACAGCCCCGTGCCACTGTGCTGGGACAGGGACCCCCTTCCCGGGTACCAGGAGCATCCCCCAGCACGGGGTGGCAGAGCGGGGTGTGGGTTTTTTTTCTCTTGAATTTCTACCCTCCCTTTTATTTTCGGAAACTCTAAGCCCCTGGAACCCCGCGTCTCCTTCCCCTAAAGGTTTTGTTGCTTCAGCTCCAGGGGCTCTGGGGGGAGCCCGGTAGGTTGCTCAGGAGTTAGTGGACTTCTCTGGAATGAGGTCTTGAAATAATAAATGGGAATTGTACAGGAGCGGTGGCCGGGAGAGCCTCTGTCAGTCCCCGCAGCGGCTGGGGGTGATGGG
Source organism: Aptenodytes forsteri (assembly GCF_000699145.1). Taxonomy (NCBI): domain Eukaryota; kingdom Metazoa; phylum Chordata; class Aves; order Sphenisciformes; family Spheniscidae; genus Aptenodytes; species Aptenodytes forsteri. The sequence goes on from NW_008795475.1 coordinate 370,436, forward strand.
GGAGGCCCTAAGGATGCCCCCCCCCCCAAAGGAGGGGGCAGATGGGGGCGGGGAGGGTTCAGGTTGTGTGTCAACACATCCCAAACCATGAAGGGTTCCTGAGAAGCAGAGTTGGAGCCTCTGCCAGCTGCACTCCAGCACCCAGATTGGGCACCCAAACCAGGGAGGGAGGACCTCAGCCCCCTTCTCCAGCACTCCAGCTCCCCTTCTCTGGCCAGCTTTGATGCCTGTCCCCACCACAGGCAGAGGTGCTAGGAGGCCACTCAGCGCCAGGCAGCAAGAGGAGAATAGGGCCCCTGCTCCACCCCAACGGCTCTTCCATGCCCTGGTCCACAGCTCTGTGGGCTGCACAACCCCCTGCACCACCCGTGGGAGCCGAGCAGCCGCGCGTTCTCAGCCTGGGGCTCCCTGGGTCCCGCTTTGCCTGCGCAGGTGCCAGCCCCATCACAGCGAGGTGAAAAGTTTGCTCCAAACTGGTTTGAGCGAAGGCGTGCTGCCGCATGCCAGTGCCCACGCTGCCTCACTGGCCAGGCACCAGCCGCCGCTGGAGCAAGGGACAGGAGCGCCGGCATCCCGCTGCTCCGCACTCTGGGGTCAGGTGCTGCCGCCGGCCCCAGGAGGGGACACAAACCGCAGGGGAATTTTTTTCCCCCAGCTCAGCCCTGGCTCTTGCCTGTGGAGCTGCCCCTTTCCCAGACACATTCACCCCAGAACACAGGTCCTGGGGCAGGGGCTTCACCGTCCCAGCTCCCCTCCCCAGCCCTGCCTGTTGCTGCCAGCAATCGCGCAGCCCCCCCCCCCCCTGGGGACGGGCACAGAGCAGAGCCCCAGCATCCGCAGCTCGGCCCCGTGATGGAGGCTCAGGAGGGGCTGATGGCAGCCTGGCTGTAATCCCTGCACACCAGTGAGCAGCATCACGGACCACCACGGTTCGCTCCTGCCTGCAGCCCTGTGTTGGGCAGCCTCTCCGTGATGCCTTCCCCAGCCCACCGGTGGGGACCGCGTCCTGGGGGAGTCACTGGCCAGAGGCAGCAGCGGCCCTGGACAACGATGGTGAAGATGGAGAGAAACCGGGGGAGGCAGAGAGCCAGCTGGAAGGACAGAGCAGGCCGGACAGACTGAGCTGCAGCTCCAGCACCACTGTCTCCATGCACAGGAGCGAGGGGAAGGGCTCCCTTCTGCAGCGAGGGGGCCCCGCAGCCACATGTCTGGGTGGGGAGGGGGCAGCGAGGCTGTATTTGACTGAGGGGGGGAGGGCTGGGTGGGCAGGGGCAGCCGCACAGGCAGCTCTGGGGCGCAGCAGCCCCGTGAGCCGGTGGCAGGGAGCAGGGCAGGGAGCGGCCGCAGCGCTGCTCTGCTTTCCGGCCCTGGACCATGCGCCT
>NW_008795475.1:372551-380921 GCF_000699145.1 Aptenodytes forsteri
GAGGACAGACGCTGAAGTGAGAAGCCTGAGCTGAAGCCCCTGGCTGCTGAGACCTGATGGAACAGCAACTTGTTACAGAGCCAGAGCAGGACCACGCAGCCCCAGCAAGGTGAGGGACCCCTCGAGCCCCCAGTGAGGGGGGAGCACTGTGGCATTGGGCACAGCTTAGACCCCTCCAGCCCCAGCAGGCACAGGCAGCTGCCCTGACGCCCCCAGCCCAGCCTGCAGTGGGGTTCCTCCTCCCTGACTTGCATTCGTACCCGAACACCCAGTTTCCTCCTCCAGGGCAAGAACGCAGGTGCCTACCCTAAAACCCAGCGGTGGGTCCCTTCCCCAACCTTTCCCCCACCCTGCGAGCCCGGCTGTGGCCACCTCCGAAGGCAGAGAGCGCAGCACAGCAGGGGCTGCACCATCCCGTCCTGCAGACGCATTCGTGCCGGGACTCCTCTGCATCAGGATGGTCTGCGCCACTCCACCCCACTCCGTCCCCATCCCCACCCCACAAGCAGCCCTGGCATTCCCAAATCAGCCCCACCGGCCAAGCTGCACTTACCGAGCATCCACCCAGCTGGGGCTCAGGGCAAAACCAGGCCATGCTGGGGGCACAGGACAGTCACGGCTCCCAGGAGAGACTCAAGAAAAACTGCCCCAAAACCTCCACCAAGTGTTCCTGCAGGCTGGCTGCAGCTGGGATGTTCCTAGAGCAGAGGCAGCGAAGACAACGTTCATTGCAATGGATTTTTAAAAACAGAAGTCTTTATTAAAAGTTTTATCCAAATTTTGTAACAAAAGATACAAAAGGGCTGGAGATCCTTATTTCTGGGACTAGTCTGACCAATCAAAACCTGACAGTTACTAGGCTAATATAAAATCCATACAATCTGCTAAAAATGCAGGGAAAAATTAGAAGTAACTGCTGCTCTGAAATTTCTTTTAAAAATTCCTTTAACATTTATAAGTTACTCAGTTTGCATTTTACAGGACTAGTTCTTCTCCGAATGGTTACAGCTACTGTACAATGCAAGAGACAACAGCAAGAACAGAACAAAGCAACAGAAACTCGGATGTGCTGCAACACACACCACTCCTCTGAAGGAACCGCTGCGAGTCTCACCTCCGAACGCCGGGTGCCGACAGATTGCCCAGAGCAACCACCGGGAACGCCACAAAGTGCCAGTGCATCTGCACCCGTGGAGAGCCTCAACGGGAGGAACAGCAGTTACTCCCGCCCCAGCACAGCTCTCCGGCACCCAGCACTGAGCAGTTACCATCCCTTGGATGCCACGGGGCCAGTTCTCCCCAGAAGTTAAGGGATGTGCCGGCTGAACACCTCCAGGCAGAGGAAGGGTGGGCAAAGGGGTCAGAAACCCTCTGGCGGAGAGCTACACCTGGCTGAATTCCCCCCTTCCTCCTTCCAGCCACCGCAGGGTTGGGGGGGGGACACGACACGGACACACGTGCTCTGCGGCACCATCTGCGCTCCCGCAGAGCATAAACATGAGTGGGAGAGAGCTGGATTTCTGATCAATGCACTTCTCCTCATGCTGAAAAGGAAAGAGGAGGAGGATGCGTACACCAGGCTAGCGCTGAGGCAACTGTCCAGAGCTGGAACTGGCTAGCAGAAGGACCCTGAGAATATATAGGCTAACACAGTCTCCCGGGGAACGCCGAGTTAGGTGCATCACAGTGATACTGGTTGAACGTGTTCTGTACAGTGCGAAATGGAGTTTGACAGAAGTGCAGTATCCCTTAACCTGCTATTTCCTATCTCTTCCTAAAGGCAGAGGCTGCTACGGGGTGACGAGAAGCCTCATCACAGCAAAGAGGCTCACAGCCGCAAAAATCAGACTTACTTGGACATCCAAGCGAAAGTTATTAGGTGGCCACCAGGAAAAATATTCCAGTTTATAAAAAAATAGGAAAGCAAGTGCAGGGCTACTGCAAGGTGCATCGTCAGAGGTACCAGGTCTTGCAAGCAGCCAACCCCCCCTCCCCAAGACCCCAGGCACCCCACATCCCCAGCACTAAAGTATCTTCAAGCGTCTCCAGAGATCACATCACCATTATATCTGATCAGAGAGACCTCAGCGATCGTTCGCTTTGAGTCCATTTAGACGAACCAGATTTGCACCCACTGCTCAAGATGGCTCAAGCGTCTTCAGAAAGCTGGTCTGAGGGCATGCGGATAGCAAACACGCCTTCTTTGCTGTCAGGCAGGGTGGCGAGCTGGAGCTCTGGGTCCAGTGTGGCAAGGCTGATTTCAGACACGAAAGATACCCTAGGAGGAAATTTTTTTCTTTTTTTCTTTTTTTTTTTTCCTTTTTTTTTTTTTTCTTTTTTTTTTTGCAAACTGCTGCACAAACCACAGAACGGAGAAAGCCTTTGGTCATGAGACACTTGTGAGAAAGTGAGCCTTGTATGGAAGATTCCCCTGAATGCCTACAGTGTTATACATCTTAAAAAAATATATTGTGGACACTGCAGCCATACAAAGGGGGGAGGAGTGGGAGACGGGGATTTACAGTCTCACATAGACACAACGGGGAGGTTAAGACAAGCACAGTCATAGTCTGTAAAACTGATTGGCTCGCTCGGATCAGTCATCCTCATCGTCCTCTTCGTCTTCTGGATCTTCCTCTCCTTCATCCTCTAGATTTCGTTTTCTCTTTTCCCCTCGCGGAAGGTCTGCAAAAAGAGGCGAAGCGTGAAGCTCTGTTCAGTCTTGCAGAACAGCATTTGAACTGTGGCTTCAAGCCGCGTCAGCCACAGCTTGCTGGTGAACAAGCACAGACTAGACTGGCACCATTACGGAGCGGAGATCCACCCTGCCCAGTTTCTCATGGCACCCTGAAAAGCCCGCACTATCACAAGAGTAACTATTTTCTATGCTCTCCAAGCATCCCACATTTCAACAGCCGCTTGAGAACGGGCTTTTTTGTAGAGCACCCCCAAAAACGTAGCATCTGCAGAATTCAGTCACTTCTGACCGAGCTCATACAAGATCATTTGAAGTCACGCCAGCCGCTATATCCTGTCATCATTCATTCATATAGTTTGTTACAACCAGAGGAGTCTGGACTCAAGTCAAGAAGCTCGGGTCTTCCCTCCTCTCCACAGCTGAGAGGAGAGGAACGTGTCTCCAAGAGCATTTCCTCACGCACACTGCTAACACGAGCTTCTGTGACAGAAGCCCTGCTCCCGCACCGACTACCAGTTCAAGCTACTTAGAATCGGTTTTCTAGGCAATTTGCTTCTTTAATATTTGGCAGGCTTACCCAGCTTGGTTGGTATTAGAAGGTACTGAAACCTGTTTCCCCATCACCGCTGTGTGACCCTTTGGTTATAACCACCATTCAACAGTCAGCTGAGGCATAAGCAACAGCTTCAGCGGTGCCCGTAAGCCGAAACGCTGCACTTTCTACCAGGGAAAAGCTGCAGGCAACAACAGCACTGAATCTTGGGAAGCTCTACAAAACCAGCGAACGTGTGAGACTGTTGAGGCAGCTTCGCAAGCACTTAGTTTGTTAGGATTCGACTCACCATCATCAGCTTCATCTTCTTCATCATCCTCACCATCTTCCTCCTCATCTTCCTCCTGGAGTCAAAACAAGACGCTTTGTTGCAAGAACCACAATCCCATGAGCAAGGTGTAATTCCACAGCAACATCTTCCTTCACCTCTGCTCCCACCCTACTCTACCCTCAGGGTGGCAGGTACAAGCCGAGCAGGGAGAAGCTGTCGGTTCCTAAACAGCTTCTTGCATCCCCGCGACGGAGGCCGTGTGGCTTTGTCACTTGAAGCCACAGGAAGTACCAGGCCAAGCAATAAACAAGTCTGAACTGGCAAACTCTGTGGACCACGAGTCAAAAGGTGTATGGGAAAAGCCAGAGCGCACGACGGCACTCCTCAGATCTGCCCACAAAGAGGCACCTGTGACATCTGGTCAGATGGGTCACCAGATCAAAGGACAAACGCACTACCAGACATAGCAACGTGGCGCTGCAGATTTGTACCGATGACAGAAAGCCTCACCTCATCATCTACTCCGTCCTCCTCTTCTTCACCTTCCAGATCATCATCTTCGTCTTCTTCATCATCAATGACTTCTTCATCCAAATCATCTTCCTCATCATCATCATCCTCTTCCTCACCTTCTACCAAAAGGAGAGGGAGGTAAGTGTTACGGTTCCCAAATACTCGCTACTCCCAGACAACATGCTCGCACCTCCAACCCCAGTGCTACATGAGCAATGGGCGGGAAATCACACAACAAGCACGCACGAGGAGCGCCAGCAACAAGCCCCGTCAGCTTGCAGCAAGTCTCACTTCTTAGGCAGCCTGCCAAAGGAGGGAGTGGGGTTACCCAGACAGCCCCTACTTTAGCGGCAAGTTATAATCACCATTTATTTAGCAACGTGACCATGCAGAAGGGAAAAAGGGGTTGTTCCCCAGCAAGAAAACCAAGAGGAGAAAGTCCTCACCTTCCCCATTCTCATACTCATCTTCCAGTCCATCCCCGTCTGCTTCAGGGTCTGAGTCGGGGGCTTCCTGGTCATCAGCATCAAATCCGTCTAGGTAGGTGAGCTGGGGCAGGAGGGTGAACACGCTCTCCCGGTAGTTGATGAGCATCGTCACCTCACAGTTGAAGAGGTCCAGACTATGCAGGTTTGGCAACTTTTTCTGCAAAGATCAATTCGTTAGATTATTTACAAGTTGGCACCGTTTGAAGATCAGGCAGCCATCAGAGGACAGATGGTTTGCTACCCAGATCTAGTACAGAAGTGTCTTTGCATGCATTATTTGCACCATGTGCTCCTCAGATGGAGAGGAGTTACTGCTCTCGCTAACTGTAGGCAAAGAAGGCTTCTTTTCAGCTCCTCTGTCCTAGTTTCCCCTCCTTGGAGCCAGCTCCCTGTGAAACCATTCGCAAATTTACTCCCTTCTGAATGGGATGGGCAACAAGGACAGAAAGCCCAGCTCCCCCAGCAGGAGGGATCACTGAGCCGGACTCATCCTGCCCAAAACGTGAGGCAAAATACCCGAGAGCACAACGCAGGGAGACCAAAGCACAGTGCCTGCAGACTGCACCCCGTGTGCCTTTCAGCACAGCCACAGCGGCTCTCCCGGTCAGGCCATCGCACCGTGTACCAGGTCAAGCGAAGGAGGAGTAAAACAGTTTCTAGCTCTTTCTGGAGGGGATGGAGGGACCAAAGACGACAGCCAACGAGGCAAATGCCCCAGATCAGACCTTTCAGCCACAGAGACAGGATCACAAGGCAAGAGCCTTCTTTGGGGCAGTTCAGATGCAAGGGGAAGCCCCTGCAACGCATGCTGTCACAGCACCCAAGGCGAGAGGGTCCCAGCCCAGCACAACAGCACCTTTGGACTGATGCAATGCACACCCTCACTGGTGTCCAAGCAACTCATCTCCATGACACCCCAGGTGCCACCTACCTCAAACTGCATCCGACCCATTAACGGTCCTTTCTCAGATGGACACTGAGCACTGCCATCCACAGTTTTACTCATCCAGCCCAATTTCATGCTTCTTTTAGCAACTGGCTGCTGGTTTTCCAGACAGAGGAGCCATTAACTATTAGCCCAGCCTCAAATTGGACCCACTCATCTGTTCCCATCAGAACCACGAAGTGCTGTTGGAACAGTTACCAAGACGTTGGACTTCTGCTGCACAGACACGCTCCCCAAAGGAAACAACGTCATCCCTTAGATTCCAGCACAGCCTTCCACTCACCAAGGGCTCCAGGGTATTGATGTCTTTGATCTTGTTGCCGCTTAGATTCAAGTGTGTCAGGTTAGGAGTTCTCTCTGCTAGAACTTCAAGGCCACCAGAAATCCTGTTATCACTCAGCTCCAGCTGCCAGAAGGGAATATCAGATGGTCACAAAGTGTCTCGGCTTGCGACATGGGGAATAAAATTGCCCTGAGAACTGGGCTACAATGGGCACCCAAGTTCCAGACCCTGTTCGTTAGACCATGCCGTAGAGCAGCAGTTCAAGTTTTCACTTGAAACCCCTTTCCTGCAGTAACGCAGCACTCCCAGCCACCTCCGTACTGCAGGACACAGGGGTACATGTCCTCTTAGCTGTAACCGCGTGTTCTAAAATCCAAAATATTTATGATGTTACTGAAGCTTCTGACAGAAGCACAACAGCAAAAGCGAGAGAAAGGACACTAAACATACAACGAGCTCAAAAGCATTTTGTTGCATACTAAAAAACCACCTCTCTCACTTGCTCAGGTTGTAGGCTGCAGCGGAAGAAGCAAAATCAAATGGCCTTTTTCTGGCAAATGCAGGAAAAACAACTGTCACCAGGGACAGGATAGCAGAAGTCTCAGAGCAAGGACTGCGGGAGATGGGACCACAGGTCTGACTCACCTTCCGGAGTTTGTTAAGTTTGGGGAGATTGGAGACGGACAGCAAGTTGATGTTGATCATGCTGAGGAACTCCAGGTTCTCGAAATCTGAAGAGAGCCCAACGATCTTCCCATCGTCCGAACGGCAGTTATCAAGAACCAGCTCCTTCACCTGCCAACAGAGACACCCAGCAGCTGTCATCACACCCAGCTAAGTCTCACCTTGAGTCTGCCAAGCTGGCATCAGGTGGAGTGACCGACACTTCAAAGCAGCAGGTGTGTCTGAAGGTCCTCCTTACTCACATTAAGGGACACGCAAGATCTTAAAGCCAAATAACTTTTGCGAGGGTACAAGGTGAGAATCCCTCACGGTGGTTAGGACTTCACCCTTTAAGCACGAGCCATGCAACATGTGACTGCTGCACCACCCCACACCCTGTGGCTCCAACCAAGGTCCACCTTCTCCACTAAGAAGCATTAAGGGGTTGAACCATGAGGTTCCATCAAAACGTTTCACGCACAAGGCATCAAAAAGCTTTCAGTCGCACTTCAGGCTTCACTAACAAGAGGCCAAACAAGGTCATCTGGTTCTGTCCCCTTCAACTTTCTCCCCCACGCCACTGGGGTGCTGGAAAACCTGCCTCCAGAGGATTCATTTCCTCTGTGACAGTCTGCATGCAGAGGTGACACATCTGCCTAGGCAGGCCTCTAAGCAGATGAGCTCAACCTCAGGCTCGTAGCGCACGACCACTGATGGCATCTAATATTTTGCCCAGCACAGACTACACACACAGAAGCCATCGCTACCCGGCAATTCAGCACAGAAATCAACCCCCCTGTGGCATTAGGACCATGAAGCACCAGCACAGAACTGCTTCCCCCCCTAAACACCTGGAGGGCAAACACACCTGGCATCCCCTTCTCCCCCAACGCGCAGGTGAGTGCTCAAGCCCCAGCTCTCACAGGCCACTTCCAAAACTTGCTTTTACCCCACACGTTCTTCACAGCAAGATGCAAAAATCAGCCTTGGCCAGAAGGCTCATGATGCTCTCCAAATTCCTCCTTCACAGTGCTCCCATTTTCCTTCTCTTGCTCAGATCAGCCAACTATTAGGGAGTCATTTTAAAACCACTTTGCCTTACTGGGAGCAAAGTTTCAGAGCTGCCGTGCCATCTTCGCAGCACAAGCTCCGAACGAATTAACGCTTAAAACTCCAGAAGTGGCATCGCTGGTCAGGGCTCCGAGTTGAGCAGCAAACAGGCTCAGCCAGGAGTTTTGTAGCTGAGCTCATTTTGCTCCCAACACCCCAGACAAGCCTCCAACCGAACCGAGACTCTGTCACCACGGTGGGTGTAAAGGTGGCCAAAGCCAGCCCTCCGCCGCTGTCGCTTTGTTGGTGCGGGCACAGAGGCGAGCCTGAACGTTACCAGGTTATGAACTAACCTGGCCGAGACCAGCTTTAACCCGGAGCGGACCCTTGCCCTGGATCGCAGAGCAAGCACTGCAGCAGGACGAAGCAGCCAGGATGGCTTCTTCCAGCAGCGACGCTGCCTCGCACCGGCTTTGGTCCCAGGGCACGCACGCTCTGACCCTGCTCGCCTCTGCAGCGTGCCAATCGCTCAAATTCCTGGTGTCAAACTAGAGGAGACCCGCAACTTGCAGCCTCAGAGGGACGCTTCTACTCCTCAAATTGTTCTCGTCCTGCAAATCCCTTTGCCATCCACAAAGCATCTTTAATCTCTACCAAAAGCTCCGCTTACAACCCATTTTCCTCACGCTTGATTTTAAGCTGCCCACAGCCGCACGCTGCCACGACACGGCGACCTGTCCCCAAGCCGAGTGACAGCCGGCAGCTATCTCACTGCAAGGCGGCGAGCGGGGCTGCCAGCCCGGCCCAGATAAGGGGCGGCCGCCTTTCCAAAGCCGAGCCGGCTCCGGGAGCGCAGGCCCGAAGGACGAAGCGAAAGGCTTCGAGAGGGTGCGAAGCCCTGGGCC
>NW_008795475.1:383369-383588 GCF_000699145.1 Aptenodytes forsteri
CGCTCTTTCAGCCGCTGCTGAGGCTACGCCCGCCAGCGCTGCCGTGGCCGGGGAGCTGATAAAGCCGGGGTGTTGGTCGGGCTTTCTGCGAAAGGAAGGACGAGATAACCGCGGGAACTCCCTCGTTACTACGAGGGTTACGATGGTGTTTTTCCCTTCTCTCATCTGACGGGCAGCCCACAGCAGCCGGCGGCTCGCCCCGGCCAGGGCTGCGCCCGC
>NW_008795475.1:383639-384750 GCF_000699145.1 Aptenodytes forsteri
TGGCGGGGCCGCCGCAGCCCGTGAGGTTCACGGCTGCGGGAGCACCTGGCCCAGGCGGTGCTGTCGGGCCCAGCTGCGCTTAAAGGGTGCAACGGAGCTGGTGGGACTCGCTGCACAGAGCTCGGGAAGGTCCCCTACCGCGACACGGTGCCGCTGTTCGCAGGGACCCCGCGCAGGAGGAAGATTCCTGCAGGATATGGGCACTGCTGGCGATAACTTCATTAAAAATTATCTTAAAAAATATCCAGAGAAATCTCTCTGATCAACGACCCAGCCTCCAAGTAAACAGGAACACGAGGGCTCGCAGGACCAGCCTCATAGTCCCTCATTGTCCCCTTTGGCAGCAGGCCACTGGCTTGCCTTGTATGGGAGGAAATGGCTTTCTGGTACATTGCAGTTAATTTTTGCCAGTTGGCTCTAACATGAGCCTTATTTTACTGGGAGTAGCAAAATGAAACGGCGACATTCAGCAGAGGGGTTTAAGCTCCAAAGGGGCCAAACCCAGGCGGTTTTTTTAAGAGCAGATAAGGGACATCTCCATGAAGAAAAACTGCCTTTAACATTGGTGCATTTTTTGCATCTCTGTGATCTCCCCCGCTCCGCTCCCTCGTTGACCACGGCTCAGTCTCTCCAGCCCAGCTGCATACCAGAGAGCTCCCGGTGCTCTGCCGTGGGGCGAGCAGCCCACAGGGCACCGCACCAGTCACCCCTCTCTTTGGTGTGCCCCTAAGGAGCTCCACCCGAAACTCCCAGCACTGAGGCTGCGTGGAGGTGGGCAGATGCTGTGGAGGACGAGACCTGTGGTTGGGGGCACTAAAGGAGCAGGGAGAGCAGCCCACGGCTGGGACGGGCCTGGCTGCAAGGCCCAGAGCATCCTCTTACTGCCCTGTCCGGGTTAATCACGTCCCCACGGGTGAAGCAGCAAGCGGGTCACAGAATCATTTAGGTTGGAAAAGACCTTTAAGATCATCGAGTCCAACCGTAACCGGGTCCCTCTGTTGCAGGGTGAACCCAGGCTCGTCTGGCCCTTTTCGGTTTCACCGGGACCTACCCGGGAGGGAAAAGCAGGTCCCAGCACCCGAGGGGTCCCCGGATCTCCCCCCTCCACCCC
>NW_008795475.1:384855-406174 GCF_000699145.1 Aptenodytes forsteri
CCCGCCTCCCCGCTCCCCGCCCGTCCCAGGGTGGCTTTATCTCCCCTCCCGTGGGCTGCACTCCCTCGGGAGCTGGGCTTTATGTTTGTCTTAAAATACAAAACCCTGCTCTGATTTAACCGAATTGATTTTAAAGCTGCGTCTGGTATTTGATGTCTGGTAGATGCATTTAAACTGATCTAGATTTTCTATGTTTGGGCAGATTAACGTGAAGCTGGTAATTTACTGTGCAAGTGACAGCAACTGGAAGGCTGGACCGTAAATGCTGACATGGGTTGAAATTGAGGTCTGGAGCTTTTCACGCAAGCTGGAGCACAGATGCTCGGAATAACGTATTATCTGTCTGTTATACAACACAATATTATCTGCTTGCGTTTTGCACTGCTTTAACTACTTCATTCCTAGCCCAGTGCCTCCTGAGAGTGAATCCTGCATAAACGGGCCGTTACTGCTGTCTGCGCCGCAAGGACCTTCTCACCACGCCGTACTTTCCTTTCCTCAAAACAGGGACAAGATTCCCCCAGATCTCCCAGCGGCTGTGGATCCCCCACCAGCCGGTCCCGCTGGGACGCTGGGATCCAGCCACAGGAGAGCAGTGGGTACACCAAATCAGCTGCAATAGCTTCTTCCTGTGGGAGCCAGGAGCTGCACAAGCTCCCGACGAGAGCCAGTGCCTCCATGGCTGAGCTGTTCCACCAAGGCAACTTGCTCCAGAGACCTTCGGGGCGGTTTGGGGATATCCAGTGATCTCCCGTAGCTGGAAGATGTGATCAGGCAATTTCACTGAAGATTTACAAGCCAATAAGGCATCGACTGGGAGACCAAAAAACCAGTGCCCACGTGCACGCCAACAACCCCCCAAGGAGGAGGCAAATAAGGTTAACACAGTCCTCGGTAGCCTTTAGAAAAAATTCCCATGATTTTTGGTTTTTTGTTTCGCCGGTGCAAACCGGGGATCTAAAACTTGCAGGACCTGATGCGCTGGGTCCCCGGGGACCTCCTCTCCCTCTGCTTCCCCGCCGGGGCGTGCCCCGCCGGCCCTCCCCGCTGCAGAGCTGCTCCGGTGCCGGCAGAGGGAAGCATCCCCCCGGCGATGCGGGGAGCGGTGCCCCGGCAGCCCGGCCAGAGCTCCTCGGAGGCTGGAGCCCGGCCCTGAAGGGTCCTGGAGAGGACCCAGGAGCAAACACCTCTGCAGAAGGAGAGCTTGAGCGTGGCTGGAGTCCCCGAGGTGCAGCCGTGCAAAGTGGTCCCGATTTGGGGTAAAGCCAGCGCTGGTGCCTCCCGCCTGGGCATTGCAACCCTTGTCCATGGGACACGTGATGGCCAAGCAGCTTTCCATATTTTTGGGCAAGACAGAGGCGCCCGAAGGGTTCGGATGCCACCAGCCTCCCTCCAGGCGCCTAGCAGAAGAGCCTGAAACAGGGGTTGTTGTCTGGCAGCTCCTGAAAGGCATCAGGGAGAAGGAGGCACTTCCAGAAAGTGATGTGCCTGGGGTTGCCTCTGACCTGAACACTGTCTTTCCGAGAGCATGCAGGATTAGTACCCAAGCAGAGAGAGAGAGACGTGGGGCTGGCACTCCAGTTTACGCACAGTATTTCCCCAGCGTAGGATAAAGTCACGATTCTCTCATATTTGCAGTGTTTCTCCTTTATGGGTGATTCTCTCAATGGTGCGGCGGGGATATCGGCTTGTCCCCCTTGAGCTTTCTGCATGGCAAGGGCCTTGCAAGCCGTGCAGTTTGCACCTTAATATTTTATCAGCCAGTCAGTGATTGAAAAAGAAAATCCAACCATTTTCCCCGGAACGTACCTGTCGTGTCCTGTCCCTCATAACAGTCTGTACCAGGTTTGAAACACCCAGGCAGCAGGCAGGTTCCTTCGGACTCTCTGAATATGGCATTCATTATCCCAGTCCAGGGGGTCCTCAGCCCAGGATTGCTTGTTCTCTCTGCTCTGCAGTAATTAGCTTTGTCCTTCAGTAATTAGCTGTGGATACTGGCATCTTTATGCCAGCGTAACCATATAACAACACCCAGGTCCTATCTCAAAGCAGATCTGGAGGCACCTTGCAGGTCGCTGTTCAAAGCTCCCGATAGGGAAGCTGAGCCGTGTAGTGGGGAAGGTATTTATCCACTATCACCCTGCAGAAAGCCAGTGCCCTTCGGACCAGCTTCTCCCAGGTAATACACTCAGCACCATTTGCATCGCAATCAGTGCCTTGGAAACACAGGGTGGGAATGGGTCTGGCTACAGCCCCGAGGAGAACAGAGAGAGGCAGCGGGGATGTACCCGGGGTGGGATCTGGGGAGACCGGGCTGCCTTCAGCCAGGCAGGCACTGTCCCCAGCTCACTGCGCACAAGGAGTTATCACCTCCAAGCTGCCCCAACACCCCCCAGGCTGTTTGCAGTACTTGATAAAAAAAGGAGGGTGGTGGATAATTACTATTTTTACCAACTCTGCAATGTCTCCCAGCTCAGCTGGACCAAGCAATAACAGCACCAGGAACTATCATCACGGTTATTACTGCTTTGCACTACCACAGGATTTTGAATCCCCTGTAAAGGAGCCAACACCCAGAGAGACCACAGAGAAAACCTCTCCCAAAGAGCTTACAAAAGGCATGCGACACAGTTGGGAAATGGACTTCAGGTGCCTCAGGCCCCAAGATGCACCCCTGATATTAGGTTTGAGTAATGCTGTGTCTGCTGGGATGGACACCTCCAAGGGACTCCATGAAACACCCCTCGTCCCCCCAAGAGCTGCGGCGGACACTTCAGTCCAGAAGGACTTATGACACATGCAAGCAAACAGACACGAAGTCTGTGTGTAGGATTCTCAAATGCCACCGCTCTTTGCTTTATATCTCAAAAATATGCGGTTGAAACAATACCTACCTCCTCCTCCTCCGGAATATCACCAAGACCACGTCCTGTCCCTGCACCATTTTCCTGCCACCTGGATTATGCTTCAGCTGCATCAGGTCTCAGCCAGCTCATGACATTTCTGTGCGGCGTGGGCATCAATGGGTGAACACTGAGGTCTTTCCCTTCTCTGGCCCGGGCTTACACACCCCCAGCTCCAATGCTGCAAAACTTCCTGCTTCCAGGCTTCAGAATCCTTCCCCTCCACCTATTTGTCTTGTCTGGAGAATTTCTGCAAACAGGTAGGAAAAATCAGGATATTTCAATTTGTTATCACACCGCTGCTCAGTCAGAGCTGCACTTGCCCCTAATTTGCAAAGTTTGTGCTAATATTCTGGTTACTCGCAGGAGTAACAGCGCAATAAGAGCATCCCCAGATGAACTGGAGTTCATCCTCATCACCTCTGCTATGCCAGAGCATGAGGGGGGGCTGCTGCGCTCCGCTCACTGTCTGCGCTGAGATTTCAGGACATGAAAATAGGATTTGGGAAACTCTGCTCTTCGGGAAGTAGTCCCATGGGCCACAGGGAGAGGCGTGCTGCAGGTGGGATGGCTCTGTCCCCCAGTTCCCATCCCAGTTTCCCAGTCTCGGCAGGGCTGTGCTGGGGAGATAGGCAAGGACCTAGCCTGGAGGCTGGGTTCCCAGAGCAGCCTCCTCCTCCGTTACTGTCTGTTGTGCAACCCGCTCGCCCTCCCTGCAAAGGGTGTGGGCATAAACCCTCGCAGGCGGGTGCTGCTCAGGGTGCAGCTGAGCTTGGGAAACAGCTCCGCACCAGCACCAAAGCACGGGAGAGCCCTGCAGGCTCCCTCCTTCGTGCCACGCTGGGCAGCACACGCTCCAGCCTCATGTGCCCCAGCCACGGCCGCGTGACGGCATGGCATTGGCCCCTCGCATGCCCCACGTGCCTTCGGAGATGGGACGGGGCGGCCAGATTGGGCTGGAGGCAGGCAGGGCCGATTTTACACCTCAGAGCTATTTCAGAGCTAAACTCAGCCCTGATGCAAGCAGGTAGTCAAGTGAATTGCACCAACCTGGGGTTATTTTGGGCCCTTCAGATTTACCTCTGAGTTGCCTGCAGACTCTTAAACTCTCAGGACTAGTTGGTTTTATTATTCAGAGATGGTTTTTAGTCCTTCTGTGTTCCCAGGGAAAGCCAGAAATTAAAAAAGTGAACAACATAGTCAAGAAACGGGGAGCTATTAAATGAAAAAAGGAAATGTCTATGGTGGTGAGGGCTGGCGTGGGAAGGGATGGATGTTCAGTGGAAGGCGTGTTCCCAATCAGCCCTTCCCCAGGGTGGGAAGGGTTTGGTGACTGCCGGCAGCGTCCCTGGGGCAGCCGCTGGGAGAAGGGCACACACTTGCCAACAGATCAGCGCTGGCACAACCCGGCAAATGGCATCAGGAGCTTCCTACGAAGTGTGGACAGAGGGGGAGCTGTCTTCAGGGATGCATCCAGCTCTGTGTTAAGGCCACCAAGAACGGGATCTGCAGGAGAGTGGCGTGGTCTCGACGTGAATGTGTTTTATTGTGCAGGCAGCTGCGCTCAGACCACTGCCTGGGCACGGGCACACAGACAGAGGCTGTTAAGTAGCTCGCAGGAGGACACAAGCATTGCTTGTTATCTGTCGGGGTTGAGTTGAATCACAATGGATGCCCTCTGCTATGAGGGGATCTCATCTGCTTTCGGAAATAAGAGGGAGGTTTGTGCCAGGCGGTGGTTGCAGGAGGCTGGAAAGGGTTTTCCTCGTGGGCTCAGAGCCCAGGCACCAAACCAAGAATGAAGAGAGTGGGACACGGCCCCTGCACGCACTCCTGCCGGATCTGCTCTGTGGCTGCTGGGGGCATCTCTGTGCCCTTCTCAGGCTTTGCTATTCCAGGTGACAAACTCTTCCAAGAGGTTTTTCTAGTGGTGCTTTAAGTGTCACCGTGTCCTTATTATAACAACTCCTCGTCTGCCCATGAGGCGCTCACACCAAATTTCTGTTTTCAAAATAACGCATGAAGAGAGACTGCGTTAAATATTAATCTCCCTTTACTTTTGTAGGCAGACAGAGGTTTCAGAGCATCTGGGATGGGACGTGCTTCTTTGAAGAGAGATGAGAAACTAGACAAGGCACAGGGATGTGCACTGGGAACAACTGGGGTGGGACGGGGAGGCTGCAGGGAGATGCAGCGAAGGGGCCTGGAGGACGGGAGCAGGGAAGAACTACACATGATTTCTCACTCCAGAAGTGACCCAGCTGGAGGACACCCAATGCAGCCATCAGGCAGCAGATAGGCAAAAGGAGGTACTTTTTCACCCAGCACCTAATTAAACTGGACCTCGTTGCCATAGGATATGACCTCAAAAAATAACCTTTTAAAGCTTGAGATAAACATATGCAGGATTGGTCTGTCCTGACTGGTTAAACATGATGGTCCAGGACCTCTGGCTAAGGAAGTATTAAGTCACTGACCACCAGAAGATGGGGCAGGATTATTTCCTGCTTGCCTTCCTTCTTATATTCCTTCCAACAGACCAATACTTGCCACTGACAGGGTCAGAGGCAAACCCGTGGTCTGCCTTCTTAGGGCTTACAGAGTTTTAACGAAGGCACGAATTCCCCAGGCTTTACCCCATCCTTCACCATGAACCGAGATGAAGCTTCTCCCTTCCTGAAACAGAAAGAGCAGCTCCTGCTTTCTGCCCAGTGGGGAGCAGAGAGTAAAGAGGGGCCGGGGGGTCTCCCCCTTGAGTACTCAGAGGCAGCCCTGGGTGAAGAAGCCTCTGGTTCCCAGGGCCTGTTGCAGACTCTGCTATTAAGTCTCTCGCAGAACTTGCACAAACCACCGCTGTCTCCTGCCAAAGCTTTGCGCCACTCTGAGAAAGGATTGCAACGTTAGATAAACACATCTACCTGGGTGCAAAGCACTGCCAAGCTTCTGCCAGCTGTGATGTAAAGCTGCAGGCTCAGCCCAAGCAAAAAGGAACTTTCTCTTCGTCACCTTCCATTTTCACATCCCTTCAGAGTCAAGATTCCTGCAAGTAAGAAAGGGTGAAAAGTTGCTAGATGCAGGGCTTTGGTTTGGCAAGAGGTGCTTCCCTGCTCTGTGTCTGCTAAATTCAAAACCTTCCCGGGACTCAAGGCGTGTCTTGACCTTAAGGTCACCACCTCGCTGTGTTTGTGGCCCACACCTAAGTGGGAGAGCCCTGGTTGTGCTCTTACAGCACCTCCAAGAATAAGGTGATTTTCCTCTCTCCTGATTTAGATAGCTTATATTTTCATCTACATGAAGGGGAGAATGAGAAAAGTCTCTGCTCAGCCCCTGCACATCCAGCAGCTCCTGCTGAGTTATATAAGCCGAAGTCTCTGCAGCGTATACACAAGTGCACCGAGAAGCACATGTGACAGATGACAGCACTGGGAGAACTTCCTTTAATTATTACTGTTATTGCTGTTACTATTAGCAATTAAGGCATTTGTTTTAAACCTGTCTGCATTTCAAAACAAGCACGGGGTGGTCAGATTGGCAAAGACTATTGGGTTAACTGGTATGGCATCCTGCCTGGAGTAAAGATAATAGAGTGCCTGGGTGATTGCTCAATGATGATGGATTGGTGGGGAATTTCTCTTGGACCCTGAGACCAACCCTCTGGGGCCTGACAAGGCTTGTGCTCTGCTCCTCTGGAGGCTGACTTGCACAAGTACCAGGGCCATGATGTTGTGAAGAGCAGGTGTTTCAGACATCTGAGACTTTAAAGCCACACCTCGCGTGGGGTGCAGTCTGTCTTTGCTGTTGCTACTGATGCTTTTTGGTTGCCTGGAGCCCCTGCCCTGCCTGGTGAAGAAACACAGATATTTACAGCTCTGCAGATGTGAATAAGAACGGGTACATCGCTCCCGGTAGGCTATACAGCAGCAATGGAGACAAATGCTTTCATTTGGCTGTGTAAAGCACACCCAGCTTTAGCATGTCTCCTGCTGCTGTTATTATTTCTTCCAGACCGTGATTTGCTAAACAGCTTCCAAACCAAGCAGAGGACACGATTCCTGCCCCGTGGAGCCATGAATGACAGGGATTATCTAACTGTTCAGCATTAGCAAGGCTCCCAGGTCACCTGCCTGTGTTTTTATACCTGGAAGCATGAAGTTGCAGCCCTGGAGCTAAAGTCACGTACCAAAAGCAAAAGAGCTGGCAGCGGGATGGAGCCTGTCCAGGTTGCTTCAGGGCCTTCCTGGACACAGGCAGGGCGATGCAGCAGGACACCGGTGAGCCAAAATGCCTGGGTTCCCTTCCCGACTCGCCCACTGCCTCGCTGTGAGAATGGACCTAAGTCATTTCATCTCCTTCCACCCCAGGGCTCTGACTCACACTTGCTGAGCAAACAGCAGCAAGGATGTGGGATGCCAGCACTCCCACCTCACCCTCCCTGCCCCAGCTGTTTGTAACTGCCCCTCTGCCAACAGTCACAGCTCCACACCAGCCAAGGCAATAAATAAAGACACGTGCCTTTGAGCCACAGCTTCTCCAAACGGGCTTTAAAATAAATCCCGCGTCATCAGCAGTTCAGGTGGAAGCCTCCTTCTGAGGTGCCATAGGACAAGGCAGGGTAGGACCAGCCTCAAGCAACTGGATTCTCCCAAACTTGCCCACCAGAGTCCCCACTTCCCTATTCTGGTGGCACCAGCAGCAGAACTGCTTCCTCACCATGCCGTGTGAGTACAGAGCATTACAAAACGCTTGCAGCTGGGCCCTGAGGCTGCAGGCTCGGCTCCTGTGAAAGCCCTTGCCCCTTCCACTGCTCGCTCTCAGCTGTCTCGGTGCAATACCCTCGGACTCTGCTGCCCACCCAAGGGATGAAAGAAGGGCAGAGGAGCTAGGGTGAGGCTTTCCAGATTAAAGCAAGTGCCATATCACAAAGCCTGGGACGTTGCCTGGGATGTGGGGTCTTGCAAGACGGCATCAGTCCCAGGGAGCGGGAAGGGAACAGCTAAGGGGACAGGACGAGGAACAAACCTTGTCCATGAGGTTTCCCTGCAGATCCTGGTGCAGAAGTGACACACCTGAGCAAGCCGAGATGTCACATGTTAGAAGAAAGGTGGAGGGGAGGCTTAGCAAGGAGGTGAGGACTTTGGGTGAAGCTTTGAGAGAAAGAAGTCTCAATTAAAGGGAGGATTAGGGGAGTCTCTGTAACTCTCACATGAGGCCCAGAAAGCTTCACTCCTGTCCTCCCTGGGCACTCCCATCTCCCCAGCCCACCCCCATGTCAGCATCCTCAGCATCCCAGGCCCTTCTGACCACAGGCAAGAGGATGTAACCATTAGGAGGAGCTGGGAAGGAACACTCACCAGGAAATCAGCCTCTCTATGACCTGAATGCTACTTATTGATGAATCAGGGAAGATGCAGATTCGTGACGTCCTCCCCAGTTATTTATTCACTGTGTGGCACAGGATATATCAATGATGCTTCGGTGCTTTGCTCATGACAAGGATGCCAGAGGTTTTGGGGTTGGAAAACTCATTCTTTTAAAAGATATTCACATAGGCCAGGCATTACGTGTCTGGGCAACGATTGTCTTATTTTCAAATCCACCTCTACCACCTTCCCTGGCTGACACTGTACCTCACCTGCCTCCCTTCGCAGTGGGATGGACAAGTCACCACTTGCTTCTCACTGAGATCCCCTGGGGAACCGGGTACCTTCTTTCAGCATGTGAACTCAGTCTCCTACTCGCACGGTCCATTCAGGAGTTATAAGTGAATAAGAAGAAAAGTCACCCCAGACTTCCTCAACGCGGACACCGCAGTGCAGCCATCCAGGGGGTGAGAGCAGCTCGCTGGGGATTGCCTCTGATCTTCTGCTTCAAGCCGCATCGTTTGTCCTCGAAAGACACCCAGCCTTGACTTAGTTGCGTGTAACGGAGGCTCCACCATGTTGTAACATAAGCTGCTTCAGTGGTTAATTACCCTCTCATTTCAAAATGCACGTGGATTTGCGAGGCTTTTGTAAGCCCTGGCATCTTTAGGAGGTGTCGCACAGCTCAGGTCTCCCAGGTACGCTCCTTTTTATACAAGTATCAAAATAAATGGCTAAGCTTCCCAAAGAGCCAGTCCCCAGGGCAAATCTGAAGTGTCACAGCAAAGGCTGCTGTTTGATCCCTACTATTCAGGGAGCACACGGACGGGGACAGGGACACCTTGAATCTTGGTCTGACCCTGCCCTGTGATGCTGAACGTGGTATCTCCCATGCTCCAACAGGAAGAACTGATGAAATAATAAGCTTTATGTTTAAGAAAGCAACATATTTCTTCTTTTCCCAACCCTACACGGAGGAAAAAATGTTGATTTTTGGGAAAAGTTTAATTGCTGCCAATTTTCTTGACACCTTGAATGGGATTCAGGAGGAAAATGTTTGCAAAGCAGTCACCCTAAAGTGTCCTATTCAGCCAATTCTTTAACTAAATAACAAAGTAAACTAGCTAGAAGAAGTGTGATTTGATAATAAAATTGTTTTTTATAATAAAATGGTAGTTGGGGAAAAGTTGAAAAGTGGTTCGAAATTAACCCCCGAAAACGAGGCAGCATCAGCTTGCCACGTGCTTTTTGGTGAAAACTGTTTTACTGTTTTTTAACCAGCTCTGCAAGGGAGGCTGTATGGATCAGTCCCTCCCCTGGCAAAAACCGGGTTAGGATTGGGGTGTGTGCGCGTGCGCAGGTAACCTGCCTAGGGGCACACTGATGATTTCAGACTGCATTTCTACCCGCTCTTCCAACCTTTCCAGCTCACGCTTCTCTGCCCTCCCTCTGCCCCTGCCCATTTGGGTGCACAGATATAAACCCTCCAGCCAATATGTTTCCTTTGGGGGACTGGAAGGTTTGCCTGGAGGGTGCGCATGGCTCTTGTCTCATCCCAACGCTTTCCCTAGAGACGGAGCAAGGGTATTTCCTGGCGGCTGTTCCCGGTGAGCTCACACCGTGGGCACTCCTTCAGAGCTAGAGCAGCAGGGCAGGTTACTGCTCCAGCTTTGCTAGAAACCTTGGAGCTCCCGACGCTTCGCCTCACCGCGTGGAAGCAGTGCTGGTCCGTCTCAAGGGAACACAGGTAAGCCAGGCTGGGATGAGAGGCGAGCAGCAAGCCAGCAGCCACTGGGCACTCTGGTCACTGCTTTGATTTTTCTTTTCCCTTTTTCTTCTTCTGTCTCGGGTCTCCTCCATCCCTTCACCATCTCTCGCCTGAGGTCTGTTCAGCTAGGAGATGGGATTTACCATCTCGGGTATGATTCTTTTTTTACCCTACACAACCACTTGCATTGCTGTAAAAGCATAATGCAGAGCACCAGGGATCAGGAGAGAGTCACTGTGTTGCGAATGAGCACATGGAAACCCAAGATCATGAAGAGTCAGACCTCAAACCAATCTGCCTGCCATCTATTTTATTTTTCTTCTGTAGCTGTGATCTCACCTGGTCTGGGGAACCAGCCTGCCTGGATTAAAGGGAGGGCATCGTTAACCTGCAATTGTAAAAGAACAGTGGAGGTTTATCCACAAGTCAGTTTATCTGGTTGGAGCAGGAGGTTACAGAAGAGCTTGTTTGTATTAGTGTTACACTCCTGTGTTTTCTCCTTTTGAACTTCTTCTTGGAAGAGAAGCAGAGGAAGCTGCGGTAGCTTCACACCACTGCACACCTACAGTAACTGCTGAACTCGGTGGTGTCGCTCAGCTGACACCGGTGTAAACAGGGACTTGACTGTTTCTCCGCAAGAACATGATCAACTGATAAGTGGTTTTAAGATAAACTTCCCTTCCTTGCGTTAGACAGCTGAAAGGATTTTCAAAGAAAAGAAAGCTCTGTTTTCCACCCCTTACCACCACTGCCTCGGGAGCTCAGAGACACTACTGAAATGCTTGGTGTCACCCAGGTACCTGCTCATTCTGAGCTAGAGAAGCACAGCTGGACAGGTTAGTTCAACACCGCATCCAGGGACTTAACTGCTTAGCTCCAGGGAATTTCTGTGGCTCTTGTGTACCAAATACCCAGCTGCTAGGGTTTGGATAGTTCTTCCAAACACCTCTAAGATTGGCACCCATCTATCAGCTTCTAAAATAGCTCCAAAGTCTCAAGGATCTGAAACAAAATATGCCAAATAGGAAACTCAATCAGAACTTTTACTTTTTCAAATGAATAAAAGAGGGCTGAGAAATGATGCTCACACTGAGGATAGGAAAGTCTTTAGCATGGGGAAGAAGAACAGGCAAAAGGTTAGATTTTTTTTGGAATCCCACTTGCAACTGCAGCTTCTGCCACTGCCAGAGGCCAGGCTGGGGGACCTGGAAGTGGAGAGCCCACTCGAGGTGTGAAGCTCTGATGCCTTTCACTGGGAAACCAGGACGGGGCTTGCATGGGAGCGCATTCAAAGTGAAATCACTGACACTGAAGAGAGACCTCCCAATGCCTTTGCTCTGCGCCCCCAGGACTGCAGTAATACCCAGGGTCTGTGCTGGTGCTGCAGGGCTGAGCTTGCATAAGGTGAGCTCCAGCCCTCAGAAAGATGCTGAGAAACGACTACGGAGAACAGAGCCAATGAGTAATAAACCCTGTGGAGTTGTCCACTCCCAAAAAGTAGTTCACAGCCCACAAAGTACAGGCAAGCCCTCTTGGCAGAAAGATCTGAGTCATAAAGAAAGTGAAGAGAAGGGAGAAGACAGGGTGACAAGGACGAGGCTGAAATGGGGAAGCATCATGCAGCAGCGATGACCCCTGATGAGAGATATTAATGCCATGGATGGGGCTGTCCCCCAGGCTCAGAGTTCAAGAACATTTCCTAGGCTGATTTGTCACTCCTGCGTCCTGGGAAGAGAGGAGGAAATATTCTGCAATATGATGTGTGCTGGGAAGAGGATGAGTCTTTCATAGGAGGGTAAGGACACTGTGCTTGAGCAGGCTGGTGCAACGCGAGCACGCGTGTGTGCAAGGGGCAGGCAGGCAGAGTGCGCTTCTCCCCTTTCCCTTTGGGTGTGCAGCACACTCCTTCCCCGGGTGCAAAACTAACCCTCTCCTCTCCCTTTTGCAAAGGTGGCCCAACAATGCCGAGCATATTTTCCTACCAGAGCGCCGAAGTCGACTGGTGTGAAGGCAACTTTGAGCACTCGACGGTCATTGCAGAGTACTACAACACCGTGAGTGCGGGCGCATCCGAAGGGCAGGCTGGGGCGCGAAGGCAGCTGGCTCCGGGCACCCAGGAGCTGCTTTTAGGAGACGAGACGGGACAACCTTGTTTTCTCTCCTCCTGCTCACCCCTTTGAACTTCCTGGTGTTGGAGGGTGCTGGTATGGGGAACATTTTCTGAGCTTCAGGTAAATCATGGGACTTTTATTGCTTACAACAGCCAGTTGCTCACAAAACGAGCTGGGGTCAGGGGTACTTCTGGCATGTGTGGGGCTGAGTTCCCAGTGAGAAAACTCTGGCAGTGCTCCTTAGCCCAGATTTGTGAGATCCTGTTATACCAGTCCTGCAGCTCTCCTGCCAACTGGGGTAAGTCCCACACAGGGCTCATATATTCCAGCTAAATGTACAGGAGTGGCAAAATGAGAGACAACACTTGCATGAACCATGTCAGGCAGGTTGGGAATCCGGAACTCAAGACAGAGGGAAGCTGATGCATGAGCCAGTTTCACCTCCTATGATCCTTTATAATTCAGTCTCCATCCAGCGCCAGTCCCTTGAATACAGCCTCCTTGGCTTAAGCGTGGCTAGAAGCATCCATATCTGTCTGCAGAGGACTCGGTAGATAACCGGTCTCTGCAAGCGTGTCCTTCTACCTCAGTGCAATTACAGGCTAGCAGGGGTGTGAGGCATGTGGATTTACAACCTTCCAAAGGCCCTGTTTACAACTTTTAGCAATTACTGTCTAACACTAGAAGTTCTTGTTCTCATGGAAATGTCTCTTCCTCTTTTTTTAAAGCATTTCCTGCTTTTAATAAATTGCCTATAATAACGATAATTCCCTCACCCAAGTCCCGCAGCTCCCAAGCTCTAATTGCCCAGCCAGGGTCTCAGAGGAGGGATGCTCGGGCTGTATATAGTCACTTCTCTTTGAGACAGTTAACAAATAAAGATCTGCCAGTCCAGACCAAATCCTGCTTCCCTCTGGCAACCAACTGAGTGTGTTGTGCTGTTGCCTGTTTACTGGCACTGCATCCCTGTCAGATGGGCTCGGAGCTGCAGAGCAAGGCATAACTAGCAAGGAGGTACAGAAATCACTTATACTCACATCAGTGTTTCAAATGTAGCTGGAGATGCCAAATGCCTTTGTGTTTTGGAGTGTCACTGGCAACACTGGAGAGGGGCTGATTTCCACAGAGAGCAGGAAGTCTGAAAGTTATGTTTTTAATCAGAATTCATTCAGGGAGATAAATTTGCCTAACCTCCTAGTTTAGTACATAGGCAGCATTTTTCAAATGCGTCTTTGGAGCTGAGACCCCATTTTCACAAGGATCCTGATTTACACCCAGACTGTCAAAGTGGCTCAGCATCCTTAACACACCCAGAAGTGTCTCAGGAGCTCTCCAAAAGCACTTACATGTGTAACTTCTCTGCGGCATGCTGCTAGACACCAGTTGGTGTGACCAGATGCATAACTGTCTTTCTTAGGGCCCAAAGCCCTCTAATTCCCATAAAACATTAACTCTTAGCTGCCTAGGTCGCTTTGTAGTGCAGGTTTCTAAATTATGTAGCTATTCCTAAAAATCTTACCCAGGTGCCTAGTTCTGGGCTGAGGTCCCTACTAGCCACTGCCATCTCCCATGTTCCCATACTACACCACCTTTGAGGCACCGGGCTTCTCTGGATGAATTTACACTAGGTAGGACTGAGACATAGCTTTCCTCCAGGAGAGGAAAACTTCTCCAGCGCCTGTTTCCACACAGATGCAAACTAGTGCGATACCGAGGACCTCAGAGAGATGTGGGCAGAGCAAACCCTGCAGGATTATTTCCAGTGATTAAACTAGCCCTTCTTCCTCTCTATATGTGAACACAGGGCACCTCTTTCCCAGCAAAGAAAGAGCTTTTTTTCGTCCCTGCACTGATCTCCTTCTTGCCGGGCTCGCTTTTACCAGTCCACAGATCTCAGCAGAGTGCCTGTGCAGGTGGAGGGTACCACTTCTGCAGTTTCTGTCTTAAGATGCAATTCCCGTTTAGAGAAAGCAGCAGAGATCTAAACCTGCCTTGACAGCTGCCTGCACCAGGGCTGGCATGTGATCTCCTGTCCAAACAAGGGGAGACAAAAGAGCAAACCCTCCTAAAAACTGCTGCTGTCTGAGCATCTGACAACAGCCCCAAAGGCTGCACCGTGCTCAGGGCCAGACCTTGTAACCAAAAGCGGGCAGGAGCATCACTTACATGGGCATCACCCCTTCATCAGTCTGCACACACTGGCTGGCATTGCCTGGCTCTCACCCCTTGCAGCAGCACCAGGGGAGCCCTCTTCATGCTCTGAACTCTCTCACAGGATCAGGCTCCTTGTGATGTGCCCTAAAGGAGGGACTATAGAAATCGGACCAGACTGAGATCCCAAGCTATCCCTGCTGGCTGGCAGCATGTTGCAGATCCAGCTGGGGCTCAGGCCACTATCTCAGATGTGATCCTAACAGCCTGGATCTCCTCCTCTTCTCTCCTCCATTCATTTGTTCCCCATATTCAGATTGCTTCCTCCCTGCGGCCAGCTTTATGGGCCTTATCTCACTGGCCTGCCCTGAGATAATTATATCAATATTGACTCCAGCATCAGTTTGCCAGAGTTTTAGACTAGCTGGGAATCCAGCCAGCTCCTACCCAAGGCCCCTGCACCACTAAATCAGCGGGGCTTCCTAATGGAGCATCCTCTTCAACATCTTCTCCCCAACACTGCCCGGGGCTCAAGCAGGGTAGTTTTGTGCCAGCAGCAGCAATGTGCTGCTGAGAATTGCTCTGTGCCAGCCGCACTCTCTCTCAGGTCTGCTTGGGTTGGATGCTTTTTATTAGAAATAAGCACCCAGGGTATGAGCAAAGAATGTAAACAGTATCTTTAAGTACCTAATAATACATCGTGGCTCGTGATTGGATGCAGTTCAGCAACAAAGCGCTAACTATTTATAGGGACTCAATGACCCAGAAATTTATTGTCTTCTGGCTGTTCGTAAGAGAACAGTATTGTGCTACATGAGGGTCATCAGTCAGGGACTTGTCTTTCTACCCTCATTTCTTTCCTGAAATGACTGATCCAGGATGCTGGTAATGACACCCAAATCCTCAGCAGTCTCTCTGGCAAAGCAGCAGGAGCTCTGACACTGCTGTATATCCAGAGCTCCCAGATGCTTCATCGATCGGTGGGGATAAGCTCAACCACAGGTGCAAATTACCTAGATATGCCCAGAGAAGCACTCACTTTCAGAGTGTGTCAGAGCCGTGGCGTGCGCCCCAGCCCTCCGCACAGGCTCAGTAACCCCGCGGCATCGCAGACGCATCGCGCTTTCACCTGCCCAGAAAGTCCCGTGCAGGAGTACAGCAGCTCGTCGCCCTACACTCTGCAAACACTAGACAAACAGCTGTTTCCTGCCCCAAAGCGCTGGCATGACACTGCAATCTCAGGACACGCAGCCTCATCTTCTGCTACACAGGTCTGGCTATTAGGAACTTGCTATACAGGTCTGGAGAGCCTCTGAGATAATCACTTCTGTCTTTGGCCCTGTGGGCTCTTCTGTCAGCTAAAGCTGGTTCGCTGGTCTTGAAGTGAATGAATGCACTCCAATGACTCTTGCAGAAATCTCCCTTCACTGCAGAAAATGCCTGTCTTGAGTAAGGACCAGCACATGCCTTGGCTGCTACTGCGCTGTTGCTGTGCTCTCCTGTCCCAATCCGTATCAGAGGCTTGTTCTCACCCTGTCATGGATGGAGAAGCAAACAGATTCTCTGCAGGTCTCTCTCTCCATCTTAGGTTGCAAAGTGCCGAGTTGCACAAGCCCTGGGGCCTTTCCCATGATCCTGCTAATGCACCAGGATTAGAGTCATGTCGCTGATCCCAGTCTTGCTTTTCTCCTAGTGAAAGAAGCAAATGCCAGTATAGGCAGGCTTGGTTTAGGTACCTGGAGCAATAACTCACACTTGTTAGGAAGTGGGACATCGCTGTGAGCTCACACGCAGTGGAAAACCACAGGGCTGAGTCACCCTCACAGGTCAAATCACACCTCGGCTCCATCACCACTCTCTTATCTCCCTGGCGTCCTGGGCAGAGGGAGCTGGTGCCTCCTGGCCAGTACGACCCAGCTAGGTATAAGTAGAAGCTGTGCTGGGGGAACTCAGTGTGAGCAGAGACTCTGGAAAAACTTCCTAATGGGAGTACTGGGAGCAAAACCCTCCTAACTACATTTGAGATGGAGCTTGCCACATCCTAAAGGGAAGATATAGGACAGCTCTTTCAAATCAGGGCTTGGATCTGATGAGTGATGAAGACCCTGTGTCCCCCACAGATGCGGTTTTGTAGCGGCTCTCCCCTAAGCTCTGAGTTTGGCTGCTCTGCAAGGAATCACTCTATCCTTCCGACCCTATTGGCATGGTTCCCCTGATTATCCCTCCCCTCTGATATCTGATCTTGCACATCTCATACTGAATTAATGAAGCGATAACATTGCTATCATGTAATTAATGGCACTGTTGCAATGCCCACTGCAGCAGGGATTCAGACCTCTCTACACGCAATCTCAAAGTCCCGCATTTCCTCACTTTGACGTGCATGCTGGCACTTGCATACTGTTGCCTTTTCTGCAAGCTTTTTCTCTCTTCCTGCTATCCCTGCTTGTCTTCCAAAAGCCTCTTTAACCATTTCACAGGAAAAGAAATGTTTGCAACACAGTTGTTACTTTAACACACGGTTTGGTTTCTCGATCATTTCCGAACAGTTTGACCTCAAGTGTGCAAGTGGGACCAGCACTTCTCTTTTCATAGCTGGAATGGGAACACACCGGGATTTGGCTCTAAGCACCTACAGAAAACCAATACGCTTGGCCTGAGAATTGCTGTTAATGGGAGCATCAACTTGTTTCATGAAAGCCTTAGTGAAATTCAAGATTAATCTCCAGGTGTTAAAGGGAATAGAGACCTCACATAAAGCGTGACTTGTGTTTCCCTCTGGAATATGAGAGGGTGTGTTTCATATATATAACAACATCCCTGTGATTTGCAGCCCTGTTACCATAAACTTAGATCTCATCGGACATCACAAGCCAAGCATCGATTTTTGCAGTTTACCTGGTGCATGTGAGGGCTGCTGAGGGGTGAGACTCCAGCTGTGGAGGTCAGATTCCAGGCTTGAGGTCTGAGTCAGCATCTAGCTGGAAGATGAAAGGAAAAGGATTTTCAGGGTGAGATAAAAGTCACCCTGGTGGCTTGCCAAATGGCATTTTAGCAGATGGCTCTGCCCTGCTCTTCCAAAGCCCCAAAGAGCTGTCTGGCAGGTAAAACGTGGCACCACAGTCCCAACCTTTCATGAGCAAGAAAGCTTTTCCCTGGGGAGGCTGTATTTCCCTGTGATATCCCTTTACTGAGTTTGCAAAATCAGGTGAAAAAGCCAGGGTAAGAACCCAGAGGGTAAGGATTATTTCAAACTGCATTCCCCCGTAGCTGCAGGATGGTGTGGGCCTGATCCAACGCACAGGTCCAGGCTTTGGGCACTCGCTGCTCCTCCCCAGCTCCCACATTTTGCCCATCAGCATCTGCCATTCCCCGAAGCACTGGCACCTTCAACCAGCCCAGGCAGCAGCAACAGGCTGAGCCCCAGTACCATCCCCTCCTCCCCAGACAAATCAAAGTCTGTCAATGAAGCAATTTTGCAGAGTTGGAAATCAGGGCAGAATAATTTCGCTGCATTCATTTGCTAGGTATGTTTAAAGGAGGTTTATGACTTCATGTAATTACTAGTGTCCAGAATACCTCCCCCCCCCCAGCCAGGTGGCTTCACACATGACACTACAGGATGTCACCTCAGTCCTGTTCCCACCTACCAACGTCCTGCTTGTCCTGCTGCTCTCCACTGCACCCAATCCCAGTTAACGGAGGTTTTCCTGACTGTGGCTTGCTGTTGTGGCCTAGCTCCTCACGCCCACCCAGCCCCTCGCAGGGGGCTGCCTGCTGGCCAAAAGGGGCAGAAGCCATCCAGGGAGTTTTTTGGCAGGCCTGGGTTGACAGGAGAGGGAGATGGCTGCAAACAGAAGAGCTTTGGCAGCTTGCTTGAAGACACTGGGCAGCTGAAGCTAAACCATCACCCAAAAGGGGCACACCAGCTTATCCTGGGCTTGCTGGCCCCAGACGTGCGTGCAGGGAGAGCACAGATGTCTGCAGCCATTGCTGTCACAGCAATAGCTGTCCTTCCAGTTCCAGCCTCGCTTCTCAGGAAACGCCTCTGTCCTCTCCCTGTGCCAAGAGTAATACCTGCCTCCACGCGATGCTTTCCACTAGAGATCAGTATCCTCTTTGCACACGGAGATGCTGAGGCACATGGTGGGATGGGACTTGCCCAAGATCATGCAATAAGCTGAATGTGCCTCTTGTTTTTCAGATCAGCAATGTAAGCTTCTTTGTCCTTTCTCCTGCCCTGCTCTACCTGAACCGGCAGTACTGTCAGCAGCGCGCCTTGCCCTTGTATTTCGTCTCTGGCCTGCTCTTCTGCGTAGGTGGGTGCCAAGGTTGTGAGAAGACCTCAGACAGGTTGCCAGAGTACCCGATTGTTCATTCATGATACCTTTGGCTTTGGAGGCTGGTTCTTAGTGGCCAAAGCACAGGGGCAAGCTGGGGTGGGAAACCGAACAGCCGTGTCTGTTTGAAGCCCTGCAGCTCATGGTTCCTGCTGGCTGTGGATGCACAGTTTCCAGCCCAGTAAACCCACGTGGTTCTGTGTGGACTGACTCACTCAAGCCTCCATTAACGCCAAGGTACATGCGCTTCAGGAATGGTGTGTCTTTAGGAATGGCCCCCAAGAACTTCCCAGGCCAGACGGGCTCGTGTGAGGATGGAGCTTTGCTGACACAAGCTGTCCTTGCTCCTTGCAGGTATCTTCTCCATGTACTTTCACATGACCCTGAGCTACATGGGACAACTCTTAGATGAGCTCTCCATCCTCTGGACGCTGGCTGTGGCATATTCCTTTTGGTACCCAAGGGTTTATTTCCCCAGGTGCATCAAGAGCAGGTATGACTCACAGGGACATAGGGTTGCAGGCTCTGAGGGGAGGGCTGGGACATTGACATTGATACGTGTGACCCACAGATTCCGCCCCCCAGCCCACAGCCAGCTCCCCTGCAAGGGGTCAGCATTGAGGTTACGGCAGTTTGCTTTGGGACTGGACCCTCCATCACTCAGTAGTGGATGTGCTGACAGAGGAAGAGTAAGAAACCCTCCCATGGGGAAGGGCTGTGATGGGTTCCTGTCGCCTGGAGCTGCTTGTATTTGCAAAGCTGCAGAGAAAAATTTGCATGGAGAATTTAAAAATTAATTAGGAAATTAAATGTTCCTGAGCACTGACATTCAATTACCCATGCTGTCAAACTGTCATAGCATCCCCTGCCATCCACAGAGAGCTTTCCCTGAAGGCTGATGGGGTTTCCCATAGGACAAGCTGGTCCAAGTTAACACCCCACATTTCAAAGGTTGTTTGCAGGAGGGCTGGCTGGGCTAGAGGACCTCAGCAGAAAGGATGGGGATACTGGGTGGGCATGGATCAGCAGAAACAGGAACCCAGCAGGGCTTTGCTCAAAGGATGGTCCCATCCTGGCAGGCTTGCTGCAGCCCTCTGAGCCAGCCCAGTTAGAAGCAGCCTTGCAAAGGCCTGCTCCAAGTCTGCTCTTCCCATGCCAAAGAGGAGGTCACCAGGAGTTCACTGTGGAGACATGGTTGGGGGAGAGGGGAAGGGACTTGGGAAGGGATTTGCATGTGAAAGGCCCCTCTGAGCCCTATTGTTGTTCAGTCAGCCCAAATCTGCATGTTTGCATGGCTCAAGCCCCTGCCTGCTGCTGCTGGGACTCCTGCTTTGCAGCCCTTCCCTGTGCAAAGCTCTCGATGCCTTTGCCTCTCGATGCCCATCTCTAGCATCACCATGAAAGTGCACAAGTTACCTTCTGGGCTGTGTTCCCCTCTCTGTCGTGGACTAACTGGGGGGCTTTTGGCAAAGCACAGATATAAACAGATATATAGTAGTCCTGGCCTTCCTGCCAGGACTACTGCAGAGGCTGAGGTCAGCCATGTACAAACAGATTGGAGGTGCTGGAGAAGGGTTTCCTCTCTCAAGCAATGAGCAGGGCCTCTCCCATCCTTACCCTTCCGTACTGTGAACTTTGGGGGCACTGACACTCGCTCCCAATTTCCTTTAGGAAGCATTTCTTCTGGTTGAGTGGTGTCACCACCGTGATCAGTACCTTGATGTCCTTCATCAAACCAGCACTCAATGCCTACGTGCTCAACTGCATCGCCTTCCACCTGCTGTACCTGACATGGTGTGAGCTGAAAAAGTAAGGAGGGGGCTGAGAGGGGTTATCTGCAGGTCCATTGCACGCTCCTGGCAGGCTCACATGTGGCAGTGACTCTGTGCACAACAGCGAATGGAGCCCAAGACTTCATCAGCCACATGCTGGACTATCAGCTCTGCAAAGAACTGGGGCAGCCTCGGGGGGACCCAGGAAGAGGCACAGGCAGGACTGTGAGCAGTGGGGTACAAGAAGGCCATCTGGCCCAGGTGCCACGCAGAATGGGGACAATCCATGGGACAAGTGCATCTTCTCCTCCCCAGCTGCCATCTCTGCAGCTCTTTCCCCTTTGTGGGGGATTTGGGAACCAATGTGGGGGTGGGAGAACCCCCCAGGATCTGGGGAGAAAGACAGGAGTGCCTTTGCATCCCCTAGCATCATCCTCACCCACAGAAAGTCAGAAACCCCCTCTACAGAGCCACACTTCTCCAGTTCTTGTGGTCTGATGCTCTCCAGAAGAAACTCGCTGGGTTTTGCTCTGTTGCATTAGCACTTGCAGACAGGAACCAGCCCTCTTTAAAACCCTCTTTCCTTCCAACACGATACTCCGCTCCCTCTCCCTCACTGTGTCTTCCAGGTGCAATGACAAAAGGGTTCACCGGATGGCCGCAGCCATGGTCGTGTGGTGGGTGCTGGCCATCAGCAGCTGGATAAGTGACAGGTGGCTCTGTGGGCTCTGGCAGGCGATCAACTTCCCCTACTTCCACAGCTTCTGGTAAGGGCTCCAGCGTAGAGGCAGGAACCCCAGCTCAAACATTTCAGGGGCTGAAGGGCCACAGCTAAGGAGAGATGGCAGCAGGGATGTGATACTTATAGAATCATAGAATCATTAAGGTTGGAAAAGACCTCTAAGATCATCAAG